>NC_136623.1:877095-1049595 GCF_933228915.1 Telmatherina bonti | reverse complement strand
AGCCCCGCCCCCTCGCCCCATTGGCCACAGAGGATCCTGTTGATCAGTTCGATGGCGTCCAGGAAGGAAATGAAGAGGAGGAGGAAGTCACTAAGGTCTCTCCTCGCTCTGACAGCCCCAGAGGTCAGTATTGATGACAGATAAGAAATTATTATTATGTCATAATAAAAATGATTAATATGTCATATTTATAATTAGCGATCAATAGAGGTTACTATGGTAACAATAAACTCTGACCCCTCAGACCTACAGGACATTCCAGAGGAGAGCGAGAGTTAACCTCACACCTATACCGCGATGTCACCGCGATGTCACCGCGATGTCACCGTGATGTCACCGTGATGTCACCGCGATGTCACCGTGATGTCACCGCGATGTCACCGTGATGTCACTGTGATGTCACCGTGATGTCACCGCGATGTCACCGTGATGTCACCGCGATGTCACCGCGATGTCACCGTGATGTCACCGCGATGTCACCGTGATGTCACCGTGATGTCACCGCGATGTCACCGCGATGTCACCGCGATGTCACCGCGATGTCACCGCGATGTCACCGCGATGTCACCGTGATGTCACCGCGATGTCACCGTGATGTCACCGCGATGTCACCGTGATGTCACTGATGGACCAAAACTGCTGGAGATGATGTCATTTTCTGATATCAGCTGGACGACTTTTTTCCTCCAACATTTCTGAATGTTAGAAACAGGAAGTAGAACCACATGACCTGCCTGGAGGGGTGGGGGGGAGTTCCCCTCAGGTTCTAACATCTGTCAGTTCTAAACTTGGCAGACTTTTTAAAACCTCTGGGGGGTTTTCTCCTTAAACAGTTCTGGTACTGGTTCTGGTTCTGGTTCTGGTTCTGGTTCTGGTGTCCTTTCATCGCGTTGAACTGAGAACTGAAAAAGCTTCACTGTGGAAGTTCTTGGAGAATCTGTCTTGCTGGGTTTGCTGCGTACATTTGGGACGAAACCAAGATAAAAGAGGTTTCCTGCTGGAGGAAGGACCGTGTGTGTCGGGGAGGATCGGCAGAGGAAGCCAGCCGTCCAGATGGAGAGGTGGAAAACCAGAGGAGCTGTGATGATCTCATGGTGTTCTTCTTATTTGGATTGAAACCGACTGATTGATCATATCTTCAGTCTGATGGTCAACCGTCATGGTCACCACAGAACCAGCCATCCAAACAACCTGCCAATCAGGTTTGAACTTGTTTTTTAATCTGTATGAAATTTATTTATATAAACACGTGAAAAATAATTGTTGTTTTTAAACTTAAATTCTGTTTGTTGAACATCAGAATATAAACGTGTTTGTGTTTCTAGTGGAACCAAAAATTCAAAGTTAAAACTTGTAAATATTGGGAGAAAATAACTTCTGGGGAGTGAGGGGGGGGGAGGGGGGGGGGGGGGGGGGGGGGTTGTGACATCACGGCTCATTACATTAGCATGGTAGCATGTTAGCATGGCTGTGTGTTTTATACTAATAGAAAGTGACCAGTCAGCTTTGTAGTGTGGACAGGTGGGAGGGGCTGTCAGCTGGTGATGATGATGATGAAGGACGTTAGCTTAGGGTTAGACTGTGTCTATTCCCATGTGACATAAATGAGAAAAAAGTCAGTTTCTGCTGCAGAAAGTCCAGATGTTTTATTATAAAAATAAAGATGCTGTAACCAAGGACTCGGTCACCATGGACACCACCGGCTGCTGATTGAAGACAGAAACTATTCAACATAATGGAACACCTCCATCAGTTCTCTTCTACAGTCGGGTAGCAAACATGTTTCTCCAAAGTGACCTCCATCTCAGAAGTGATCAGTTAATATCTAACACCATGTCTTTGGATTGTGGGAGGAAGCTGGAGAACCCAGAGAGAACCCACAGACACACAGGGAGAACATACAAACTTCACACAGAAAAACCACTATTCTAACCCCCCTCCCATCCCCAAACCAGCAACCTTTTTGCTGGGAAGCCGCATTGCTAACCACCACGCCGCCGCGCTGCCCTGCGTGGTCTGCTGAGAACATCCAGAGTGACCTGGACGGAATATAAACTCCGCTGCTGCATCAGCAGAAGATGATTCATAAACACTACTAACCTGTACTGTCTCATAGATCTGCAACAGTAACGGATTATTTTATATTCCGGGTTTCTAATGGATTCATCTCGTCAAGCACGAAGATAGAATTAATCCAGAAACTTGTAGGATTTTCTGTATTTCACATCTGGACATGAAAACTTTTATTTTCACTGAACCATAAATGAAGGACGTAGTTTACATACGTGTTAAAAAGATGTGGTCCCGTAACATCCAGATGTGGTCCCATAACATCCAGATGTGGTCCCGTAACATCCAGATGTGGTCCCATAACATCCAGATGTGGTCCCGTAACATCCAGATGTGGTCCCATAACATCCAGATGTGGTCCCCTCACATCCAGATGTGGTCCCCTCACATCCAGATGTGGTCCCATAACATCCAGATGTGGTTCCCTCACATCCAGATGTGGTCCCATAACATCCAGATGTGGTCCCGTAACATCCAGATGTGGTCCCATAACATCCAGATGTGGTCCCCTCACATCCAGATGTGGTCCCCTCACATCCAGATGTGGTCCCGTAACATCCAGATGTGGTCCCATAACATCCAGATGTGGTCCCCTCACATCCAGATGTGGTCCCGTAACATCCAGATGTGGTCCCGTAACATCCAGATGTGGTCCCGTAACATCCAGATGTGGTTCCCTCACATCCAGATGTGGTCCCGTAACATCCAGATGTGGTTCCCTCACATCCAGATGTGGTCCCCTCACATCCAGATGTGGTCCCCTCACATCCAGATGTGGTCCCCTCACATCCAGATGTGGTCCCCTCACATCCAGATGTGGTCCCGTAACATCCAGATGTGGTCCCGTCACATCCAGATGTGGTTCCCGTAACATCCAGATGTGGTCCCGTAACATCCAGATGTGGTCCCGTAACATCCAGATGTGGTCCCGTAACATCCAGATGTGGTCCCGTAACATCCAGATGTGGTCCCGTAACATCCAGATGTGGTCCCATAACATCCAGATGTGGTCCCATAACATCCAGATGTGGTCCCGTAACATCCAGATGTGGTTCCCTCACATCCAGATGTGGTCCCGTAACATCCAGATGTGGTCCCGTAACATCCAGATGTGGTTCCCTCACATCCAGATGTGGTCCCGTAACATCCAGATGTGGTTCCCTCACATCCAGATGTGGTCCCGTAACATCCAGATGTGGTTCCCTCACATCCAGATGTGGTCCCATAACATCCAGATGTGGTTCCCTCACATCCAGATGTGGTCCCGTAACATCCAGATGTGGTCCCGTAACATCCAGATGTGGTTCCCTCACATCCAGATGTGGTCCCATAACATCCAGATGTGGTCCCGTAACATCCAGATGTGGTTCCCTCACATCCAGATGTGGTCCCGTAACATCCAGATGTGGTTCCCTCACATCCAGATGTGGTCCCATAACATCCAGATGTGGTTCCCTCACATCCAGATGTGGTTCCCTCACATCCAGATGTGGTCCCGTAACATCCAGATGTGGTTCCCTCACATCCAGATGTGGTCCCGTAACATCCAGATGTGGTCCCATAACATCCAGATGTGGTCCCGTAACATCCAGATGTGGTTCCCTCACATCCAGATGTGGTCCCGTAACATCCAGATGTGGTCCCATAACATCCAGATGTGGTTCCCTCACATCCAGATGTGGTCCCGTAACATCCAGATGTGGTCCCATAACATCCAGATGTGGTCCCATAACATCCAGATGTGGTCCCATAACATCCAGATGTGGTCCCGTAACATCTAGATGTGGTCCCCTCACATCTAGATGTGGTCCCGTCACATCCAGATGTGGTCCCGTCACATCCAGATGTGGTCCCGTAACATCCAGATGTGGTCCCGTAACATCCAGATGTGGTTCCCTCACATCCAGATGTGGTCCCGTCACATCCAGATGTGGTCCCGTAACATCCAGATGTGGTCCCCTCACATCCAGATGTGGTCCCGTCACATCCAGATGTGGTCCCGTCACATCCAGATGTGGTCCCGTCACATCCAGATGTGGTCCCCTCACATCCAGATGTGGTTCCCTCACATCCAGATGTGGTCCCCTCACATCCAGATGTGGTTCCCTCACATCCAGATGTGGTTCCGTCACATCCAGATGTGGTCCCGTAACATCCAGATGTGGTTCCCTCACATCCAGATGTGGTCCCCTCACATCCAGATGTGGTCCCGTCACATCCAGATGTGGTCCCGTAACATCCAGATGTGGTCCCGTCACATCCAGATGTGGTCCCGTAACATCCAGATGTGGTTCCCTCACATCCAGATGTGGTCCCCTCACATCCAGATGTGGTCCCGTCACATCCAGATGTGGTCCCGTCACATCCAGATGTGGTCCCGTCACATCCAGATGTGGTCCCGTCACATCCAGATGTGGTCCCGTAACATCCAGATGTGGTCTCGTCACATCCAGATGTGGTCCCGTAACATCCAGATGTGGTCCCGTAACATCCAGATGTGGTCCCCTCACATCCAGATGTGGTCCCGTAACATCCAGATGTGGTCCCGTAACATCCAGATGTGGTCCCCTCACATCCAGATGAAATGGCTGAAAGTGCTGAACTGATGCTGTAACACTGAATTGTAGTTTAATAGTAAAGCTGGACTGAAGTACGTTTGTATTGATCTCTGATCAGCCTCATTGATTCCTGCTGTATGTGTCTTAATAAATCTATTCAGCTGCTTTCTGACTGTTGTGTTTATTTAGTTGTGTGACATCAGCAACGGACTGGTTTCATTGTGCTGATATCAAGGAGGTTTAACAGAAAAGACCCAGACTGGTCCACTGGACCACTGTCTAAATCCCGGTCCACCCCAGAGACTGGTGATCAATGAAGATGAGCAGGATGGAGGTTTCAGGTGCAACTTCCACATGGATGATGATTTTGACCGAAAGGTCTGGCTCTGTACTAATCCACCTGTAAATCTCTATTCAGTTCAGTTTATTTGCCATTCGCTGTAATAAAACCACACTGGAAACCGGTAATAAGAGCACAAACATACAACACACATAAAGACATCCTAAAATAGAGGAAAAACATAAGAGAAATAAAAAGATGGCTACAATGATAACTGAAGTGGTGATAAGGTACATGTCTGAGGCATTTTCAGAGTGCAAAACTTTTTGTGGAAAGAAACTCTGTGTCCTGAGATGAAATGAAAAGAAAAATACTTTATTAATCCCCAAAGGGAAATATTGCAGTATATAATAATAATAACTAGAGGAGGTCTTGTTCCGGAGGCTGATGGCTGCTGGCAGGAATGATCTTCTGTATCTTTCAGTCTTACATCGGACCTGAAGAAGCCTCTCCCTGAACACACTTTGTTGTTTGAATGAGATGTGCATGTAATAGCGCTGTATGGTCTACGTGAGGGCAGGACCTCAAACACCTCAGTAGCAGGACGGCCAGCGGGATCATTAATGATCTGTGAAGCTCTTTTTAAATATCTGGATGTCTTCCAGAAGCGGTAGGTCGCAGCCTGTTGTTGTTAGGGCAGAGCAAACTGTTTAACGTCTCCTTTTCATTCACATGACGATAAAAGTTTAAAAGAAGGGTGTTTTTGGTGTTAGCCTTTTTAGAAATATTACAGGTGTTGGACTGCCAGCTCAGATGTTTGGAGAAAGAGACACCTAAGAACTCACATTTGTCCATCATTTGTACCTCAGAATACAAGAAGATTATTATTCATGTTGGGGTAAATGACACCCGGTTACACCAATCAGAGATCACCAAAGTAAATGTTGCCTCAGTGTGTGACTTTGCTAAAACCATGTCAGACTCCGTGGTTTTCTCCGGACCCCTGCCAGACCTGACCAGCGATGACTTGTTTAGCTGTTTGTCATCCTTTTACCGCTGGCTGTCCAGGTGGTGCCCAGAACAAAATGTGGGCTTTATAGATAACTGGAAAAGCTTCTGGGGAAAACCTGGTCTTATTAGGAGAGACGGGATTCATCCCACAGTGGATGGAGCAGCTCTCGTTTGTAGGAACATGGATCATTTTATTAGTCAGTTAAACCCATGACTGTTCAGGACTGAGACTAGGAAGCAGAGTTGTAGTCTCACATGCTTTTCTGTAATCTCACCCCTGCCCCCCCCCCCCCCCCCTCTCCCCAAAACCCATAATGATGGTATCTGCCCCCCCCACAACCCATAATGATGGTATCTGCCCCCCCACAACCCTGAGTAAACCATGAAAACTTCATTAATATCAAAACAATGAATCCAATAAGACAAAATAATAAAACCATTAAATGCAGTTTATTGAATATCAGATCTCTTGTGTCGAAGTCTCTGTTAATCAATGACCTGATTACTGATCATTATATTGATCTATTCTGTCTTACGGAAACCTGCTGCAGCAGGAGGATCATGTTAGTATTAATGAATCGACTCCACCAGATTGTCTAAATGTTCATGTTCCCAGAACTACAGGTCGAGGAGGAGGTGTGGCAGCTATCTTTAAATCAGAACTATTGATTAGTCCTAAACATAAAAATAGTTCCAATAGCTTTGAACACCTGACTCTTAGTCTCTCCCACCCAAGATGGAAATGAGAGAAGCCACTTCTCCTAGTAGTAGTCTACCGTCCACCTGGATCTTCCTCACAGTTCCTAACTGACTTCTCAGACCTCTTATCAGACTTAGTGCTGAAGTTATTGTTCTGGGGGATTTTAACATTCATCTTGATGATGAACATGACAGTTTAAACATTGCCTTTAACTCCATATTAAGTTCAATTGGATTTTCCCAAAATGTCCACAGACCGACTCATTCTCATCGTCACACTCTGGATCTTCTTCTGACATGTGGCATCAAAAGTGATCAACTAACAGTTTTTCCTCATAACCCTGTTCTGTCTGATCATTTTTTAATAACTTTTGAGTTTACTTTACTTGACTACACAAGGGCTGAGAAGAAAATCCATTCTAGTCGATGTTTGTCAGTGTTGTTAACAAATGTAAGAAGTCTATTTCAGCAGTATTTCCTCCAACACCATGTGTTAACCTGACAGGAAACACCCATCCAAGCTTTATTCCAACACAGGTCCATGAATGTGTTGCTAGAATGACAGCTTTAATGTGTATAACACTATGTTGGCAGTATAAGATGGGTGGTTGCATTGCCAGCCAATCAGCTGATGGGGGCGACGTATTTAAACAGGTGTATGACTGACTGCACAACTTCCGGCCATCATGGAGGTCCCTCGCTGCTTCAAAGCGGAGTTGGCCTTATATTTGCACCGCCGTGGTAGGTCTCCTAGTTAGGCTTCTTCCTATATTTTTAGTTGTACGCGTGTTTAAGTGGCTGTTTTTATAGGTAGCGCACCAAGCTGCATCTTCTCCTGCTCACGACTCTTCTGCGAGACTAACGCTGCCATCCGGGGATGTAAATCTGATACGGGGGGCTAGAGATGGGTCAATGAAGCCATGAGTCAATGCTCCACAGCCTGATGAAACAGATCACACCAGTGACACCTGGTGGTCAGCCGTGGTTATTACAGGCGCAGATCTAATAATCATTTCTCCAACTTGATTTAACTTCCAACACAAACAGTTCAGTCTTGCAGCTGTCTTCATTCTGAGGGGTCGTCATCTCTATAAGTGCTGTAACATTCTGTCTTCTCAGTTTATTAGTTATGGCTCAACGTGCCGTCCTGTTATTCTTTAGATTTTCTAACATGATTTAGATACAGTGTGTGTGCAGTGAAATAACATGATTGGGATGTCAAAATGAGTTTGTTGGGCAATAGGAGTGTTTGGGAGAAGTGCTTTTGCCTTTCAGTGGGAATTAGAGGGATTTCTAAGAGCTTAAATTTTTATATTAGATCTTAAATTTATCATATGCTTTTTCCTGATTTCTGAATGATACAATACACTTCCTCATCAGTCAGCAACACCATCTACATCATGAAATTTTATATTTTAATATTAACTAATCTTCTGTTGTCTGTTATCCTAGCCAATGTCAGAGATATTTAGCAATACAATATAATACTAAATACAACACTACATTAACAATGATACTACATATTATGTAATCTAATACTATTTAATCTTTTGCCGTATTATTATCCTCCTACCTTTGTGGGAGACGCAAGGTGGAAGTTTTCCCACACAGGTGTTTTCTTCCACGGGAAGTCTCCAGACTTAGTTTTCTCTCCATCTTAACGCTCACCTTGAAGCGGCGAGCAGGAGGGAACGCCGGGTGTTTCTGCTCCCTGTAGATGATTACCCACTCCCTGTTTTGCATTTGATCACATGTGCCCGAGTTGTGTGTTTTGGAAAAAGGGAGAAAGTTCTTCACATGTGCCTGGGGTGGCCTTTAGTTTATTTTTGCTGGATTTCCCCACCTAGGCGAGGCCCACTCACATAGTCTGGAAAGAAAGTTAATAGTGTATAAAAAGCCTTGCGTGTGGCTAGAACAGCTTATTATTCATCATTGATAGAGGAGAAGAAGAACAACCCCAGGTTTCTCTTCAGCACTGGAACCAGACCGACTAAGAGCCATAGTGCCGTTGAGCCATCTATTCCTTTCAGCCTCAGCTGTGACGACTTTATGAGTTTCTTTGGAAACAAAATAGTTTCTATCAGGAAGGAAATCAGTAATAACCTGAACACTACTAATGTTATTTCATCTGCAGCAGCCTTAGAGACGTCTTTAGAAGCTGATGGTCATTTGGACCGTTTCTTGCCTGTACAGCTCTCCGAGTTAACCAACATAATAGCTTCATCTAAACCTTCAGCCTGTGTTTTAGACCCCATCCCAACCAGATTATTCAAGGAAATATGTTTCCTAATCAATACATCTGTACTGGACCTGATCAGTTCATCTCTATTAATAGGATATGTACCTCAATATTTTAAGACAGCTGTAATTAAACCGTTGCTTAAAAAACCAACTCTGGATCCAGGACTTTTAGCTAATTATAGACCAATATCTAATCTCCCCTTCTGGTCTAAAGTTCTGGAGAAAACAGTTTCAACCCAACTATGTTCCTATCTGAGCAGAAACAATCTGAAGAGTTCCAGTCAGGATTTAGAGCTCATCATAGCACAGAGACAGCACTGGTGAAAGTCTAATGATCTTCTCATGGCCTCAGATAAAGGACTTCTGTCTGGACTCATTCTTTTAGATCTCAGTTCTGCATTCGACACTATTGATCACAATATTCTGCTACAGAGGCTGGAACATGTTATTGGGATTAAAGGGACCGCATTAGACTGGTTCCAGTCATATTTATCTGATAGATTTCAGTTTGTAAATGTAAATGATGAGTCTTCCTCACACACCAGGCTAAGTCATGGAGTTCCTCAGGGTTCTGTACTTGGACCAATACTTTTCACATTATACATGTGTGGCACCCAGGACTTTTTTAATGATAAAAGACACCCCCCAACAATTTTTCATGCTATTTCTTATGTGGTTTACTTGTTTTTGCTGTTTGGCAGACCCATATCTACCTGTGAAGGTTTTACCAGTAATTTGTGGCGTTATACCACTTTACACCAGTAGATGGCAGCGGTGGCGCAAGGGAAGTGACTGGGTTCCGTGCGTTGCCTAGAAACGGCTTAGTCCAAGCGCAACTCGCCAGTTGTTAAGCCAGAAAGACGTGCCATCTCTAAAATATTGTATTTTCTGTGTTTACAGAATTAAAAAAAGTCATCCTGTTGCACACCAGTTCATGCCTCGTTCTTGAAGTGTGTAACACATGCTTCCCTTAGTAAATATCATCAGGCAGCATGGTATAAAGTTTCATTGCTATGCGGATGACACTCAGATCTACCTCTCCATGAAGCCAGATGAAACCAATCAGTTTCTTAGATTACAAAGATGTCTTACAGACATCAAGACCTGGATGACTCTGAATTTTCTCCTTTTAAACTCAGACAAGACAGAGATCCTTATCTTCAGTCCTGAAAAACTTAGAACATTATCCAGTTATGTAATTAATCTGGATGGCATTAATCTGGCCTCCAGTACCACTGTGAGGAACCTTGGAGTCATTATTGACCAGGACTTGTCTTTTAGCTCACATGTAAAACAGGTTTCTAGAACCGCCTTCTTCCACCTGCGTAATATTGCAAAAATTAGGAGCATCTTGTCTCAGAAAGATGCAGAAAAATGAGTCCATGCCTTTATTACTTCCAGACTGGATTACTGCAATTCCTTACTTATGGGTTGTCCCAAATATGCTCTGAGAAGTCTCCATCTGATCCAAAATGCTGCAGCGAGGGTTCTGATGAGGACTAGCAGGAGAGATCATATTTCACCAGTTTTAGCCTCTCTACACTGGCTCCCTGTTAAATCCAGGATAAAGTTTAAAATTCTTCTCCTCACATATAAAGCTCTCCATGACCAAGCTCCATTGTACATAAAAGATCTTATAGTTCCATATATTCCAAATAGAGCACTTGGCTCTCAGACTGCAGGTTTACTGGTGGTTCCCAGAGTCTCAAAGAGTCCTATGGGAGGAAGGGCCTTTAGCTATCAGGCTCCTCTCTGATGGAACCAGCTCCCACCGTGGGTTCAGGAGGCAGACTCCCTCCACACCTTTAAGATGGAGCTGAAAACCTTCCTTTTCCATGATTCATCTACCTGCTGCAGCGGGCGCTCACCCACCTGGAGACCACCGGCTGAGCTGTGAGGGTCATGTTCTTCGACTTCTACAGCACCTTCAACACCATCATGCTGGCGTTGCTTCCAAGGAAGCTGGAGGACGCGGGAGTAGACGGACATCTCGCTGCCTGGACCATCGACTACCTCACTGACCGTCCACAGTACGTGCGGCTGTGAGTCAGAGGTCTGCAGCACAGGGGTACCTCAGGGCACCTTTCCTCTTCACCATCTACACCTAGGACTTCACCTACAACACGGACAGCTGCCACCTACAGAAGTTCTCTGACGACTCCGCCATTGTGGGACGGGTGTTGGAGGGAAACGAACTTGAGTACCGGTCGGTCATCATGGACTTTGTGAACTGGTGTGAGCGCAACCACCTGTGCCTGAACACCAGTGAGACGAAGGAGATGGTGGTCGACTTCAGGAGGAGGACATTACCACACCCACCGGTGAACATCCAGGAGGACATTACCACACCTACCGGTGAACATCCAGGAGGACATTACCACACCTACCGGTGAACATCCAGGGGGAGGACATTACCACACCTACCGGTGAACATCCAGGGGGAGGACATTACCACACCTACCGGTGAACATCCAGGAGGAGGACATTACCACACCTACCGGTGAACATCCAGGAGGAGGACATTACCACACCTACCGGTGAACATCCAGGAGGAGGACATTACCACACCTACCGGTGAACATCCAGGAGGACATTACCACACCTACCGGTGAACATCCAGGAGGACATTACCACACCCACCGGTGAACATCCAGGAGGACATTACCACACCTACCGGTGAACATCCAGGAGGAGGACATTACCACACCTACCGGTGAACATCCAGGGGGAGGACATTACCACACCTACCGGTGAACATCCAGGGGGAGGACATTACCACACCTACCGGTGAACATCCAGGAGGAGGACATTACCACACCTACCGGTGAACATCCAGGAGGAGGACATTACCACACCTACCGGTGAACATCCAGGAGGAGGACATTACCACACCTACCGGTGAACATCCAGGAGGACATTACCACACCTACCGGTGAACATCCAGGAGGACATTACCACACCTACCGGTGAACATCCAGGAGGACATTACCACACCTACCGGTGAACATCCAGGAGGACATTACCACACCTACCGGTCAACATCCAGGAGGACATTACCACACCTACCGGTGAACATCCAGGAGGAGGACATTACCACACCTACCGGTGAACATCCAGGAGGACATTACCACACCTACCGGTGAACATCCAGGAGGAGGACATTACCACACCCACCGGTGAACATCCAGGAGGACATTACCACACCTACCGGTGAACATCCAGGAGGACATTACCACACCTACCGGTGAACATCCAGGAGGAGGACATTACCACACCTACCGGTGAACATCCAGGAGGACATTACCACACCTACCGGTGAACATCCAGGAGGACATTACCACACCCACCGGTGAACATCCAGGAGGACATTACCACACCTACCGGTGAACATCCAGGAGGACATTACCACACCTACCGGTCAACATCCAGGAGGACATTACCACACCTACCGGTGAACATCCAGGAGGAGGACATTACCACACCCACCGGTGAACATCCAGGGGGACATTACCACACCTACCGGTGAACATCCAGGAGGACATTACCACACCTACCGGTTAACATCCAGGAGGACATTACCACACCTACCGGTGAACATCCAGGAGGACATTACCACACCTACCGGTGAACATCCAGGAGGACATTACCACACCTACCGGTGAACATCGAGGAGGAGGACATTACCACACCTACCGGTGAACATCGAGGAGGAGGACATTACCACACCTACCGGTGAACATCCAGGAGGACATTACCACATCTACCGGTGAACATCCAGGGGGAGGACATTACCACACCTACCGGTGAACATCCAGGAGGACATTACCACATCTACCGGTGAACATCCAGGAGGAGGACATTACCACACCCACCGGTGAACATCTAGGAGGACATTACCACACCCACCGGTGAACATCCAGGAGGACATTACCACACCTACCGGTCAACATCCAGGAGGACATTACCACACCTACCGGTGAACATCCAGGAGGACATTACCACACCTACCGGTGAACATCCAGGAGGACATTACCACACCTACCGGTGAACATCCAGGAGGACATTACCACACCCACCGGTGAACATCCAGGAGGACATTACCACACCTACCGGTCAACATCCAGGAGGACATTACCACACCTACCGGTCAACATCCAGGAGGAGGACATTACCACACCCACCGGTGAACATCCAGGAGGACATTAGCACACCTACCGGTGAACATCCAGGAGGACATTAGCACACCTACCGGTGAACATCCAGGGGGAGGACATTACCACACCTACCGGTAAACATCCAGGAGGACATTACCACACCTACCGGTGAACATCCAGGAGGAGGACATTACCACACCTACCGGTGAACATCCAGGAGGACATTACCACACCTACCGGTGAACATCCAGGAGGACATTACCACACCCACCGGTGAACATCCAGGAGGACATTACCACACCCACCGGTGAACATCCAGGAGGACATTACCACACCCACCGGTGAACATCCAGGAGGACATTACCACGCCTACCGGTGAACCTCCAGGAGGACATTACCACACCTACCGGTGAACATCCAGGAGGACATTACCACACCCACCGGTGAACATCCAGGAGGACATTACCACACCCACCGGTGAACATCCAGGAGGACATTACCACGCCTACCGGTGAACATCCAGGGGGACATTACCACACCTACCGGTCAACATCCAGGAGGACATTACCACACCTACCGGTCAACATCCAGGAGGACATTACCACACCTACCGGTGAACATCCAGGAGGACATTACCACACCTACCGGTTAACATCCAGGAGGACATTACCACACCTACCGGTGAACATCCAGGAGGACATTACCACACCTACCGGTCAACATCCAGGAGGAGGACATTACCACACCTACCGGTTAACATCCAGGAGGACATTACCACACCTACCGGTGAACATCCAGGGGGAGGACATTACCACACCTACCGGTGAACATCCAGGAGGACATTACCACACCTACCGGTGAACATCCAGGAGGACATTACCACACCTACCGCTGAACATCCAGGAGGACATTACCACACCTACCGCTGAACATCCAGGAGGACATTACCACACCTACCGGTGAACATCCAGGGGGAGGACATTACCACACCTACCGGTGAACATCCAGGAGGAGGACATTACCACACCTACCGGTAAACATCCAGGAGGACATTACCACACCTACCGGTGAACATCCAGGAGGACATTACCACACCCACCGGTGAACATCCAGGAGGACATTACCACACCCACCGGTGAACATCCAGGAGGACATTACCACACCCACCGGTGAACATCCAGGGGGACATTACCACACCTACCGGTGAACATCCAGGAGGACATTACCACACCTACCGGTGAACATCCAGGAGGATATTACCACACCCACCGGTGAACATCCAGGAGGACATTACCACACCTACCGGTCAACATCCAGGAGGAGGACATTACCACACCCACCGGTGAACATCCAGGGGGACATTACCACACCTACCGGTTAACATCCAGGAGGACATTACCACACCTACCGGTGAACATCCAGGGGGAGGACATTACCACACCTACCGGTGAACATCCAGGAGGACATTACCACACCTACCGGTGAACATCCAGGGGGACATTACCACACCTACCGGTGAACATCCAGGGGGACATTACCACACCTACCGGTGAACATCCAGGGGGAGGACATTACCACACCTACCGGTGAACATCCAGGAGGAGGACATTACCACACCTACCGGTGAACATCCAGGGGGACATTACCACACCTACCGGTGAACATCCAGGGGGACATTACCACACCTACCGGTGAACATCCAGGGGGAGGACATTACCACACCTACCGGTGAACATCCAGGAGGAGGACATTACCACACCTACCGGTGAACATCCAGGAAGACATTACCACACCTACCGGTGAACATCCAGGAGGAGGACATTACCACACCCACCGGTGAACATCTAGGAGGACATTACCACACCTACCGGTGAACATCCAGGAGGAGGACATTACCACACCCACCGGTGAACATCTAGGAGGACATTACCACACCTACCGGTGAACATCCAGGAGGACATTACCACACCTACCGGTGAACATCCAGGAGGACATTACCACACCCACCGGTCAACATCCAGGAGGAGGACATTACCACACCCACCGGTGAACATCCAGGGGGACATTACCACACCTACCGGTTAACATCCAGGAGGACATTAGCACACCTACCGGTGAACATCCAGGGGGACATTACCACACCTACCGGTGAACATCCAGGAGGAGGACATTACCACACCCACCGGTGAACATCCAGGGGGACATTACCACACCTACCGGTTAACATCCAGGAGGACATTACCACACCTACCGGTGAACATCCAGGGGGAGGACATTACCACACCTACCGGTAAACATCCAGGAGGACATTACCACACCTACCGGTGAACATCCAGGAGGACATTACCACACCTACCGGTGAACATCCAGGAGGAGGACATTACCACACCTACCGGTGAACATCTAGGAGGACATTACCACACCCACCGGTGAACATCCAGGAGGAGGACATTACCAGACCCACCGGTGAACATCTAGGAGGACATTACCACACCCACCGGTGAACATCCAGGAGGACATTACCACACCTACCGGTGAACATCCAGGAGGACATTAGCACACCTACCGGTGAACATCCAGGAGGACATTACCACACCTACCGGTGAACATCCAGGAGGACATTACCACACCTACCGGTGAACATCCAGGAGGAGGACATTACCACACCCACCGGTGAACATCTAGGAGGACATTACCACACCCACCGGTGAACATCCAGGAGGACATTACCACACCTACCGGTGAACATCCAGGAGGACATTACCACACCTACCGGTAAACATCCAGGAGGACATTACCACACCTACCGGTGAACATCCAGGAGGACATTACCACACCTACCGGTGAACATCCAGGAGGAGGACATTACCACACCCACCGGTGAACATCTAGGAGGACATTACCACACCCACCGGTGAACATCCAGGAGGAGGACATTACCACACCCACCGGTGAACATCCAGGGGGACATTACCACACCTACCGGTGAACATCCAGGAGGACATTACCACACCTACCGGTAAACATCCAGGAGGACATTACCACACCTACCGGTGAACATCCAGGAGGACATTACCACACCTACCGGTAAACATCCAGGAGGACATTACCACACCTACCGGTGAACATCCAGGAGGACATTACCACACCTACCGGTGAACATCCAGGAGGACATTACCACACCTACCGGTGAACATCCAGGAGGAGGACATTACCACACCCACCGGTGAACATCTAGGAGGACATTACCACACCTACCGGTCTACATCCAGGAGGAGGACATTACCACACCCACCGGTGAACATCCAGGGGGACATTACCACACCTACCGGTGAACATCCAGGAGGACATTACCACACCTACCGGTAAACATCCAGGAGGACATTACCACACCTACCGGTGAACATCCAGGAGGACATTACCACACCTACCGCTGAACATCCAGGAGGACATTACCACACCTACCGGTGAACATCCAGGAGGACATTACCACACCTACCGGTGAACATCCAGGGGGAGGACATTACCACACCTACCGGTAAACATCCAGGAGGACATTACCACACCTACCGGTGAACATCCAGGAGGAGGACATTACCACACCTACCGGTGAACATCCAGGAGGACATTACCACACCTACCGGTGAACATCCAGGAGGACATTACCACACCTACCGGTGAACATCCAGGGGGAGGACATTACCACACCTACCGGTGAACATCCAGGGGGAGGACATTACCACACCTACCGGTGAACATCCAGGAGGACATTACCACACCTACCGGTGAACATCCAGGAGGACATTACCACACCTACCGGTGAACATCCAGGAGGAGGACATTACCACACCTACCGGTGAACATCCAGGAGGACATTACCACACCTACCGGTGAACATCCAGGAGGACATTACCACACCTACCGGTGAACATCCAGGAGGACATTACCACACCTACCGGTAAACATCCAGGAGGAGGACATTACCACACCTACCGGTGAACATCCAGGAGGACATTACCACATCTACCGGTTAACATCCAGGAGGACATTACCACACCTACCGGTGAACATCCAGGGGGAGGACATTACCACACCTACCGGTGAACATCCAGGGGGACATTACCACACCTACCGGTAAACATTCAGGGGGAGGACATTACCACACCTACCGGTAAACATCCAGGAGGACATTACCACACCTACCGGTGAACATCCAGGAGGACATTACCACACCTACCGGTGAACATCCAGGAGGAGGACATTACCACACCTACCGGTGAACATCCAGGAGGACAGTACCACACCTACCGGTGAACATCCAGGAGGACAGTACCACACCTACCGGTGAACATCCAGGAGGACATTACCACACCTACCGGTGAACATCCAGGAGGACAGTACCACACCTACCGGTGAACATCCAGGAGGACATTACCACACCTACCGGTGAACATCCAGGAGGACATTACCACACCTACCGGTGAACATCCAGGAGGAGGACATTACCACACCTACCGGTGAACATCCAGGAGGACATTACCACGCCTACCGGTGAACATCCAGGAGGACATTACCACACCTACCGGTGAACATCCAGGAGGACATTACCACACCCACCGGTGAACATCCAGGAGGACATTACCACACCCACCGGTGAACATCCAGGAGGACATTACCACACCCACCGGTGAACATCCAGGGGGACATTACCACACCTACCGGTGAACATCCAGGAGGACATTACCACACCTACCGGTGAACATCCAGGGGGAGGACATTACCACACCTACCGGTGAACATCCAGGAGGACATTACCACACCTACCGGTGAATATCCAGGAGGACATTACCACACCTACCGGTGAACATCCAGGGGGAGGACATTACCACACCCACCGGTGAACATCCAGGGGGACATTACCACACCTACCGGTGAACATCCAGGAGGAGGACATTACCACACCTACCGGTAAACATCCAGGAGGACATTACCACACCTACCGGTGAACATCTAGGAGGACATTACCACACCCACCGGTGAACATCCAGGGGGACATTACCACACCTACCGGTAAACATCCAGGGGGACATTACCACACCTACCGGTGAACATCCAGGGGGACATTACCACACCTACCGGTGAACATCCAGGAGGAGGACATTACCACACCTACCGGTGAACATCTAGGAGGACATTACCACACCTACCGGTGAACATCCAGGAGGACATTACCACACCAACCGTGAACATCCAGGAGGAGGACATTACCACACCTACCGGTGAACATCCAGGAGGAGGACATTACCACACCTACCGGTGAACATCCAGGAGGAGGACATTACCACACCTACCGGTGAACATCCAGGAGGACATTACCACACCTACCGGTGAACATCCAGGAGGACATTACCACACCTACCGGTGAACATCCAGGAGGACATTACCACACCTACCGGTCAACATCCAGGAGGACATTACCACACCTACCGGTGAACATCCAGGAGGACATTACCACACCTACCGGTGAACATCCAGGAGGAGGACATTACCACACCCACCGGTGAACATCCAGGAGGACATTACCACACCTACCGGTGAACATCCAGGAGGACATTACCACACCTACCGGTGAACATCCAGGAGGACATTACCACACCTACCGGTGAACATCCAGGAGGACATTACCACACCCACCGGTGAACATCCAGGAGGACATTACCACACCTACCGGTGAACATCCAGGAGGACATTACCACACCTACCGGTCAACATCCAGGAGGACATTACCACACCTACCGGTCAACATCCAGGAGGAGGACATTACCACACCCACCGGTGAACATCCAGGGGGACATTACCACACCTACCGGTGAACATCCAGGAGGACATTACCACACCTACCGGTTAACATCCAGGAGGACATTACCACACCTACCGGTGAACATCCAGGAGGACATTACCACACCTACCGGTGAACATCCAGGAGGACATTACCACACCTACTGGTTAACATCCAGGAGGACATTACCACACCTACCGGTGAACATCCAGGAGGAGGACATTACCACACCTACCGGTTAACATCCAGGAGGACATTACCACACCTACCGGTGAACATCCAGGAGGACATTACCACACCTACCGGTGAACATCGAGGAGGAGGACATTACCACACCTACCGGTGAACATCCAGGAGGACATTACCACATCTACCGGTGAACATCCAGGGGGAGGACATTACCACACCTACCGGTGAACATCCAGGAGGACATTACCACATCTACCGGTGAACATCCAGGAGGAGGACATTACCACACCCACCGGTGAACATCTAGGAGGACATTACCACACCCACCGGTGAACATCCAGGAGGACATTACCACACCTACCGGTCAACATCCAGGAGGAGGACATTACCACACCTACCGGTGAACATCCAGGAGGACATTACCACACCTACCGGTGAACATCCAGGAGGACATTACCACACCTACCGGTGAACATCCAGGAGGACATTACCACACCCACCGGTGAACATCCAGGAGGACATTACCACACCTACCGGTCAACATCCAGGAGGACATTACCACACCTACCGGTCAACATCCAGGAGGAGGACATTACCACACCCACCGGTGAACATCCAGGAGGACATTAGCACACCTACCGGTGAACATCCAGGAGGACATTAGCACACCTACCGGTGAACATCCAGGGGGAGGACATTACCACACCTACCGGTAAAC
The DNA here is from genome assembly GCF_933228915.1 of Telmatherina bonti. Lineage (NCBI taxonomy): Eukaryota > Metazoa > Chordata > Actinopteri > Atheriniformes > Telmatherinidae > Telmatherina > Telmatherina bonti. The sequence continues at coordinate 1,029,836 of NC_136623.1, read as the reverse complement.
ATCCAGGAGGACATTACCACACCTACCGGTGAACATCCAGGAGGAGGACATTACCACACCTACCGGTGAACATCCAGGAGGACATTACCACACCTACCGGTGAACATCCAGGAGGACATTACCACACCTACCGGTGAACCTCCAGGAGGACATTACCACACCTACCGGTGAACATCCAGGAGGACATTACCACACCCACCGGTGAACATCCAGGAGGACATTACCACACCCACCGGTGAACATCCAGGAGGACATTACCACGCCTACCGGTGAACATCCAGGGGGACATTACCACACCCACCGGTGAACATCCAGGGGGACATTACCACACCTACCGGTGAACATCCAGGAGGACATTACCACACCTACCGGTTAACATCCAGGAGGACATTACCACACCTACCGGTGAACATCCAGGAGGACATTACCACACCTACCGGTCAACATCCAGGAGGAGGACATTACCACACCTACCGGTTAACATCCAGGAGGACATTACCACACCTACCGGTGAACATCCAGGGGGAGGACATTACCACACCTACCGGTGAACATCCAGGAGGACATTACCACACCTACCGGTGAACATCCAGGAGGACATTACCACACCTACCGCTGAACATCCAGGAGGACATTACCACACCTACCGCTGAACATCCAGGAGGACATTACCACACCTACCGGTGAACATCCAGGGGGAGGACATTACCACACCTACCGGTGAACATCCAGGAGGAGGACATTACCACACCTACCGGTAAACATCCAGGAGGACATTACCACACCTACCGGTGAACATCCAGGAGGACATTACCACACCCACCGGTGAACATCCAGGGGGACATTACCACACCCACCGGTGAACATCCAGGAGGACATTACCACACCCACCGGTGAACATCCAGGGGGACATTACCACACCTACCGGTGAACATCCAGGAGGACATTACCACACCTACCGGTGAACATCCAGGAGGATATTACCACACCCACCGGTGAACATCCAGGAGGACATTACCACACCTACCGGTCAACATCCAGGAGGAGGACATTACCACACCCACCGGTGAACATCCAGGGGGACATTACCACACCTACCGGTTAACATCCAGGAGGACATTACCACACCTACCGGTGAACATCCAGGGGGAGGACATTACCACACCTACCGGTGAACATCCAGGAGGACATTACCACACCTACCGGTGAACATCCAGGGGGACATTACCACACCTACCGGTGAACATCCAGGGGGACATTACCACACCTACCGGTGAACATCCAGGGGGAGGACATTACCACACCTACCGGTGAACATCCAGGAGGAGGACATTACCACACCTACCGGTGAACATCCAGGAGGACATTACCACACCTACCGGTGAACATCCAGGAAGACATTACCACACCTACCGGTGAACATCCAGGAGGAGGACATTACCACACCCACCGGTGAACATCTAGGAGGACATTACCACACCTACCGGTGAACATCCAGGAGGAGGACATTACCACACCCACCGGTGAACATCTAGGAGGACATTACCACACCTACCGGTGAACATCCAGGAGGACATTACCACACCTACCGGTGAACATCCAGGAGGACATTACCACACCCACCGGTCAACATCCAGGAGGAGGACATTACCACACCCACCGGTGAACATCCAGGGGGACATTACCACACCTACCGGTTAACATCCAGGAGGACATTAGCACACCTACCGGTGAACATCCAGGGGGACATTACCACACCTACCGGTGAACATCCAGGAGGAGGACATTACCACACCCACCGGTGAACATCCAGGGGGACATTACCACACCTACCGGTTAACATCCAGGAGGACATTACCACACCTACCGGTGAACATCCAGGGGGAGGACATTACCACACCTACCGGTAAACATCCAGGAGGACATTACCACACCTACCGGTGAACATCCAGGAGGACATTACCACACCTACCGGTGAACATCCAGGAGGAGGACATTACCACACCTACCGGTGAACATCTAGGAGGACATTACCACACCCACCGGTGAACATCCAGGAGGAGGACATTACCACACCCACCGGTGAACATCTAGGAGGACATTACCACACCCACCGGTGAACATCCAGGAGGAGGACATTACCACACCCACCGGTGAACATCCAGGAGGACATTACCACACCTACCGGTGAACATCCAGGAGGACATTAGCACACCTACCGGTGAACATCCAGGAGGACATTACCACACCTACCGGTGAACATCCAGGAGGACATTACCACACCTACCGGTGAACATCCAGGAGGAGGACATTACCACACCCACCGGTGAACATCTAGGAGGACATTACCACACCCACCGGTGAACATCCAGGAGGACATTACCACACCTACCGGTGAACATCCAGGAGGACATTACCACACCTACCGGTAAACATCCAGGAGGACATTACCACACCTACCGGTGAACATCCAGGAGGACATTACCACACCTACCGGTGAACATCCAGGAGGAGGACATTACCACACCCACCGGTGAACATCTAGGAGGACATTACCACACCCACCGGTGAACATCCAGGAGGAGGACATTACCACACCCACCGGTGAACATCCAGGGGGACATTACCACACCTACCGGTCAACATCCAGGAGGACATTACCACACCTACCGGTAAACATCCAGGAGGACATTACCACACCTACCGGTGAACATCCAGGAGGACATTACCACACCTACCGGTAAACATCCAGGAGGACATTACCACACCTACCGGTGAACATCCAGGAGGACATTACCACACCTACCGGTGAACATCCAGGAGGACATTACCACACCTACCGGTGAACATCCAGGAGGAGGACATTACCACACCCACCGGTGAACATCTAGGAGGACATTACCACACCTACCGGTCTACATCCAGGAGGAGGACATTACCACACCCACCGGTGAACATCCAGGGGGACATTACCACACCTACCGGTGAACATCCAGGAGGACATTACCACACCTACCGGTAAACATCCAGGAGGACATTACCACACCTACCGGTGAACATCCAGGAGGACATTACCACACCTACCGCTGAACATCCAGGAGGACATTACCACACCTACCGGTGAACATCCAGGAGGACATTACCACACCTACCGGTGAACATCCAGGGGGAGGACATTACCACACCTACCGGTAAACATCCAGGAGGACATTACCACACCTACCGGTGAACATCCAGGAGGAGGACATTACCACACCTACCGGTGAACATCCAGGAGGACATTACCACACCTACCGGTGAACATCCAGGAGGACATTACCACACCTACCGGTGAACATCCAGGGGGAGGACATTACCACACCTACCGGTGAACATCCAGGGGGAGGACATTACCACACCTACCGGTGAACATCCAGGAGGACATTACCACACCTACCGGTGAACATCCAGGAGGACATTACCACACCTACCGGTGAACATCCAGGAGGAGGACATTACCACACCTACCGGTGAACATCCAGGAGGACATTACCACACCTACCGGTGAACATCCAGGAGGACATTACCACACCTACCGGTGAACATCCAGGAGGACATTACCACACCTACCGGTAAACATCCAGGAGGAGGACATTACCACACCTACCGGTGAACATCCAGGAGGACATTACCACACCTACCGGTGAACATCCAGGAGGACATTACCACATCTACCGGTTAACATCCAGGAGGACATTACCACACCTACCGGTGAACATCCAGGGGGAGGACATTACCACACCTACCGGTGAACATCCAGGGGGACATTACCACACCTACCGGTAAACATTCAGGGGGAGGACATTACCACACCTACCGGTAAACATCCAGGAGGACATTACCACACCTACCGGTGAACATCCAGGAGGACATTACCACACCTACCGGTGAACATCCAGGAGGACATTACCACACCTACCGGTGAACATCCAGGAGGACATTACCACACCTACCGGTGAACATCCAGGAGGAGGACATTACCACACCTACCGGTGAACATCCAGGAGGACATTACCACGCCTACCGGTGAACATCCAGGAGGACATTACCACACCTACCGGTGAACATCCAGGAGGACATTACCACACCCACCGGTGAACATCCAGGAGGACATTACCACACCCACCGGTGAACATCCAGGGGGAGGACATTACCACACCTACCGGTGAACATCCAGGAGGACATTACCACACCTACCGGTGAACATCCAGGAGGACATTACCACACCTACCGGTGAACATCCAGGGGGAGGACATTACCACACCCACCGGTGAACATCCAGGAGGACATTACCACACCTACCGGTGAACATCCAGGAGGACATTACCACACCTACCGGTGAACATCCAGGGGGAGGACATTACCACACCCACCGGTGAACATCCAGGAGGAGGACATTACCACACCTACCGGTGAACATCCAGGGGGACATTACCACACCTACCGGTGAACATCCAGGAGGAGGACATTACCACACCTACCGGTAAACATCCAGGAGGACATTACCACACCTACCGGTGAACATCTAGGAGGACATTACCACACCCACCGGTGAACATCCAGGGGGACATTACCACACCTACCGGTAAACATCCAGGGGGACATTACCACACCTACCGGTGAACATCCAGGGGGACATTACCACACCTACCGGTGAACATCCAGGAGGAGGACATTACCACACCTACCGGTGAACATCTAGGAGGACATTACCACACCTACCGGTGAACATCCAGGAGGACATTACCACACCAACCGTGAACATCCAGGAGGAGGACATTACCACACCTACCGGTGAACATCCAGGGGGACATTACCACACCTACCGGTAAACATCCAGGAGGACATTACCACACCTACCGGTGAACATCTAGGAGGACATTACCACACCCACCGGTGAACATCCAGGGGGACATTACCACACCTACCGGTAAACATCCAGGGGGACATTACCACACCTACCGGTGAACATCCAGGGGGACATTACCACACCTACCGGTGAACATCCAGGAGGAGGACATTGCCACACCTACCGGTGAACATCTAGGAGGACATTACCACACCCACCGGTGAACATCCAGGGGGACATTACCACACCTACCGGTGAACATCCAGGGGGACATTACCACACCTACCGGTGAACATCCAGGGGGACATTACCACACCTACCGGTGAACATCCAGGAGGAGGACATTACCACACCTACCGGTGAAAATCCAGGGGGACATTACCACACCTACCGGTGAACATCCAGGAGGAGGACATTACCACACCTACCGGTCAACATCCAGGAGGAGGACATTACCACACCTACCGGTCAACATCCAGGAGGAGGACATTACCACACCTACCGGTCAACATCCAGGAGGAGGACATTACCACACCTATCGGTCAACATCCAGGAGGAGGACATTACCACACCTACCGGTCAACATCCAGGAGGAGGACATTACCACACCTACCGGTGAACATCCAGGGGGAGGACATTACCACACCTACCGGTGAACATCCAGGAGGACATTACCACACCTACCGGTGAACATCCAGGAGGACATTACCACACCTACCGGTGAACATCCAGGAGGACATTACCACACCTACCGGTCAACATCCAGGAGGAGCACATTACCAACCTACCGGTCAACATCCAGGAGGACATTACCACACCTACCGGTGAACATCCAGGAGGACATTACCACACCTACCGGTGAACATCCAGGGGGAGGACATTACCACACCTACCGGTGAACATCCAGGAGGAGGACATTACCACACCTACCGGTGAACATCCAGGAGGAGGACATTACCACACCTACTGGTCAACATCCAGGAGGAGGACATTACCACACCTACCGGTGAACATCCAGGAGGACATTACCACACCTACCGGTGAACATCCAGGAGGACATTACCACACCCACCGGTGAACATCCAGGAGGACATTACCACACCTACCGGTGAACATCAAGGAGGACATTACCACACTTACCGGTCAACATCCAGGAGGAGGACATTACCACACCTACCGGTGAACATCCAGGAGGACATTACCACACCTACCGGTCAACATCCAGGAGGATCACATTACCACACCTACCGGTGAACATCCAGGAGGACATTACCACACCTACCGGTGAACATCAAGGAGGACATTACCACACCTACCGGTCAACATCCAGGAGGAGGACATTACCACACCTACCGGTGAACATCAAGGAGGACATTACCACACCTACCGGTCAACATCCAGGAGGAGGACATTACCACACCTACCGGTGAAAATCCAGGAGGACATTACCACACCTACTGGTCAACATCCAGGAGGAGGACATTACCACACCTACCGGTGAACATCCAGGAGGACATTACCACACCCACCGGTAAACATCCAGGAGGACATTACCACACCTACCGGTGAACATCCAGGAGGACATTACCACACCCACCGGTAAACATCCAGGAGGACATTACCACACCTACCGGTCAACATCCAGGAGGATCACATTACCACACCTACCGGTCAAAATCCAGGAGGACATTACCACACCTACCGGTGAACATCCAGGAGGACATTACCACACCTACTGGTGAACATCCAGGAGGAGGACATTACCACACCTACCGGTGAACATCCAGGAGGAGGACATTACCACATCTACCGGTGAACATCCAGGAGGACATTACCACACCTACCGGTAAACATCCAGGAGGACATTACCACACCTACCGGTGAACATCCAGGAGGACATTACCACACCTACCGGTGAACATCCAGGGGGACATTACCACACCCACCGGTGAACATCCAGGGGGACATTACCACACCTACCGGTGAACATCCAGGGGGACATTACCACACCTACCGGTGAACATCCAGGGGGACATTACCACACCTACCGGTGAACATCCAGGGGGACATTACCACACCTACCGGTGAACATCCAGGGGGACATTACCACACCTACCGGTGAACATCCAGGAGGAGGACATTACCACACCTACCGGTGAACATCCAGGAGGAGGACATTACCACACCTACCGGTGAACATCCAGGAGGAGGACATTACCACACCTACCGGTGAACATCCAGGAGGAGGACATTACCACACCTACCGGTGAACATCCAGGAGGAGGACATTACCACACCTACCGGTGAACATCCAGGAGGACATTACCACACCTACCGGTGAACATCCAGGAGGAGGACATTACCACACCTACCGGTAAACATCCAGGAGGAGGACATTACCACACCTACCGGTGAACATCCAGGAGGAGGACATTACCACACCCACCGGTGAAAATCCAGGGGGACATTACCACACCTACCGGTGAACATCCAGGAGGAGGACATTACCACACCTACCGGTGAACATCCAGGAGGAGGACATTACCACACCTACCGGTAAACATCCAGGAGGACATTACCACACCTACCGGTGAACATCCAGGGGGAGGACATTACCACACCTACCGGTGAAAATCCAGGGGGACATTACCACACCTACCGGTGAACATCCAGGAGGAGGACATTACCACACCTACCGGTGAACATCCAGGAGGACATTACCACACCTACCGGTGAACATCCAGGAGGACATTACCACACCTACCGGTGAACATCCAGGAGGACATTACCACACCTACCGGTGAACATCCAGGAGGACATTACCACACCTACCGGTAAAAGTCCAGGAGGACATTACCACACCTACCGGTGAACATCCAGGAGGACATTACCACACCTACCGGTGAACATCCAGGAGGACATTACCACAACTACCGGTGAACATCCAGGAGGACATTACCACACCTACCGGTAAACATCCAGGAGGACATTACCACACCTACCGGTAAACATTCAGGAGGACATTACCACACCTACCGGTAAACATCCAGGAGGACATTACCACACCTACCGGTGAACATCCAGGAGGACATTACCACACCTACCGGTGAACATCCAGGAGGACATTACCACATCTACCGGTGAACATCCAGGAGGAGGACATTACCACACCTACCGGTGAACATCCAGGAGGAGGACATTACCACACCTACCGGTAAACATCCAGGAGGAGGACATTACCACATCTACCGGTGAACATCCAGGAGGAGGACATTACCACACCTACCGGTGAACATCCAGGGGGAGGACATTACCACACCTACCGGTGAACATCCAGGGGGAGGACATTACCACACCTACCGGTGAACATCCAGGGGGAGGACATTACCACACCTACCGGTGAAATTCCAGGAGGAGGACATTACCACATCTACCGGTGAACATCCAGGAGGACATTACCACACCTACCGGTAAACATCCAGGAGGACATTACCACACCTACCGGTGAACATCCAGGAGGAGGACATTACCACATCTACCGGTGAACATCCAGGAGGAGGACATTACCACATCTACCAGTGAACATCCAGGAGGACATTACCACACCTACCGGTGAACATCCAGGAGGACATTACCACACCTACCGGTAAATATCCAGGAGGACATTACCACACCTACCGGTGAACATCCAGGGGGAGGACATTACCACACCTACCGGTGAACATCCAGGAGGACATTACCACACCTACCGGTGAACATCTAGGAGGAGGACATTACCACACCTACCGGTCAACATCCAGGAGGAGGACATTACCACACCTACCGGTCAACATCCAGGAGGAGGACATTACCACACCTACCGGTCAACATCCAGGAGGAGGACATTACCACACCTACCGGTGAACATCCAGGAGGAGGACATTACCACATCTACCGGTGAACATCCAGGAGGACATTACCACACCTACCGGTGAACATCCAGGAGGAGGACATTACCACACCTACCGGTCAACATCCAGGAGGAGGACATTACCACACCTACCGGTGAACATCCAGGAGGAGGACATTACCACATCTACCGGTGAACATCCAGGAGGACATTACCACACCTACCAGTGAACATCCAGGAGGAGGACATTACCACACCTACCGGTCAACATCCAGGAGGAGGACATTACCACACCTACCGGTGAACATCCAGGAGGAGGACATTACCACATCTACCGGTGAACATCCAGGAGGACATTACCACATCTACCAGTGAACATCCAGGAGGACATTACCACACCTACCGGTAAATATCCAGGAGGACATTACCACACCTACCGGTGAACATCCAGGAGGAGGACATTACCACACCTACCGGTGAACATCCAGGAGGAGGACATTACCACACCTACCGGTGAACATCCAGGGGGAGGACATTACCACACCTACCGGTGAACATCCAGGAGGAGGACATTACCACACCTACCGGTGAACATCCAGGGGGAGGACATTACCACACCTACCGGTGAACATCCAGGAGGAGGACATTACCACACCTACCGGTGAACATCCAGGAGGACATTACCACACCTACCGGTGAACATCCAGGGGGAGGACATTACCACACCTACCGGTGAACATCCAGGAGGAGGACATTACCACACCTACCGGTAAACATCCAGGGGGACATTACCACACCTACCGGTGAACATCCAGGAGGACATTACCACACCTACCAGTGAACATCCAGGAGGAGGACATTACCACACCTACCGGTGAACATCCAGGAGGAGGACATTACCACACCTACCGGTGAACATCCAGGAGGACATTACCACACCTACCGGTGAACATCCAGGAGGACATTACCACACCTACCGGTGAACATCCAGGAGGAGGACATTACCACACCTACCGGTGAACATCCAGGAGGAGGACATTACCACACCTACCGGTGAACATCCAGGAGGAGGACATTACCACACCTACCGGTGAACATCCAGGAGGACATTACCACACCTACCGGTGAACGTCCAGGAGGAGGACATTACCACACCTACCGGTGAACATCCAGGAGGACATTACCACATCTACCGGTGAACATCCAGGAGGACATTACCACACCTACCGGTGAACATCCAGGAGGACATTACCACACCTACCGGTGAACATCCAGGAGGAGGACATTACCACACCTACCGGTGAACATCCAGGAGGAGGACATTACCACACCTACCGGTGAACATCCAGGAGGAGGACATTACCACACCTACCGGTAAACATCCAGGAGGACATTACCACACCCACCGGTGAACATCCAGGAGGACATTACCACACCTACCGGTGAACATCCAGGAGGAGGACATTACCACACCTACCGGTGAACATCCAGGAGGAGGACATTACCACATCTACCGGTGAACATCCAGGAGGAGGACATTACCACACCTACCGGTGAACATCCAGGAGGACATTACCACACCTACCGGTGAACATCCAGGGGGAGGACATTACCACACCTACCGGTAAACATCCAGGGGGACATTACCACACCTACCGGTGAACATCCAGGAGGACATTACCACACCCACCGGTGAACATCCAGGAGGACATTACCACACCCACCGGTGAACATCCAGGAGGACATTACCACACCTACCGGTGAACATCCAGGAGGAGGACATTACCACACCTACCGGTAAACATCCAGGGGGACATTACCACACCTACCGGTGAACATCCAGGAGGACATTACCACACCTACCAGTGAACATCCAGGAGGAGGACATTACCACACCTACCGGTGAACATCCAGGAGGAGGACATTACCACACCTACCGGTGAACATCCAGGAGGACATTACCACACCTACCGGTGAACATCCAGGAGGACATTACCACACCTACCGGTGAACATCCAGGAGGAGGACATTACCACACCTACCGGTGAACATCCAGGAGGAGGACATTACCACACCTACCGGTGAACATCCAGGAGGAGGACATTACCACACCTACCGGTGAACATCCAGGAGGACATTACCACACCTACCGGTGAACGTCCAGGAGGAGGACATTACCACACCTACCGGTGAACATCCAGGAGGACATTACCACATCTACCGGTGAACATCCAGGAGGACATTACCACACCTACCGGTGAACATCCAGGAGGACATTACCACACCTACCGGTGAACATCCAGGAGGAGGACATTACCACACCTACCGGTGAACATCCAGGAGGAGGACATTACCACACCTACCGGTGAACATCCAGGAGGAGGACATTACCACACCTACCGGTAAACATCCAGGAGGACATTACCACACCCACCGGTGAACATCCAGGAGGACATTACCACACCTACCGGTGAACATCCAGGAGGAGGACATTACCACACCTACCGGTGAACATCCAGGAGGAGGACATTACCACATCTACCGGTGAACATCCAGGAGGAGGACATTGAGGTAGTGGACAGTTTTAAGTACCTGGGTGTTCACCTCAACAATGAACTGGACTGGTCTCACAACACTGATGCCCTGTACAAGAAGGGTCAGAGTCGCCTCCACCTTCTGAGGAGACTGAGGTCCTTCGGAGTCTGCAGACCTCTGCTCAGGACATTTTATGACTCTGGAGTAGCCTCTGCTATCCACTACGCCGCAGTCTGCTGGGCCCCGGGCAGCACAGAGCGGGACAGGAAGAGACTTAACAAGCTGGTCAGGAGGGCCAGCTCTGTCCTGGGCTGCCCACTGGACTCTGTAGAGGAGGTGGGGGAGAGAAGGGTGTTGGCCAAACTCACATCCATCATGGACAACAGCTCTCACCCACTGCACCAGACTGTAGAGGAGCTGAGCAGCTCCTTCAGTGGGCGACTTAGACACCCTCAGTGCAGGAAGGAGCGCTACCGCAGGTCCTTCATACCCACAGCTGTTAGACTGTACAACTCCACTGTGGAAATAGTGCAGATGTATAGATGTATAGATCTTGTATGTACAGACAGATGTATATATCTTATAAATAAATATATATTATATTTTATATATATATTGTATATCACATCTTTAATGTGCATTGTACAGTATTTTGCTCGTTTTGCTTGTTCTTTAGATTTTTTAACTTGTAGTGGATTTGTTATATTTTTATTTTTATTATTATTATTCACTACCTATTTGCTACTACCTACTTTGTTTGCACCTTTCATTACTATTTGCACCCTCCTTGTTGTTTCTGAGAGCCTATGTAACAGTGAATTTCTCCACTGTGAGATAAATAAAGTCTTATCTTATCCATTACTTATGTAGCAATGGAGATGTTACCTGATGCACTGAGAAGTACCTCGCTCCATTTCTCTAATATATTAATGTATAAATATATGCCAATATTGCAGTCTCTAACTTATTTCTCCTTTTTTCCGCAGGTCTTCCTGAATAAGTGCAGTTGTACATGTTGATCTGTCTTTCCTTTTGGAGTTGCGACTGTGGGCCTAGAAACACTAACTAAACATTCAAAAACTGAAATCAGGAACCTTGGTTTTAAAATGGACAGTGACTTTAAGTTGGACAGTCAGATTCGCTCTGTGGTCAAGTCCAGTTTCTACCACCTAAGGCAGCTAGCCAAAGTAAAGCACTTTTTATCACGACAGCCCCACACCAGTGATCCACGCCTTTGTCACCACACGGCTGGATTACTGCAATGCACTTTACTTTGGTGGAAACCAGTCCGCAGTTACTCGCCTGCAGCTTGTACAAAATGCTGCTGCACGTCTTTTAACTGGCACTCGTAAATATGAGCACATCACCCCAGTTTTATCGTCTCTTCACTGGCTGTCCGTGCATTTTAGGATCCATATTAAACTTCTTTTATTTGTTTTTAAATGTTTGAATGATGTTGCCCCCCTCTACCTCTCTGAGTTGTTGTGCCCTTACTCTCCGACGCGGTCACTCAGGTCGGCTGACCAGCACCTCCTGAGTGAACCAAACACCCACCGTAAACTCAGAGGGGACAGAGCCTTTTCAGTTGCAGCTCCAAAACTATGGAACGAGCTGCCTTTGCACATCCGACAGGCCTCTTCTGTAACTGTTTTTAACCCACCTGTTTTCACTGGCTTTTAACACCACCTGAGATGTTGACATTATTAATCTGACTGTTTTTATCATGATTCTACCAGTTTTAGAAATTTTATATGTTTTTGCACTCTGTATTTGTATTATGATCATTATCTCTGTTTTACTCTGTACAGCACTTTGGTCGACTGTGGTTGTGTTAAAAGTGCTATATAAATAAAGTTGCAGTTGCAGTCTTTCCTGTCCTCTCCACCCCAACCAGTCGAGGCAGATGGCTGCCCTCCCTGAGCCGGGTTCTGCTGGAGGTTTTCTTCCTGTTAAAGGGGAGTTTTTTCCTTCCCACTGTCGCCTCGTGCAGCTCAGGATGGAGGATTGGATCCAAGTCATGACTCGATGCTATCAGTTGGTTTCTTTTATAGGATATGTATGAACTGGCCTGAAATGATGTGGATGTAAAGTGTCCTGAGACAACATTGTTGTGAAGTGGCGCTATACAAATAAAGCTGAATTGAATTGAATTGAATCATAAATGAAAATGGGCACCTTGCTATTCTTAGGTGTAAAATCAATAACCAGTTGCCGGGTTTCAAAAGTATTTAGAAGAAGGTTATTTTCTTCGCTCCAGCGGACATTTCCTACCTCTGTTCTGTAATGTGATTCATCATCTGATCAGACGGATAACGGTGGTATCGTCTGCATACTGACCACCAGACTGTTGAGTAGCAGCGCAGTCATATGCCTACAAAGTGAAAAGCAAAGGATTTAAAATACAACCTTGTGGAGAACCGATGCTTACACAGAGTTCATCAGAGACTGTCACTAATTTTGGCTCTCTGTGGTCTACAAATTAAAAAGTTATTTGCAAATGGCACCAAGACCAAAAATCTTCAATTTGTGAATGAGGTTCACAGGAACCAAGGAGTTAAAAGCAGAGCAATATTCTATAAAAACCATCCTTGCATAAGATTTCCCTTTGTCTAAATGTTCAAATACAGAGTTCAGAGCAAAAGAAACAGCATCTTGTTTTTCCTGTAAGCAAACTGGAATAGGTCCACAGACAGAAATCTGTCCTTTAATATAGTCCAGCACCAGTTGCTCAAAGGTTTCCATGAAGACAGAAGTTAACACTACTGGCCGGTAGTCAGTAAGACATGTCACAGGTGTCTTTTTAGGCACTGATATATGACACGCTTTTAAAAACCAAGTGGAAACCAGTAGATCCCTCTCAGGAAAACAGCTCCCATTACATCAGGAATGATTAAGACCTGGTCTGAAGGTGCATCTCAGCAAGACTGCTTTGAGACAACAAACTGGGATGTGTTTGACAATAAAGACCTGCAGCAGCACATAACAACGGTTTTAGATTACATTAAATTCTGCACTGATGTCCCAACTGTGGATAAACACATCTGGGTTCATCCAAACAAGAAGCTCTGGATTACCAGACAGGTCCAGAGCCTGCTGAGGGAGAGGACCATCGCTCTACTGCAAAGCTAGACCTGAGGAGAGGTGTTAGGGAGGCAAAGGCTGCGTACAGCCGGAAGATAGAAGACCACTTCAAGAACAAGAACGCCCGGTGTGGAGGGTATCCAGCACATAACCAGTTCCAGACCCTGCAGCCTCTCAACTGAGGACGGTGGCGTCTCTTTAGCGTAGGAGTTAAACAGCTTCTTCACTCGTTTTGATGTTCCACCAGTGGATCTGACCCCCCCACACCATCCAGCTCGCAGCAGCAGCACTCTTGTGGTGGAAGAGTTCCAGGTGAGGCACATGTCTGTAGGCCCAAGGAAAGCTGCCGGACCGGGAGCCATCCCTGGTCAGGTGCTGTAGGACTGTAGCACAGCTCCCGGCGGTCTTTACCAGGATCTTCGGGCCTTCGTCCCACCCTCTCTGAAATCGTCTATCATCACCCCGCCCCAAAGAAAAACAACATCAGCAGTCTGAACGATTGTCGTCCAGTGGCTCGAACACCAGTCATCACCAAATGTGTTGAAGAACTCAGTCCCTCATCACCTCCATCCTACATCCCGTCTCGACCCGCTGGAGTTTGCCTACACGGCCAAAAGGTCTCCCAAGGACACCATCACCACAGACCTCCATGCTGCCTTGTCCCACCTGGAGCAGCTGGGGGGGGGCAATGCCCGACTGCTCTTTGTGGATTTCAGTTCAGCCTTTAATACTTTATGGCCTGACAGACTGCTGGCTAAACTTGTTGTGATCCTGTTCCCTGGTGGGCGTGTCGGGCATCCTGGCACCTGGATCAGCACCTGAGCTTCATCTGGCAATCAGCAACGGCACTATTTAAGACCTGCCCAGCCTGCTGTTCATCGCCAGATTGTTGAATGCCCTGCGGTACAACTCTCGGCCTCAAAGATTCTTCCCAGTGTGAATCATAGATCGATAACCTGTGTGTTTTTACCCCATCAGAGATCCTTTCTGCATGCCCGATTGCTGCCCTACCGCTTGCCTGCCTGCCTGCCCGCCCGCCCGCCTGCCTGCTCGCCTCTCTGCCCGCTAGTTTACCTCCTCACTTGCCTGCCTGCCGACTAACCTGTCTCCCGCATCCACCTTGGAAAGAACCCGAAGTCTGAAAGGAACAAATAAAAGCATTGTTTGGAACTCCGAGCCGAGTCCGCATGTGAATGCCACGCACATACGTCAGCATAACAAAACAATCTGGCCACAAATGGATTCAGCGGACTCAAACCCGGAAGTCGCCTCGGACCCACTTCAACAAGCCTTCTCAGGTCAGAATGCTCGTCTCGCTCGACATGAGCAGATGATGTTGACTCTGGATCAGAATTACCACACTATACTCTCTCAGCTGGCTCAACTTACCACACATGTCGCTGGAATGACCCCTCCTGCACCTTCCCAGCTGCCGGTTCCCGACGCACCTGCACTTCGACCTGGTCAAGCAGTCACAGTAAGAGAGACACACATCCCGGATCCCAAGCCCTAAGCTGGGGATTTGGGAAAATGTAGGGGATTCCTCCTCCAATGCTCCATTGTTTTTGACCAGAAACCACTCACCTATGCTAATGATAGATCCAAGGTTTCATATGTTATTGGACTTCTGGAAGGAAAGGCACTGGCATGGGCGGAGGCAGCATATGAACAGCAGGGTTTCAGACACTCATCATACTCCTCATTTGTCAAGGAGATGAAAAAAGTCTTTGATCACCCAGTTCGGGGTGGACAATCAGTCAAGCGTCTCCTTAATCTCCGCCAGGGAGATCGGTGTGTAGCTTACTTTGCAATTGATTTCAGGACAGCAGCTGCTGATTCAGGTTGGAACAACGAGGCACTCCGAGACATCTTCGCCAACGGATTAAGCAGTCGGCTAAAGGATGAGTTGGCAACCAGAGACACTCCTGGCTCTCTGGTTTCCCTCGCCATACGAATAGATAACCGGCTACGGGAAAGGGACAGGGAACGGCGATCCGGATCTGGCCGAGACTCTGGGATTCCCTCTGGAGCAACTACTTCCCCTCTGCCTCACACACCACCTACGGAGGAGCCCATGCAACTGGGCAGGGCTCACCTCTCTCCAGAGGAGCGGCAGAGGAGAAGGGACTCTGGAGATTGGTATTACTGCGGAAAATCCGGATATCTCTCTGTCCCTACCGGGCAAAAGACCAGGGTTGTCAGTAGCGGTGGGAGGACTGATGACCACATCTTCCAATGAGATCCCCCACACCAAGATACTTATCCCTGCAACCCTGTTCGTAGATAAGACCCCCCCCCCATTCTGTTGAGACCTTAGTTGATTCCGGAGCTGAGGCCAATTTTCTGGACGAGACTTTGGCCACCACTCTTGAGATGTCTGGAGGCTCTTTCTTCCCCTGTATCAGCACAGGCTCTGGATGGAAGCCATCTTTATTCCATAACCCGACAGTCCATTCCCGTTAGACTGATAGTCTCCGGCAACCACCAAGAATACATCCATTTTTTTCATTGTTGACTCACCCAAGTCTCCACTGGTCTTGGGTCACCCCTGGCTGTCATTACATAACTCGCACCTAGATTGGTGTACTGGGAGAATAATTAATTGGAGCGCCTTTTGTCATGCCACCTGTCTTCAGTCGGCTGTTCCCTCGACCTCATCCGTTTCTGGTCTTCAACCCGTTGCCCCAGACCTATCTGCAGTACCTACGGTGTATCACGACCTAATGGAGGTTTTCAGCAAAGACAAGGCTTTAGCACTGCCACCTCATCGACCTTATGATTGCGCCATTGATTTGCTCCCAGGTGCCCCGCTACCTACCAGCCGACTATACAACATATCCCGACCTGAGATGGAGACCTTGGAGGGGTACATCTCAGATTCCCTGGCAGCTGGATTAATTAGGCCCTCATCTTCACCCCTAGGAGCTGGTTTCTTCTTTGTCTCAAAGAAGGATGGCTCACTTAGACCCTGCATTGACTACCGGGGCTTAAATGCAATCACCGTTAGAAATAAGTACCCTTTACCCTTACTGGAGTCAGTTTTCAATTCCCTTCATGGCTCCACAATCTTCACTAAGCTCGACCTACGCAACGCATACCACTTGGTCAGGATAAAGGAGGGAGATGAATGGAAAACAGCGTTTAGGACACCCTTGGGCCATTTTGAGTACAAAGTCATGCCGTTCGGCCTGTGTAATGCTCCTGCCATGTTTCAGGCCCTGGTAAATGACATATTGCGAGATTTCCTTAACCACTTCGTCTTTGTCTATCTAGACGACATCCTCATGTTCTCCCAGACCCAGTCTGAGCACATTCAACACATCCGACTAGTCCTACAGAGACTGTTGGAGAACCGCTTGTTCGTCAAGGCTGAGAAATGTGAGTTTCATAAAAGTACTGTATCATTCCTTGGTTACATCTTTGAGACTGGGCAAGTCCGAGCAGACCCGGAGAAGGTAAAGGCGGTTGTAGATTGGCCCACTCCCACCTCTGCAACGCTTCTTGGGATTGCTAATTTCTACCGCCGTTTCATACGTAACTATGTCAGATTGCAGCCCCTCTCACTCGTCTTACCTCTCCATCAATTCCCTTTACCTGGTCTGAACCTGCAGATCAGGCTTTCCTTAAACTGAAGGACCTATTCACCACAGCCCCTGTTCTCCTCCACCCTGATCCCAGTCGTCAATTTGTGGTTGAGGTTGATGCCTCAGACAAAGGAGTTGGAGCCGTGCTGTCTCAGCGATCACCTAAGACTCAGAAACTCCATTCCTGTGCTCATTTCTCTCGACGCCTCACCCCAGCTGAACAAAATTACCACGTCGGAGATCATGAGCTCCTAGCCATTAAATTGGCTCTTGAACTGTGGCGTCACTGGCTGGAGGGCTCTAAGGAGCCATTCCTCATTTGGACAGATCATAAGAACTTGGAATACCTGCAGTCAGCCAAACAGCTAAATCCCCGTCAAGCCCGTTGGTCCCTTTTCTTCAACCGCTTCAACTTCACCTTATCGTACAGACCTGGTTCCAAGAACCAGAAGCCAGATTCTCTTTCCCGCCAGTCCACTTCTGAGTCCACAACCTCCACGGCCACTATCCTGCCTGCTACCTGCACTGTTGCAGCAGTTACCTGGGAGGTGGAGGATAAGGTCCTCGCAGCCCAGCAACAGCAACCTGACCCAGGTACAGGACCTCCTAACCGTCTATTCGTTCCAGATGCCGTCCGTTCCCTGGTCCTCCAGTGGGGTCACTTGTCTCTGGCCTGCCACCCTGGATCCACACGCACTCTGTCTCTCATAAGGCGTAGGTTTTGGTGGCCCACGATGGAGAGGGATGCTCGGGAGTATGTAGAAACCTGTACCACCTGTGCCCGGAGTAAGGCCACACACAAACCACCAGCCGGACTTCTACGCCCCTTACCTGTTCCTAGCCGGCCATGGTCCCACATTGCCCTGGACTTCGTCACTGGCCTTCCCGTCTCCAGAGGTAATGATACCATCTTAACCATTGTTGACCGCTTTTCCAAGGCCGTGCATTTTGTTGCACTCCCCAAACTCCCTTCAGCTAAGGAGACGGCTGACCTACTGGTTCATCACGTTTTTCGGCTCCACGGACTGCCCGCGGACATCGTATCTGACAGGGGGCCCCAGTTCACGTCACAGGTATGGCGAGCCTTTTGTCAGTCCATTGGAGGCACACTGAGTTTGTCGTCAGGATTTCATCCCCAGACCAATGGTCAGGCTGAAAGGACAAATCAGGACTTGGAGACTGCCCTCCAGTGTGTGGCACAGGTAAACCCATCATCTTGGAGTGAACATCTGGACTGGGTTGAGTATGCACACAACTCTCTCACCTCCTCAGCCTCTGGATTGTCCCCTTTTGAGTGCTCTCTAGGGTACCAGCCACCACGATTCCCCGCCCAGGAAGGTGAGGTTTCTGTGCCATCTGTCCAGCTTCACATCCGCCGTTGTCGACGGGTTTGGCGGACCGCTCGGGCTGCGCTTCTCCGTACTGGGGAACGGAACCGGCGCCAAGTGGATCGACATCGGACTCCTGCGCCCAGTTATTCCCCGGGTCAGAAGGTTTGGCTTTCATCCAGGAACATTCCTTTGCGGACCGATGCCAGGAAGCTGACACCTCGTTACTTGGGCCCCTTTGAAATCCAACGGATCATCAACCCTACTGTGGTTCAACTTAAGCTCCCCAGCTCCATGCGGGTCCATCCCTCCTTCCACGTCTCCACTTAAACCAGTTTCATCCAGTCCTCTGGTCCCTCCTTCCAGGCCCCCTCCTCCCGCCCGGCTTGTGGCTGGTCGCCCGGCCTACACGGTCCGACGTCTTCTGGATGTGCGCCGTCGTGGTCGGGGTTTTCAGTTCCTGGTTGACTGGGTGGGGTATGGTCCTGAGGAGCGTGCCTGGGTCCCTCGCTCTTTCATTCTGGATGCCTCCCTGGTTCGTGACTTTCGCCGGGCTCATCCTGACCAGTTTCGGTCGCCTGGTGGCTCCCGTTGAGGGGGGGTACTGTTCCCTGGTGGGCGTGTCGGGCATCCTGGCACCTGGATCAGCACCTGAGCTTCATCTGGCAATCAGCAACGGCACTATTTAAGACCTGCCCAGCCTGCTGTTCATCACCAGATTGCTGAATGCCCTGCGGTACAACTTTCGGCCTCAAAGATTCTTCCCAGTGTGAATCATAGATCGATAACCTGTGTGTTTTTTTCCCCGTCAGAGATCCTTTCTGCATGCCCGATTGCTGCCCTACCGCTTGCCTGCCTGCCTGCCCACCCGCCTGCCTGCTTGCCTCTCTGCCCGCTAGTTTACCTCCCCGCTTGCCTGCCTGCCGACTAACCTGTCTCCCGCATCCACCTTGGAAAGAACCCGAAGTCTGAAAGGAACAAATAAAAGCATTGTTTGGAACTCCGAGCCGAGTCCGCATGTGAATGCCACGCACATACGTCAGCATAACAAAACTGGCCAAGCTGGAAGTCTCCCAGTCCATCTGCCACTGGGTCAAAGGCTTCCTGACGGATCGTCCCCAGAGAGCGAGAGTAGGCCCCCATGTCTCGTCCACCATCAGCACCGGCTCCCCATAGGGCTGTGTGCTGAGCCCCCCACTCTTCAACCTGTACACTGATGACTGCTACTCACCCCACGATACAACAATGGTGGTGATGAGTCTCCATTACGTGTATGAGTGGTGTGTGGAAAATAACCTCCTCCTCAACACCTAGAAGACCAAAGAGGTCATCGTGGACTTCAGGAGGGGGTGGGGGGGGGTGGGCCACTGCTTATCAGGTGAGTGTGTGGAGAGTCTCCAGCTTCTGTTTCCTGCTGGTTAATAGTGAAACTATTCTTCTCACAACAAAGGGAAGAGAGGACGTCAGGCTCCTTATTCTCAGTTCCAAATCTACCATAAAACTGATTCAGGTCATTTGGCAGTGGTCCGAAACGATGATGTCTCCTCAAGGTTTCCAGGAGGTATTAGTGTTCAGACTTGACCACATGCGCTGTGGGTTGTCCTCTTTAAAATATCCCTCTTTTATCTCCGTAGGACCGTTTTTTGGCCTTTATGGACCCCACACTATTACTGACCCACTGCCAAACCGGTCCTGCTGCTGGGTTGTTGTCCTCCCACGGCCTCCTCCACGTCTCCTGATGTACTGGCCTGTCTCCTGGTAGCGCCTCCATGCTCTGGACACTATGCTGACAGACACAGCAAACCTTCTTGTCACAGCTGGCATTGATGTGCCATCCTGGATGAGCTGCACTACCTGAGCCTAGTGATGGCCAACACGAAGCAGGGCTCCGAAGCTTGTATCGAGTAATTCCGGAAGCGCTTTGCCGAAGCGCTTGTCGACGTGTGTGTCGCTGACGTATGCAGTGACGTGTGAAGCATCGTGAAGCCTCGCCGAGCATGCGGCGTCACGTGACAGGTTCAGGAAGTGTCTCGCGCTTTTGGAGCGGCATTCGAAATAAAAGGGGGGTTGAAACGCAATGGATTGCCCGTGTCATCTCGTTCATCTTGAGTTATTGGGTCCACTTTGTTGCTGTTTCAATACAATTATCACGTTTTTGAACTGTGTAATTGTTGCTATGGAACCAGCAGCCAGAAAAAGAAAAACTTCACCTGTCTGGGAACATTTTGATTTGATTTCTCCGAATAAGGTAACTACCTTGTTATGTACAAATTCTACAAATGTAAGTTTAAAAACAGCTGTATTCTGTTTGCATTTTACTAAATCTATAGCCCTCTTTTTTTTTTTTTCAGGTTAAGTGTCTGTTGTGCCTCAGGGAGCTGGTGTATAACAACAACACCTCATCAATGCTAAGGCATTATCGGTCTTTGCATGTCAATGTGGAGGCCACTCAAGAAAATCCAGGCCCAGGTATGCCTTTTGGAAACACAATAATGTGATCTCACTGTATAATAACACATTATTGTAATGCATTTAGACAAGAATGCTGATATTGCAGAGTTGTTGGTGAATATGGTCGTTGAAGATTCCCAACCCTTTTCCTTTGTGGAGGGCACTGGCTTCAAAAAACTTTTTGAAGCATTGGCCCCTAATTATGTTCTACCCACAAGGAAGGTAAGTACACAAAGCATTTTTTATATTTTTCTCATTTTCTTTTTAACACATTATATTTTTATTGTAGACTCTGAAAGCCATGGTGGATAAACGATACCAAGAAACCAAGGAGAAAGCCAAGGCTGTGGTTTCTAAAGCCCAGGCTGTCAGCATTACATCAGATTTGTGGACATCCATCAACACAGAATCTTTTTTGGCGGTGACATGCCATTTCATTGATGAAAGCACCAGTCTTTACATGCACCATGTGAATTGTTTTATTTGTGTGTGTGTGTGTTGACAAGTTTGTTGTTTTTTTATAGGAAAGACTGTCACAAATGCAAGTTCAGATGAACCTTCCTGTGTTGAAGCTTGTTCAAGAGGTGGAAACTCGCTGGAACAGCACCTATTTAATGTTCCAGCGGCTATATGATCTCCGTGAACCTGTTGGTGCAGCTTTGGCCGGACTGCGAACTGACATTCAACCGCTGTCGGCAGATACTTTTACAATTATCAAAGACTGCCTCAAAGTTTTGGAGCCTTTCAATCAGGTAACGACTGAGTTGTCTGAGGAGAAGAGAGTGTCGGGGTCAAAAGTTATTCCACTCCTTTCAATGCTCCACTGTTCCCTGGAAGAGGAGGAGATTGGGATGATCCAGACAGCAGAGAGCAGAGAAATGGCCCAGTTTCTTCGAAGCTGAGGGACAAACTAAATAACATCCAGTCAATGAGCATCATGTACCGGTCAACACTTCTGGACCCAAGATTTAAAAAAATTGGTTTCTTTAGCCCAAATAAAGCAGTGGATGCAGAGACAAGACTGATATCAGAGTGTGCTGCTATTATAAGGCATCATCAGTCATCATCATCATCATCATCATCTCCATCTCCATCCACTCCATCAACATCAGCTACTCAATCTGTGGAGCAAGGTAATTAATACAGTACAATTGTGCTAATAAGTAATGTTTATTTATTCATTTTTTTGTAGGAAGCAAATTGTGGCATCGCTTTGATGCAACTAGTCAGCAGACTAGAAAGTCCCACCTCACCGGGACAGCCCCAGGGCAGAAGGGCAACTCACGGCCCGCCAGGCGTTGCAGGAGGCAGCACCCCGGTCGTCCCCATATCCCCGGCGGCCCAGCGCCAACACTCCAGGGGCCGGAGAGTCCCCGGCTCCCACCCAGACATCCATCCAGGTCCGGGGCCCGGTGCCACCAGCAACGCCAAGACTGCCGCTGACAGGAGGAGACAGAGCCAGAGGGAGGATCCCCTCCGCCTGCTTTTAGAGATCCCAAAAATTGACTATAATTGGTGTACGCGGGGTTCTGTGCGACAGTACTAGTTTAGTACAGTAGTTTCCGTGCTACATTCCTACTAGTTTAGTACCGTGGTTTCTGGGCTACATTCCTACTAGTTCAGTACCGTAGTTTGCGTGCTACATTCCTACTAGTTTAGTACCGTAGTTTGCGTGCTACATTCCTACTAGTTTAGTACCGTGGTTTCTGGGCTACATTCCTACTAGTTTAGTACCGTAGTTTCCGGGCTACATTCCTACTAGTTTAGTACCGTGGTTTCTGGGCTACATTCCTACTAGTTCAGTACCGTAGTTTGCGTGCTACATTCCTACTAGTTTAGTACCGTAGTTTCCGTGCTACATTGCTACTAGTTTAGTACCGTAGTTTCCGGGCTACATTCCTACTAGTTTAGTACCGTAGTTTCCGGGCTACATTCCTACTAGTTTAGCACCGTAGTTTCCGTGCTACATTCCTACTAGTTTAGTACCGTAGTTTCCGTGCTACATTCCTACTAGTTTAGTACCGTAGTTTCCGGGCTACATTCCTACTAGTTTAGTACCGTAGTTTCCGGGCTACATTCCTACTAGTTTAGTTCCGTAGTTTCCGTGCTACTTTCCCACTAGTTTAGTACCGTAGTTTGCGTGCTACATTCCTACTAGTTTAGTACCGTAGTTTCCGGGCTACATTCCTACTAGTTTAGTACCGTAGTTTCCGTGCTACATTCCTACTAGTTTAGTACCGTAGTTTCCGGGCTACATTCCTACTAGTTTAGTTCTGTAGTTTCCGTGCTACATTCCTACTAGTTTAGTACCGTAGTTTCCAGGCTACATTCCTACTAGTTTAGTTCTGTAGTTTCCGTGCTACATTCCTACTAGTTTAGTACCGTAGTTTCCGGGCTACATTCCTACTAGTTTAGTACCGTAGTTTCCGGGCTACATTCCTACTAGTTTAGTACCGTAGTTTCCGGGCTACATTCCTACTAGTTTAGTACCGTAGTTTCCGGGCTACATTCCTACTAGTTTAGTACCGTAGTTTCCGGGCTACATTCCTACTAGTTTAGTACCGTAGTTTCCGGGCTACATTCCTACTAGTTTAGTACCGTAGTTTCCGGGCTACATTCCTACTAGTTTAGTTCCGTAGTTTCCGTGCTACTTTCCCACTAGTTTAGTACCGTAGTTTGCGTGCTACATTCCCACTAGTTTAGTACCGTAGTTTCCGGGCTACATTCCTACTAGTTTAGTACCGTAGTTTGCGTGCTACATTCCTACTAGTTTAGTACCGTAGTTTCCGGGCTACATTCCTACTAGTTTAGTTCTGTAGTTTCCGTGCTACATTCCTACTAGTTTAGTACCGTAGTTTCCGGGCTACATTCCTACTAGTTTAGTTCTGTAGTTTCCGTGCTACATTCCTACTAGTTTAGTACCGTAGTTTCCGGGCTACATTCCTACTAGTTTAGTACCGTAGTTTCCGGGCTACATTCCTACTAGTTTAGTACCGTAGTTTCCGGGCTACATTCCTACTAGTTTAGTACCGTAGTTTCCGGGCTACATTCCTACTAGTTTAGTACCGTAGTTTCCGGGCTACATTCCTACTAGTTTAGTACCGTAGTTTCCGGGCTACATTCCTACTAGTTTAGTACCGTAGTTTCCGGGCTACATTCCTACTAGTTTAGTTCCGTAGTTTCCGTGCTACTTTCCCACTAGTTTAGTACCGTAGTTTGCGTGCTACATTCCCACTAGTTTAGTACCGTAGTTTCCGGGCTACATTCCTACTAGTTTAGTACCGTAGTTTCCGTGCTACATTCCTACTAGTTTAGTACCGTAGTTTCCGGGCTACATTCCTACTAGTTTAGTTCTGTAGTTTCCGTGCTACATTCCTACTAGTTTAGTACCGTAGTTTCCGGGCTACATTCCTACTAGTTTAGTTCTGTAGTTTCCGTGCTACATTCCTACTAGTTTAGTACCGTAGTTTCCGGGCTACATTCCTACTAGTTTAGTACCGTAGTTTCCGGGCTACATTCCTACTAGTTTAGTACCGTAGTTTCCGGGCTACATTCCTACTAGTTTAGTACCGTAGTTTCCGGGCTACATTCCTACTAGTTTAGTACCGTAGTTTCCGGGCTACATTCCTACTAGTTTAGTACCGTAGTTTCCGGGCTACATTCCTACTAGTTTAGTACCGTAGTTTCCGGGCTACATTCCTACTAGTTTAGTTCCGTAGTTTCCGTGCTACTTTCCCACTAGTTTAGTACCGTAGTTTGCGTGCTACATTCCCACTAGTTTAGTACCGTAGTTTCCGGGCTACATTCCTACTAGTTTAGTACCGTAGTTTCCGTGCTACATTCCTACTAGTTTAGTACCGTAGTTTCCGGGCTACATTCCTACTAGTTTAGTTCCGTAGTTTCCGTGCTACATTCCTACTAGTTTAGTACCGTAGTTTCCGGGCTACATTCCTACTAGTTTAGTACCGTAGTTTCCGGGCTACATTCCTACTAGTTTAGTACCGTAGTTTCCGGGCTACATTCCTACTAGTTTAGTACCGTAGTTTCCGTGCTACATTCCTACTAGTTTAGTACCGTAGTTTCCGGGCTACATTCCTACTAGTTTAGTACCGTAGTTTCCGGGCTACATTCCTACTAGTTTAGTACCGTAGTTTCCGGGCTACATTCCTACTAGTTTAGTACCGTAGTTTCCGGGCTACATTCCTACTAGTTTAGTACAGTAGTTTCCGTGCTACATTCCTACTAGTTTAGTACCGTAGTTTCCGGGCTACATTCCTACTAGTTTAGTTCCGTAGTTTCCGTGCTACATTCCTACTAGTTTAGTACCGTAGTTTCCGGGCTACATTCCTACTAGTTTAGTACCGTAGTTTCCGTGCTACATTCCTACTAGTTTAGTACCGTAGTTTCCGTGCTACATTCCTACTAGTTTAGTACCGTAGTTTCCGGGCTACATTCCTACTAGTTTAGTACCGTAGTTTCCGGGCTACATTCCTACTAGTTTAGTACCGTAGTTTCCGGGCTACATTCCTACTAGTTTAGTACCGTAGTTTCCGGGCTACATTCCTACTAGTTTAGTACCGTAGTTTCCGGGCTACATTCCTACTAGTTTAGTTCCGTAGTTTCCGTGCTACATTCCTACTAGTTTAGTACCGTAGTTTCCGGGCTACATTCCTACTAGTTTAGTTCCGTAGTTTCCGTGCTACATTCCTACTAGTTTAGTACCGTAGTTTCCGGGCTACATTCCTACTAGTTTAGTACCGTAGTTTCCGGGCTACATTCCTACTAGTTTAGTACCGTAGTTTCCGGGCTACATTCCTACTAGTTTAGTACCGTAGTTTCCGGGCTACATTCCTACTAGTTTAGTACCGTAGTTTCCGGGCTACATTCCTACTAGTTTAGTACCGTAGTTTCCGTGCTACATTCCTACTAGTTTAGTACCGTAGTTTCCGTGCTACATTCCTACTAGTTTAGTACCGTAGTTTGCGTGCTACATTCCTACTAGTTTAGTACCGTAGTTTCCGTGCTACATTCCTACTAGTTTAGTACAGTAGTTTGCGTGCTACATTCCTACTAGTTTAGTACCGTAGTTTCCGTGCTATATCACGCCTTTATGAGGTTTTCTGCTCAATCTGTTTCGTTTAAAATAAAGTCTTGCGTCTTCGTGACATCACGTCCGGTGCAGGGAACTAAACCCGGAAGTGGGTCTCGTACCCGGAACCTGGCTAAACGGCGGAGAGCAGTCACAAGTCTAGAAGCGAGAGGGACCAGCCGAGGATTGGAACCAGAACCGCGTCAAGCGGACACACCGACCGGAAGGGTTAGAGCAGCACTTAGTCCAACTTCCGCCCGGCTGGCGACAGCCCGCGTGCTAACAGCGAACGGTCAGGTGAAGCTCGTGCCCAGGTGTGATTTACCGAAGTACTCAGGCAGGTGAGTAACACTGCAGGCAGACTGAGCTCACCTTGCTCACAGCTGACCTGCATTTTGCGCTGCTGTTGGAGCTAACATGCTAACATCCCGGAAGGGTGATCAGAGAAGGTCGATGATCTGATCGAGGATGATGATGAGGATGAAGATAATGAGTTAAAGTTAAGGATTTTAAGGAACTTTAAGAAAAAACAAACAAACAAATATTCAGCCTAAAGAGCAAGTTTGTTCTTGCAACGCGCATGCGCACACGCCTTCCTGCGTTGTTCTGTCTTTTGACGTCGCAGGACGTTTCCATGACGTCATTCCAGGCAGATGTAGTTTGCTCTGGAAAGTTAGTCTGAATAACTTGCTAATCAATAAGTGTGTGAGCAGCAGCTTGAGGCTCAGGTCTCACCTGACAGGTGTTTCCAGGTGAGGGGTGGAGCTAAGAGACAACATACTGTCAGTTTCCTGCTTCTGATCAATGAATGTGATCAGACAGCTGTGGTGAAAAGTTTTCTCCCTGATTGGACTGTATCAATATTCTGATCAGTAGACTGTCGGGTTTATTGATCTCTGGGTCCGGTTCCGTTGGCTTTATTGATCTCTGGGTCCGGTTCCGTTGGCTTTATTGATCTCTGGGTCCGGTTCCGTTGGCTTTATTGATCTCTGGGTCCGGTTCCGTTGGCTTTATTGATCTCTGGGTCCGGTTCCGTTGGCTTTATTGATCTCTGGGTCCGGTTCCGTTGGCTTTATTGATCTCTGGGTTCCGTGAGACATGAACCAGCTGCTGCTGTTTTTCTGCAGGAGAAGAAGAAGAAGATGAGTCGAGGGCTGAACAGCATCGAGGCCGTGAAGAAGAAGATCAAGGTGCTGCAGGAGCAGGCAGACGAGGCGGAGGAGCGCGCTGACAGCCTGCAGAAGGAGGTGGAAAAGGAGAAGAGGAGCAGAGAGGAGGTACCAACATGGAACAGTTACTGATCACCATAAAGCTGAGCGGTGTGGGGGATCACGGGAAAGCGTGATCGAGCAAATTGGTACGGAAGGGGCGTGACGACTGCAGGTATGTGGGAGGAGCCTGTTGATCATCCAATCAGTTTTCAGCGTGGCGCATCGACTGATGTCATCACTTAGAGGAAAAATAGGTTTTTCATTGATTATATCAAACACGGACCTGATGGCTAATTCCAGCTGGTAAGAGCTGGTTGCCATGGGAACCCAGTGGTTAACACCTGTAACCGAACAGGGACAGCGCGGTTCCAATAGGTCGGTCTCTGGGACCCAGTTCAGAACATGGATCCAGGAGCAACGGAGTCTAAATCAGCATATGATCCAGTTCTCATCGGGGACCAGGATCCTGAAAACACCTTCCCTCCTGATTGTCCAGGAGAACCAGCGATCCATGGAGAACCATGACACACGCGTGTCACCATTGTGTTTCATGTTCATGTCGACACCTACATGCTCATGTCGACGCCCACACGCTCATGTCGACGCCTAGACGCTCATGTCGACGCCTAGACGCTCATGTCGACGCCGAGACGCTCATGTCGACGCCGAGACGCTCATGTCGACGCCGAGACGCTCATGTCGACGCCGAGACGCTCATGTCGACGCCGAGACGCTCATGTCGACGCCGAGACGCTCATGTCGACGCCGAGACGCTCATGTCGACGCCGAGACGCTCATGTCGACGCCGAGACGCTCATGTCGACGCCTAGACGCTCATGTCGAAATCTAGACGCTCATGTCGACGCCTAGACGCTCATGTCGACGCCTAGACGCTCATGTTGAAATCTAGACGCTCATGTCGACGCCGAGACGTTCATGTCGACGCCTAGACGCTCATGTTGAAATCTAGACGCTCATGTCGACGCCGAGACGCTCATGTCGACGCCTACACGTTCATGTCGACGCCTACACGTTCATGTCGACGCCTACACGTTCATGTCGACGCCGAGACGCTCATGTCGACGCCGAGACGCTCATGTCGACGCCTAGACCCTCATGTCGACGCCGAGACGCTCATGTCGACGCCGAGACGCTCATGTCGACGCCGAGACGCTCATGTCGACGCCGAGACGCTCATGTCGACGCCTAGACGCTCATGTCGACGCCGAGACGCTCATGTCGACGCCGAGACGCTCATGTCGAGAAATCTAGACGCTCATGTCGACGCCGAGACGCTCATGTCGACGCCTACACGTTCATGTCGACGCCTAGACGCTCATGTTGAAATCTAGACGCTCATGTCGACGCCGAGACGCTGATGTCGACGCCTACACGTTCATGTCGACGCCTAGACGCTCATGTTGAAATCTAGACGCTCATGTCGACGCCGAGACGTTCATGTCGACGCCTAGACGCTCATGTTGAAATCTAGACGCTCATGTCGACGCCTAGACGCTCATGTCGACGCCGAGACGCTCATGTCGACGCCGAGACGCTCATGTCGAGAAATCTAGACGCTCATGTCGACGCCGAGACGCTGATGTCGACGCCTACACGTTCATGTCGACGCCTAGACGCTCATGTTGAAATCTAGACGCTCATGTCGACGCCGAGACGCTGATGTCGACGCCTACACGTTCATGTCGACGCCGAGACGCTCATGTCGACGCCGAGACGCTCATGTCGACGCCTAGACCCTCATGTCGACGCCTAGACCCTCATGTCGACGCCGAGACGCTCACGTCGACGCCGAGACGCTCACGTCGACGCCGAGACGCTCACGTCGACGCCGAGACGCTCACGGCGACGCCGAGACGCTCACGGCGACGCCTAGACGCTCACGGCGACGCCTAGACGCTCACGTCGACGCCTAGACGCTCACGTCGACGCCTAGACGCTCACGTCGACGCCTAGACGCTCACGTCGACGCCTAGACGCTCATGTTGAAATCTAGACTCTCATGTCTCCGTTTTCATGCCGACATTAGACGCTGATGTCGACGCCTAGACGCTGATGTCGACGCCTAGACGCTGATGTCGACGCCTAGACGCTCATGTCGACGCCTAGACGCCTTACGTCGACGCCTAGACGCTCACGTCGACACCGAGACGCTCACGTCGACGCCTAGACGCTCACGTCGACGCCTAGACGCTCACGTCGACGCCTAGACGCTCACGTCGACGCCTAGACGCTCACGGCGACACCTAGACGCTCACGTCGACATCTAGACGCTCATGTCTCTGTGTTCATGCCGACACCTAGACACTCATGTCTCCGTGTTCATGCCAACATCTAGACGCTCATGTCGACACCTAGATGCTCATGACGACGCCTAGACGCTCATGTCGACGCCTAGACGCTCATGTCGACGCCTAGACGCTCATGACGACGCTTAGACGCTCATGTCGACGCCTAGACGCTCATGACGACGCCTAGACGCTCATGACGACGCCTAGACGCTCATGACGACGCCTAGACGCTCATGTCGACGCCTAGACGCTCATGACGACGCTTAGACGCTCATGACGATGCCTAGACGCTCATGTCGACGCCTAGACGCTCATGTCGACGCCTAGACGCTCATGTCGACGCCTAGACGCTCATGTCGACGCCTAGACGCTCATGTCGACCTGTTCATGCCGACATCTAGATGCTCATGTCTCCGTGTATATGTCGACATCTAGACGCTCATGTTGACGCCTAGACGCTCATGACAACGCCTAGATGCTCATGTTGACGCTTAGACGCTCATGTCGACGCCTAGACGCTCATGTCGACGTGTTCATGCCGACATCGAGATGCTCATGTTGACGTGTTAATGCCGACATCTAGATGCTCATGTCTCCGTGTACATGTCGACATCTAGACGCTCATGACTACGCTTAGACGCTCATGTCGACGTGTTCATGCCGACATCTAGACGCTCATGTCTCCGTGTATATGTCGACATCTAGACGCTCATGTCTCCGTGTATATGTCGACATCTAGACGCTCATGTCGACGCCTAGACGCTCATGTCGACGCCTAGACGCTCATGACGACGCCTAGACGCTCATGACGACGCCTAGACGCTCATGACGACGCCTAGACGCTCATGTCGACACATAGACGCTCATGTCGACGTGTTCATGCCGACATCTAGATGCTCATGTCTCCGTGTATATGTCGACATCTAGACGCTCATGTCGACGCCTAGACGCTCATGTCGACGCCTAGACGCTCATGTCGACGCCTAGACGCTCATGTCGACGCCTAGACGCTCATGTCGACGCCTAGACGCTCATGTCGACGCCTAGACGCTCATGTCGACGCATAGACGCTCATGACGATGCCTAGACGCTCATGTCGACGCCTAGACGCTCATGTCGACGCCTAGACGCTCATGTCGACGCCTAGACGCTCATGTCGACGCCTAGACGCTCATGTCGACGCCTAGACGCTCATGTCGACGCCTAGACGCTCATGTCGACGCCTAGACGCTCATGTCGACGCCTAGACGCTCATGTCGACGCCTAGACGCTCATGTTGACGCCTAGACGCTCATGTCCACGCCTAGACGCTCATGTCCACGCCTAGATGCTCATGTTGACGCCTAGACGCTCATGTTGACGCCTAGACGCTCATGTTGACGCCTAGACGCTCATGTTGACGCCTAGACGCTCACGACGACGCCTAGACGCTCACGACGACGCCTAGACGCTCACGACGACGCTTAGACGCTCACGACGACGCCTAGACGCTCACGACGACGCCTAGACGCTCACGACGACGCCTAGACGCTCACGACGACGCCTAGACGCTCATGACTACGCTTAGACGCCCATGACGACGCTTAGACGCTCATGTCGACGCCGAGACGCTCATGGCGACACATAGACGCTCATGGCAACACATAGACGCTGATGTCGACACCTAGACACTCATGTCTCCGTGTTCATGGCGACATCTAAATGCTCACATCTCCGTGTTCCTATTTCTGTATTCATGTCGACACCTAGACGCTCATATCGACACCGAGACGCTCATGTCGACACCGAGATGCTCATGTCGACGCATAGACGCTCATGGCGACACATAGACGCTCATGGCGACACATAGACGCTCATGGCGACACATAAACGCTCATGGCGACACCTAGACGCTCATGGCGACACCTAGACGCTCATGGCGACACCTAGACGCTCATGGCGACACCTAGACGCTCATGGCGACACATAGACGCTCATGTCTCCGTGTTCATGGCGACATCTAAATGCTCACATCTCCGTGTTCCTATTTCTGTATTCATGTCGACACCGAGACGCTCATGTCGACACCTAGACGCTCATGTCGACGCCTAGACGCTCATGTCGACACCTAGACGCTGATGTCGACACCTAGATGCTGATGTCGACACCTAGACGCTGATGTCGACACCTAGACGCTCATGACATCGCATAGACGCTCATGACGACGCTTACACGCTCATGACGACGCTTAGACGCTCATGACATCGCTTAGACGCTGATGTCGACGCCTAGACGCTGATGTCGACGCCTAGACGCTGATGTCGACGCCTAGACGCTCATGTCGACACCTAGACGCTCATGTTGAAATCTAGACTCTCATGTCTCCGTGTTCATGCTGACATCTAGACGCTGATGTCGACACCTAGACGCTGATGTCGACACCTAGACGCTGATGTCGACATCTAGACGCTCATGTCGACGCCTAGACGCTCATGTTGAAATCTAGACTCTCATGTCTCCGTGTTCATGCTGACATCTAAATGCTCATGTCTCCGTGTTCCTGTCTCTGTATTCCTGTCGACACCTAGACGCTCATGTCGACGCCTAGACGCTCATGTCGACGCCTAGACGCTCATGTCGACGCCTAGACGCTCATGTCGACGCCTAGACGCTCATGTCGACGCCTAGACGCTGATGTCGACGCCTAGACGCTGATGTCGACGCCTAGACGCTGATGTCGACACCTACACGTTCATGTCGACGCCTAGACGCTCATGTCGACGCCTAGACGCTCATGTCGACGCCTAGACGCTCATGTCGACGCCGAGACGCTCATGTCGACGCCGAGACGCTCATGTCGACGCCGAGACGCTCATGTCGACCCCGAGACGCTCATGGCGACGCCGAGACGCTCATGGCGACGCCGAGACGCTCATGTCGACGCCGAGACGCTCATGGCGACGCATAGACGCTCATGGCGACGCATAGACGCTCATGGCGACGCATAGACGCTCATGGCGACACATAGACGCTCATGGCGACACATAAACGCTCATGGCGACACCTAGACGCTCATGGCGACACCTAGACGCTCATGGCGACACCTAGACGCTCATGGCGACACATAGACGCTCATGTCTCCGTGTTCATGGCGACATCTAAATGCTCACATCTCCGTGTTCCTATTTCTGTATTCATGTCGACACCGAGACGCTCATGTCGACACCTAGACGCTCATGTCGACGCCTAGACGCTCATGTCGACACCTAGACGCTGATGTCGACGCCTAGACGCTCATGTCGACCTGTTCATGCCGACATCTAGATGCTCATGTCTCCGTGTATATGTCGACATCTAGACGCTCATGTTGACGCCTAGACGCTCATGACAACGCCTAGATGCTCATGTTGACGCTTAGACGCTCATGTCGATGCCTAGACGCTCATGTCGACGTGTTCATGCCGAAATCTAGATGCTCATGTTGACGTGTTAATGCCGACATCTAGATGCTCATGTCTCCGTGTTAATGCCGACATCTAGATGCTCATGTCTCCGTGTACATGTCGACATCTAGACGCTCATGACTACGCTTAGACGCTCATGTCGACGTGTTCATGCCGACATCTAGACGCTCATGTCTCCGTGTATATGTCGACATCTAGACGCTCATGTCTCCGTGTATATGTCGACATCTAGACGCTCATGTCGACGCCTAGACGCTCATGTCGACGCCTAGACGCTCATGTCGACGCCTAGACGCTCATGTCGACGCCTAGACGCTCATGACGACGCCTAGACGCTCATGTCGACGCCTAGACGCTCATGTCGACGTGTTCATGCCGACATCTAGATGCTCATGTCTCCGTGTATATGTCGACATCTAGACGCTCATGTCGACGCCTAGACGCTCATGTCGACGCCTAGACGCTCATGTCGACGCCTAGACGCTCATGTCGACGCCTAGACGCTCATGACGACGCATAGACGCTCATGACGATGCCTAGACGCTCATGTCGACGCCTAGACGCTCATGTCGACGCCTAGACGCTCATGTCGACGCCTAGACGCTCATGTCGACGCCTAGACGCTCATGTCGACGCCTAGACGCTCATGTCGACGCCTAGACGCTCATGACGACGCCTAGACGCTCACGACGACGCTTAGACGCTCACGACGACGCCTAGACGCTCACGACGACGCCTAGACGCTCATGTCCACGCCTAGATGCTCATGGCGACACCTAGACGCTCATGGCGACACCTAGACGCTTATGGCGACACCTAGACGCTTATGGCGACACCTAGACGCTTATGGCGACACCTAGACGCTCATGGCGACACCTAGACGCTCATGTCTCCGTGTTTAAGTCAACATCTAGACTCTCATGTCTCCGTGTTTAAGTCAACATCTAGACTCTCATGTCTCCGTGTTTAAGTCAACATCTAGACTCTCATGTCTCCGTGTTCATGCCGACATCTAGACTCTCATGTCTCCGTGTTCATGCCCACATCTAGACTCTCATGTCTCCGTGTTCATGCCCACATCTAGACTCTCATGTCTCCGTGTTCATGTCTCTGTATTCCTGACGACACCTAGACGCTCATGTCGACACCTAGACGCTCATGTCGACATCTAGACGCTCATGTCTCTGTGTTCACATCGACACCTAGACGCTCATGTCGAAATCTAGGCGCTCATGTCTTTGTGTTCATGCTGACATCTAAATGCTCATGTCTCCGTGTTCCTGTCTCTGTATTCCTGTCGACACCTAGACGCTCATGTCTTTGTGTTCATGCTGACATCTAAATGCTCATGTCTCCGTGTTCCTGTCTCTGTATTCCTGTCGACACCTAGACGCTCATGTCGACACCTAGACGCTCATGTCGACATCTAGACGCTCATGTCTCCGTGTTTAAGTCGACATCTAGACGCTCATGGCGACACCTAGACGCTCATGTCGACATCTAGACGCTCATGTCGACATCTAGACGCTCATGTCTCTGTGTTCACATCGACACCTAGACGCTCATGTCGACACCTAGACGCTAATGTCGACATCTAGACGCTCATGTCTCTGTGTTCACATCGACACCTAGACGCTCATGTCGAAATCTAGGCGCTCATGTCTCCGTGTTCATGCCGACACCTAGACGCTCATGTCTCCGTGTTCATGCCGACACCTAGACACTCATGTCTCCGTGTTCATGCCGACACCTAGACACTCATGTCTCCGTGTTCATGCTGACACCTAGACGCTCATGTCTCCGTGTTCATGCCGACACCTAGACTCTCATGTCTCTGTGTTCATGCCGACACCTAGACTCTCATGTCTCCGTGTTCATGCTGACACCTAGACGCTCATGTCTCCGTGTTCATGCCGACACCTAGACTCTCATGTCTCCGTGTTCATGCCGACACCTAGACGCTCATGTCTCCATATACATCTCTACACCTAGACACTCATGTTTAGACCGAGGCGCTCATGTCTCTGTGTTCATGTCGCCACCTTGACGCTCATGTCGCCACCTAGACGCTTATGCTCACATCTAGACGCTAATGCCAACATCTAGACGCTCATGTCTCCGTGTTCATGTCGACATCTAGACGCTCATGTCTCCGTGTTCATGTCGACACCTAGACGCTCATGTCTCCGTGTTTAAGTCGACACCTAGACGCTCATGGTGACACCTAGACGCTCACGGCGACACCTAGACGCTCACGGCGACACCTAGACGCTCACGGCGACACCTAGACGCTCACGGCGACACCTAGACGCTCACGGCGACATCTAGATGCTCATGTCTCCGTGTTCATGTCTACACCTAGATGCTCATGTCTCTGTGTTTAAGTCGACATCTAGACGCTCATGGCGACACCTAGACGCTCATGGCGACACCTAGACGCTCATGGCGACACCTAGACGCTCATGGCGACACCTAGACGCTCATGGCGACATCTAGATGCTCATGTCTCTGTGTTCATGCTGACATCTAGACGCTCATGTCTCCGTGTTCATGTCTACACCTAGACGCTCATATCTCCGTGTTTAAGTCGACATCTAGACGCTCATGGCGACACCTAGACGCTCATGTCTCCGTGTTCATGTCGACATCTAGACGCTCATGTCTCCGTGTTTAAGTCGACATCTAGACGCTCATGGCGACACCTAGACGCTCATGTCTCCGTGTTCATGTCGACATCTAGACGCTCATGTCGACGCCTAGACGCTCATGGCGACACCTAGACGCTCATGTCTCCGTGTTCAAGTCGACATCTAGACGCTCATGTCTCAGTGTTCATGTCGACATCTAGACGCTCATGTCGACACCTAGACGCTCATGTCTCAGTGTTCATGTCAACACCTAGACGCTCATGTCGACACCTAGACGCTCATGTTTCCGTGCTCATGTCAACATCTAGACGCTCTTGTCTCCGTGTTCAAGCCGACACCTAGACGCTCATGTCTCCGTGTTCCTGTCTCTGTATTTATGTCAACATCTAGATGCTCATGTCGACACCTAGACGCTCATGTCTCAGTGTTCATGTCGACGCCTAGACGTTCATGTCGACACCTAGACGCTCATGTCGACGCCTAGACGCTCATGTCGACGCCTAGACGCTCATGTCGACGCCTAGACGCTCATGTCGACGCCTAGACGCTCATGTCGACGCCTAGACGCTCATGTCGACGCCTAGACGCTCATGTCGACGCCTAGACGCTCATGTTGAGACCGATGCGCTCATGTCTCTGTGTTCATGTCGCCACCTTGACGCTCATGTCGCCACCTAGACGCTCATGGCGACACCTAGACGCTCATGTCTCCGTGTTCATGCCGACACCTAGACGCTCATGTCTCCATATACATCTCTACACCTAGACACTCATGTTTAGACCGAGGCGCTCATGTCTCTGTGTTCATGTCGCCACCTTGACGCTCATGTCGCCACCTAGACGCTTATGCTCACATCTAGACGCTAATGCCAACATCTAGACGCTCATGTCTCCGTGTTCATGTCGACATCTAGACGCTCATGTCTCCGTGTTCATGTCGACACCTAGACGCTCATGTCTCCGTGTTTAAGTCGACACCTAGACGCTCATGGTGACACCTAGACGCTCACGGCGACACCTAGACGCTCACGGCGACACCTAGACGCTCACGGCGACACCTAGACGCTCACGGCGACACCTAGACGCTCACGGCGACACCTAGACGCTCACGGCGACATCTAGATGCTCATGTCTCCGTGTTCATGTCTACACCTAGATGCTCATGTCTCTGTGTTTAAGTCGACATCTAGACGCTCATGGCGACACCTAGACGCTCATGGCGACACCTAGACGCTCATGGCGACACCTAGACGCTCATGGCGACACCTAGACGCTCATGGCGACATCTAGATGCTCATGTCTCTGTGTTCATGCTGACATCTAGACGCTCATGTCTCTGTGTTCATGCTGACATCTAGACGCTCATGTCTCCGTGTTCATGTCTACACCTAGACGCTCATATCTCCGTGTTTAAGTCGACATCTAGACGCTCATGGCGACACCTAGACGCTCATGTCTCCGTGTTCATGTCGACATCTAGACGCTCATGTCTCCGTGTTTAAGTCGACATCTAGACGCTCATGGCGACACCTAGACGCTCATGTCTCCGTGTTCATGTCGACATCTAGACGCTCATGTCGACGCCTAGACGCTCATGGCGACACCTAGACGCTCATGTCTCCGTGTTCAAGTCGACATCTAGACGCTCATGTCTCAGTGTTCATGTCGACATCTAGACGCTCATGTCGACACCTAGACGCTCATGTCTCAGTGTTCATGTCAACACCTAGACGCTCATGTCGACACCTAGACGCTCATGTTTCCGTGCTCATGTCAACATCTAGACGCTCTTGTCTCCGTGTTCAAGCCGACACCTAGACGCTCATGTCTCCGTGTTCCTGTCTCTGTATTTATGTCAACATCTAGATGCTCATGTCGACACCTAGACGCTCATGTCTCAGTGTTCATGTCGACGCCTAGACGTTCATGTCGACACCTAGACGCTCATGTCGACGCCTAGACGCTCATGTCGACGCCTAGACGCTCATGTCGACATCTAGACGCTCATGTCGACGCCTAGACGCTCATGGCGACATCTAGACGCTCATGTCTCCGTGTTCATGTCGACATCTAGACGCTCATGTCGACGCCTAGACGCTCATGGCGACACCTAGACGCTCATGTCTCCGTGTTCATGTCGACACCTAGACGCTCATGGCGACACCTAGACGCTCATGTCGACACCTAGACGCTCATGTCGACACCTAGACGCTCATGTCTCCGTGTTCAAGTCGACACCTAGACGCTCATGTCTCCGTGTTCATGCCGACATCTAGACTCTCATGTCTCCGTGTTCCTGTCTCTGTATTTATGTCAACATCTAGACGCTCTTGTCTCCGTGTTCAAGTCGACACCTAGACGCTCATGTCTCCGTGTTCATGCCGACATCTAGACTCTCATGTCTCCGTGTTCCTGTCTCTGTATTTATGTCAACATCTAGATGCTCATGTCGACACCGAGACGCTCATGTCGACACCTAGACGCTCATGTCTGTGTTCATGTCAACACCTAGACGCTCATGTCGACGCCTAGACGCTCATGTTTCCGTGTTCATGTCAACATCTAGACGCTCTTGTCTCCGTGTTCAAGTCGACACCTAGACGCTCATGTCTACGTGTTCATGCCGACATCTAGACTCTCATGTCTCCGTGTTCCTGTCTCTGTATTTATGTCAACACCTAGACGCTCATGTCGACGCCTAGACGCTCATGTCGACGCCTCGACGCTCATGTCGACGCCTAGACGCTCATGTCGACGCCTCGACGCTCATGTCGACGCCTAGACGCTCATGTCGACGCCTAGACGCTCATGTCGACGCCTAGACGCTCATGTCGACGCCTAGACGCTCATGACGACGCCTAGACGCTCATGACGACGCCTAGACGCTCATGTCGACGCCTAGACGCTCATGTCGACGCCTAGACGCTCATGTCGACGCCTAGACGCTCATGTCGACGCCTAGACGCTCATGTCTCTATATACATCTCTACACCTAGACACTCATGTTGAGACCGAGGCGCTCATGTCTCTGTGTTCATGTCGCCACCTTGACGCTCATGTCTCCACCTAGACGCTTATGCTGACATCTAGACGCTAATGCCAATATCTAGACGCTCATGTCTCCGTGTTCATGTCGACATCTAGACGCTCATGTCTCCGTGTTTAAGTCGACATCTAGACGCTCATGTCGACGCCTAGACGCTCATGGCGACACCTAGATGCTCATGTCTCCGTGTTTATGTCGACAAATATAAACTCATGTCTCCGTCATCATGTCGACACTGAGATGTTCAGGTCGACACCAAGATGCTCATGTCGAAATCTAGACGCTAATGTCTCTGTGTTGATGCTGACACCTAGACGCTAATGTCTCTGTGTTGATGCTGACACCTAGACGCTCATGTCTCTGTGTTCATGCTGACACCTAGACGCTCATGTCTCCTTGTTCCTGTTGACACCTAGACGCTCATGTCTCTGTGTTCATGCTGACACCTAGACGCTCATGTCTCTGTGTTCATGCTGACACCTAGACGCTCATGTCTCTGTGTTCATGCTGACACCTAGACGCTCATGTCTCTGTGTTCATGCTGACACCTAGACGCTCATGTCTCTGTGTTCATGCTGACACCTAGACGCTCATGTCTCTGTGTTCATGCTGACACCTAGACGCTCATGTCTCTGTGTTCATGCTGACACCTAGACGCTCATGTCTCTGTGTTCATGCTGACACCTAGACGCTCATGTCTCCTTGTTCCTGTTGACACCTAGACGCTCATGTCTCTGTGTTCCTGTCGACACCCAGACGCTCATGTCTCCTTGTTCCTGTCGACACCCAGACGCTCATGTCTCTGTGTTCATGCTGACACCTAGACGCTCATGCCTCTGTGTTCATGCTGACACCTAGACGCTCATGTCTCCTTGTTCCTGTCGACACCCAGACGCTCATGTCTCTGTGTTCATGCTGACACCTAGACGCTCATGTCTCTGTGTTCATGCTGACACCCAGACGCTCATGTCTCTGTGTTCATGCTGACACCTAGACGCTCATGTCTCTGTGTTCATGCTGACACCTAGATGCTCATGTCTCTGTGTTCATGCTGACACCTAGACGCTCATGTCTCTGTGTTCATGCTGACACCTAGACGCTCATGTCTCTGTGTTCATGCTGACACCTAGACGCTCATGTCTCTGTGTTCATGCTGACACCTAGACGCTCATGTCTCTGTGTTCCTGTCGACACCTAGACGCTCATGTCTCTTTGTTCCTGTCGACACCTAGACGCTCATGTCTCTTTGTTCCTGTCGACACCCAGACGCTCATGTCTCTTTGTTCCTGTCGACACCTAGACGCTCATGTCTCTTTGTTCCTGTCGACACCTAGACGCTCATGTCTCTTTGTTCCTGTCGACACCTAAACGCTCATGTCTCTGTGTTCATGCTGACACCTAGACGCTCATGTCTGCTTGTTCCTGTCGACACCCAGACGCTCATGTCTCTGTGTTCATGCTGACACCTAGACGCTCATGTCTCTGTGTTCCTGTCGACACCTAGACGCTCATGTCTCTTTGTTCCTGTCGACACCCAGACGCTCATGTCTCTGTGTTCATGCTGACACCTAGACGCTCATGTCTCTGTGTTCATGCTGACACCTAGACGCTCATGTCTCTGTGTTCATGCTGACACCTAGACGCTCATGTCTCTTTGTTCCTGTCGACACCTAAACGCTCATGTCTCTGTGTTCATGCTGACACCTAGACGCTCATGTCTCTTTGTTCCTGTCGACACCTAGACGCTCATGTCGAATTCTATGAGCAGTCTTTAGCAGTCGATCAATCAGTACCAAATCCATATTTATTCTTGCTTCATATCATTTTGATCTGGGTTCTTTGTGCCCTGCTCTGTGTCTGACAGGCGGAGGGAGAGGTGACGGCGCTGAGCCGCCGCCTGCAGCTCAGCGAGGAGAACCTGGACAGAATCCAGGAGAGACTGGGCACCGCCCTGCGTAAGCTGGACGAGGTGGAGAAGGCTGCTGACGAGAGCGAGAGGTGGACACACACCCGGACACACTGACACACACCCGGACACACTGACACACACCCGGACACACTGACACACACCCGGACACACTGACACACACACCTGGACACACTGACACACACACCTGGACACACTGACACACACACCTGGACACACTGACACACAC
This sequence comes from Telmatherina bonti, assembly GCF_933228915.1. Classification (NCBI taxonomy): domain Eukaryota; kingdom Metazoa; phylum Chordata; class Actinopteri; order Atheriniformes; family Telmatherinidae; genus Telmatherina; species Telmatherina bonti. Next base: position 988,178 of record NC_136623.1, on the reverse strand, counting down.
ACCTGGACACACTGACACACACACCCGGAGACACTGACACACACCTGGCTCCTGGTCTTCCTCAGAGGGATGAAGGTGATTGAGAACAGGGCTCTGAAGGATGAGGAGAAGATGGAGCTGCTGGAGGTCCACCTGAGGGAAGCCAAGCTGATTGCTGAGGAAGCTGACCGCAAATACGAAGAGGTAAGCCCCGCCCACACGAGACCACACCTAGCTACGTCACCTGTTTCTGCTACCGATGTCACACACACTCCAAGGTGACCTGGTGTGTGATCGACAGGTGGCTCGTAAACTGGTGATGGTAGAAGGAGAGCTGGAACGAGCCGAAGAACGGGCGGAGCAGGCTGAAAGGTGACATCATCATTACCCACAGTGATGACCTCAGTATGATGTCATCACTTCACCGCATCTACCTTTTTTTGTTTCCATGGAAACTCTTACTGTTGCTCATCTTTCATCCACCTTTCTGGGAGTCTTTCTCCACCCGTGTCTCTCCGTCTCCACCCGCCTCTCCGTCTCCACCCGCCTCTCTGTCTCCACCCGCCTCTCCGTCTCCACCCGCCTCTCTGTCTCCACCCGTGTCTCTCCGTCTCCACCCATCTCTCCGTCTCCACCCGCGTCTCTCCGTCTCCACCCGCCTCTCTGTCTCCACCCATCTCTCCGTCTCCACCCGTGTCTCTCCGTCTCCACCCGCCTCTCCGTCTCCACCCGCCTCTCCGTCTCCACCCGTGTCTCTCCGTCTCCACCCATCTCTCCGTCTCCACCCATCTCTCCGTCTCCACCCGCCTCTCCGTCTCCACCCATCTCTCCGTCTCCACCCATCTCTCCGTCTCCACCCGCCTCTCCGTCTCCACCCATCTCTCCGTCTCCACCCGCCTCTCTGTCTCCACCCATCTCTCCGTCTCCACCCGCCTCTCCGTCTCCACCCGCCTCTGTCTCCACCCATCTCTCCGTCTCCACCCGCCTCTCTGTCTCCACCCATCTCTCCGTCTCCACCCGCCTCTCTGTCTCCACCCATCTCTCCGTCTCCACCCGTGTCTCTCCGTCTCCACCCGCCTCTCTGTCTCCACCCATCTCTCCGTCTCCACCCATCTCTCCGTCTCCTCTCCGTCTCCACCCGCCTCTCTGTCTCCACCCATCTCTCCGTCTCCTCTCCGTCTCCACCCGCCTCTCTGTCTCCACCCATCTCTCCTCTCCATCTCCACCCGCCTCTCTGTCTCCACCCATCTCTCCGTCTCCACCCATCTCTCCGTCTCCTCTCCGTCTCCACCCGCCTCTCTGTCTCCACCCATCTCTCCGTCTCCTCTCCGTCTCCACCCGCCTCTCTGTCTCCACCCATCTCTCCGTCTCCACCCGTGTCTCTCCGTCTCCACCCATCTCTCCGTCTCCACCCATCTCTCCGTCTCCACCCGCCTCTCTGTCTCCACCCATCTCTCCGTCTCCACCCGCCTCTCCGTCTCCACCCGTATGTCTGTCTCCACCCATCTCTCCGTCTCCACCCGTGTCTCTCCATCTCCACCCGCCTCTCTGTCTCCACCCATCTCTCCGTCTCCTCTCCGTCTCCACCCGCCTCTCCGTCTCCACCCGCCTCTGTCTCCACCCATCTCTCCGTCTCCACCCGCCTCTCTGTCTCCACCCATCTCTCCGTCTCCACCCGCCTCTCTGTCTCCACCCATCTCTCCGTCTCCACCCGTGTCTCTCCGTCTCCACCCGCCTCTCTGTCTCCACCCATCTCTCCGTCTCCACCCATCTCTCCGTCTCCTCTCCGTCTCCACCCGCCTCTCTGTCTCCACCCATCTCTCCGTCTCCTCTCCGTCTCCACCCGCCTCTCTGTCTCCACCCATCTCTCCGTCTCCTCTCCATCTCCACCCGCCTCTCCGTCTCCACCCATCTCTCCGTCTCCTCTCCGTCTCCACCCGCCTCTCTGTCTCCACCCATCTCTCCGTCTCCTCTCCGTCTCCACCCATCTCTCCGTCTCCACCCATCTCTCCGTCTCCTCTCCGTCTCCACCCGCCTCTCTGTCTCCACCCATCTCTCCGTCTCCTCTCCGTCTCCACCCGCCTCTCTGTCTCCACCCATCTCTCCGTCTCCACCCGTGTCTCTCCGTCTCCACCCATCTCTCCGTCTCCACCCGCCTCTCTGTCTCCACCCATCTCTCCGTCTCCACCCGCCTCTCTGTCTCCACCCATCTCTCCGTCTCCTCTCCGTCTCCACCCGCCTCTCCGTCTCCACCCGCCTCTCTGTCTCCACCCATCTCTCCGTCTCCACCCGTGTCTCTCCATCTCCACCCGCCTCTCTGTCTCCACCCATCTCTCCGTCTCCTCTCCGTCTCCACCCGCCTCTCCGTCTCCACCCGCCTCTCTGTCTCCACCCATCTCTCCGTCTCCACCCATCTTTCCGTCTCCACCCATCTCTCCGTCTCCTCTCCGTCTCCACCCGCCTCTCCGTCTCCACCCGCCTCTCCGTCTCCTCTCCGTCTCCACCCGCCTCTCCGTCTCCACCCGCCTCTGTCTCCACCCATCTCTCCGTCTCCACCCATCTCTCCGTCTCCTCTCCGTCTCCACCCGCCTCTCCGTCTCCACCCGCCTCTCCGTCTCCTCTCCGTCTCCACCCGCCTCTCCGTCTCCACCCGCCTCTGTCTCCACCCATCTCTCCGTCTCCACCCATCTCTCCGTCTCCTCTCCGTCTCCACCCGCCTCTCCGTCTCCACCCGCCTCTCCGTCTCCACCCGCCTCTCCGTCTCCACCCATCTCTCCGTCTCCACCCGCCTCTCCGTCTCCACCCATCTCTCTGTCTCCACCCGCCTTTCCGTCTCCACCCGCCTCTCCGTCTCCACCCGCCTCTGTCTCCACCCATCTCTCCGTCTCCACCCATCTCTCCGTCTCCTCTCCGTCTCCACCCGCCTCTCCGTCTCCACCCGCCTCTCCGTCTCCACCCATCTCTCCGTCTCCACCCGCCTCTCCGTCTCCACCCATCTCTCTGTCTCCACCCGCCTTTCCGTCTCCACCCGCCTTTCCGTCTCCACCCATCTCTCCGTCCCCACCCGCCTCTCTGTCTCCACCCGCCTGTATCTGTCTCCACCCGTCTCTCTCTGTCTCCACCCATCTGTCTCTGTCTCCACCCGTATGTCTGTCTCCACCCGTCTGTCTCTGTCTCCACCTGTCTCTCTCTGTCTCCACCCGTCTGTCTCTGTCTCCACCCGCCTGTCTCTGTCTCCACCCGTCTCTCTCTGTCTCCACCCGTCTGTCTCTGTCTCCACCCGTATGTCTGTCTCCACCCGTATGTCTGTCTCCACCCGTCTGTCTCTGTCTCCACCCGTATGTCTGTCTCCACCCGTCTCTCTCTGTCTCCACCCGTATGTCTGTCTCCACCCGTCTGTCTCTGTCTCCACCCGTATGTCTGTCTCCACCCGTCTCTCTCTGTCTCCACCCGTATGTCTGTCTCCACCCGTCTGTCTCTGTCTCCACCCGTCTGTCTCCGTCTCCACCCGTCTGTCTCCGTCTCCACCCGTATGTCTGTCTCCATCCGTATGTCTGTCTCTGTCTCCACCCGTCTGTCTCCATCTCCACCCGTCTGTCTCTGTCTCCACCCGTATGTCTGTCTCCACCCGTCTGTCTGTCTCCACCCGTATGTCTGTCTCCACCCGTATGTCTGTCTCCACCCGTCTGTCTGTCTCCACCCGTATGTCTGTCTCCACCCGTATGTCTGTCTCCACCCGTCTCTCTCTGTCTCCACCCGTCTGTCTCTGTCTCCACCCGTCTGTCTCCATCTCCACCCGTCTGTCTCTGTCTCCACCCGTCTGTCTGTCTCCACCCGTCTGTCTGTCTCCACCCGTATGTCTGTCTCCACCCGTATGTCTGTCTCCACCCGTCTCTCTCTGTCTCCACCCGTCTGTCTCTGTCTCCACCCGTCTGTCTCCGTCTCCACCCGTATGTCTGTCTCCATCCGTATGTCTGTCTCTGTCTCCACCCGTCTGTCTCCATCTCCACCCGTCTGTCTCTGTCTCCACCCGTATGTCTGTCTCCACCCGTCTGTCTGTCTCCACCCGTATGTCTGTCTCCACCCGTATGTCTGTCTCCACCCGTCTCTCTCTGTCTCCACCCGTCTGTCTGTCTCCACCCGTCTGTCTCTGTCTCCACCCGTATGTCTGTCTCCACCCGTCTGTCTCTGTCTCCACCCGTCTGTCTCCATCTCCACCCGTCTGTCTCTGTCTCCACCCGTATGTCTGTCTCCACCCGTCTGTCTGTCTCCACCCGTCTGTCTGTCTCCACCCGTATGTCTGTCTCCACCCGTCTCTCTCTGTCTCCACCCGTCTCTCTCTGTCTCCACCCGTATGTCTGTCTCCACCCGTCTGTCTCTGTCTCCACCCGTCTGTCTCCATCTCCACCCGTCTGTCTCTGTCTCCACCCGTATGTCTGTCTCCACCCGTCTGTCTGTCTCCACCCGTCTGTCTGTCTCCACCCGTCTCAGTCTGTCTCCACCCGTCTCTCTCTGTCTCCACCCGTCTGTCTCTGTCTCCACCCGTCTGTCTGTCTCCACCCGTCTGTCTCTGTCTCCACCCGTCTGTCTCTGTCTCCACCCGTCTGTCTGTCTCCACCCGTATGTCTGTCTCCACCCGTCTCTCTCTGTCTCCACCCGTCTGTCTCTGTCTCCACCCGTATGTCTGTCTCCACCCGTCTGTCTCTGTCTCCACCCGTATGTCTGTCTCCACCCGTCTCTCTCTGTCTCCACCCGTCTCTCTCTGTCTCCACCCGTCTGTCTCTGTCTCCACCCGTATGTCTGTCTCCACCCGTCTCTCTGTCTCCACCCGTCTCTCTCTGTCTCCACCCGTATGTCTGTCTCCACCCGTCTCTCTGTCTCCACCCGTCTCTCTCTGTCTCCACCCGTCTCTCTCTGTCTCCACCCGTATGTCTGTCTCCACCCGTCTGTCTGTCTCCACCCGTCTGTCTCTGTCTCCACCCGTCTGTCTCTGTCTCCACCCGTCTCTCTGTCTCCACCCGTCTGTCTCTGTCTCCACCCGTCTGTCTCTGTCTCCACCCGTATGTCTGTCTCCACCCGTCTCTCTCTGTCTCCACCCGTATGTCTGTCTCCACCCGTCTGTCTCTGTCTCCACCCGTCTGTCTCCGTCTCCACCCGTCTGTCTCCGTCTCCACCCGTATGTCTGTCTCCACCCGTATGTCTGTCTCCATCCGTATGTCTGTCTCTGTCTCCACCCGTCTGTCTCCATCTCCACCCGTCTGTCTCTGTCTCCACCCGTATGTCTGTCTCCACCCGTCTGTCTGTCTCCACCCGTATGTCTGTCTCCACCCGTCTCTCTCTGTCTCCACCCGTCTGTCTCCACCCGTATGTCTGTCTCCACCCGTCTGTCTCTGTCTCCACCCGTATGTCTGTCTCCACCCGTCTGTCTCTGTCTCCACCCGTCTGTCTCCATCTCCACCCGTCTGTCTCTGTCTCCACCCGTCTGTCTGTCTCCACCCGTCTGTCTCTGTCTCCACCCGTCTGTCTCTGTCTCCACCCGTCTGTCTCTGTCTCCACCCGTATGTCTGTCTCCACCCGTCTCTCTCTGTCTCCACCCGTCTGTCTGTCTCCACCCGTATGTCTGTCTCCACCCGTCTGTCTCTGTCTCCACCCGTATGTCTGTCTCCACCCGTCTCTCTCTGTCTCCACCCGTCTAACAGTAAGGTTTTGAGGGTGGAGGAGCAGTTTAGGAGTTTCGACCAATGCCTGAAAAGTCTTCAGGCATTTGAAGGCAAGATGCAGGTCACCTCCACCTGTCGATGAAGCTCCTCCTCCTCCTCCATCTGCTGCCTTTAAACACCTCCACCTGACAGTTCTGTCATGTGACCTCTGACCTGCAGTAAAAGTCGTGTGATGGAGGAGGAGCTGAAGACGGTCTTCGCCAGCGCCAAATCTCTGGAGGCTCAGGCTGACAAGGTAGGAGGAGGTGCTTCCACGGATCAGCTGCTCCTCATCAGAGGGAGTTCCTCACGAGGCGTTTAGGGACCCGTCTAGTATAATCTGGTCCCGTGTAGTCTAGTCCCGTCCCGTCTAGTCTAGTCCAGTCTAGTCTAGTCCAGTCTAGTCTAGTCCAGTCTAGTCCAGTCCCGTCTAGTCTAGTCTTGTCTAGTCCCGTCTAGTTTAATCCTGTCCCGCCTAGTCTAGTCCCGCCTAGTCTAGTCCCGTCTAGTCTAGTCCCGTCTAGTCTAGTCTAGTCCCGTCCCGTCTAGTCTAGTCCCATCCCGTCTAGTCTAGTCTAGTCCAGTCCCGTCTAGTCTAGTCTTGTCTAGTCCCGTCTAGTTTAATCCCGTCCCGCCTAGTCTAGTCCCGCCTAGTCTAGTCCCGTCTAGTCTAGTCCCGTCTAGTCTAGTCCCGTCTAGTCTAGTCTAGTCCCGTCCCGTCTAGTCTAGTCCCGTCCCGTCTAGTCTAGTCCCGTCCCGCCTAGTCTAGTCCCATCTAGTCTAGTCCCATCTAGTCTAGTCTAGTCTAGTCCCGTCTAGTCTAGTCTAGTCCCGTCTAGTCTAGTCCAGTCCCGTCTAGTCTAGTCTAGTCCCGTCCAGTCTAGTCTAGTCTAGTCCAGTCCCGTCTAGTCTAGTCCCGTCCCGTCTAGTCTAGTCTAGTCTAGTCCCGTCCCGTCTTGTCTAGTCCCGTCCCGCCTAGTCTAGTCCCATCTAGTCTAGTCCCATCTAGTCTAGTCTAGTCTAGTCCCGTCTAGTCTAGTCTAGTCCCGTCTAGTCCAGTCCCGTCTAGTCCAGTCCCGTCTAGTCTAGTCCCGTCCAGTCTAGTCTAGTCTAGTCCAGTCCAGTCCAGTCCCGTCCAGTCTAGTCTAGTCCAGTCCCGTCTAGTCTAGTCTTGTCTAGTCCCGTCTAGTTTAATCCCGTCCCGCCTAGTCTAGTCCCGCCTAGTCTAGTCCCGCCTAGTCTAGTCCCGTCTAGTCTAGTCCAGTCCCGTCCCGTCTAGTCCCGTCCCGCCTAGTCTAGTCCCATCTAGTCCCGTCTAGTCCAGTCCCGTCTAGTCTAGTCCAGTCCGTCTAGTCTAGTCCCGTCCAGTCTAGTCTAGTCCAGTCCCGTCTAGTCTAGTCCCGTCCCGTCTAGTCTAGTCCCGTCCCGTCTAGTCTAGTCCCGTCCTCGTCTAGTCCAGTCCCGTCTAGTCTAGTCCCGTCCTAGTCTAGTCCCGTCCTAGTCTAGTCTAGTCTAGTCCCGTCTAGTCTAGTCCCGTCCTAGTCTAGTCTAGTCTAGTCCAGTCCCGTCTAGTCTAGTCCCGTCCCGTGTAGTCTAGTCCCGTCCTAGTCTAGTCCCGTCCTAGTCTAGTCCCGTCCCGTCTAGTCTAGTCCCGTCCTAGTCTAGTCCCGTCCCGTCTAGTCTAGTCCCGTCTAGTCTAGTCCCGTCCCGACTAGTCTAGTCCCGTCCCGACTAGTCCCGTCCCGTCTAGTCCAGTCCCGTCCTAGTCTAGTCCCGTCCCGTCTAGTCCCGTCCCGTCTAGTCTAGTCCCGTCCTAGTCTAGTCCCGTCTAGTCTAGTCTAGTCCCGTCCCGTCTAGTCTAGTCCCGTCTAGTCTAGTCCCGTCCCGACTAGTCTAGTCTAGTCCCGTCCCATCTAGTCTAGTCCCGTCTAGTCTAGTCCCGTCCCGACTAGTCTAGTCCCGTCCCGTCTAGTCCAGTCCCGTCCTAGTCTAGTCCCGTCCCGTCTAGTCTAGTCCCGTCCTAGTCTAGTCCCGTCCTAGTCTAGTCTAGTCCCGTCTAGTCTAGTCTAGTCCCGTCCTAGTCTAGTCTAGTCCCGTCCCGTCTAGTCTAGTCCCGTCTAGTCTAGTCCCGTCTAGTCTAGTCCCGTCCCGTCTAGTCTAGTCCCGTCTAGTCTAGTCCCGTCCCGACTAGTCTAGTCCCGTCTAGTCTAGTCCCGTCCCGTCTAGTCTAGTCCCGTCTAGTCTAGTCCCGTCCCGTCTAGTCTAGTCCCGTCCCGACTAGTCTAGTCCCGTCCCGTCTAGTCCCGTCTAGTCCAGTCCCGTCCTAGTCTAGTCCCGTCCCGTCTAGTCTAGTCCCGTCCTAGTCTAGTCCCGTCCTAGTCTAGTCTAGTCCCGTCTAGACTAGTCCCGTCTAGTCTAGTCCCGTCCCGTCTAGTCCAGTCCCGTCCCGTCTAGTCCAGTCCCGTCCTAGTCTAGTCCCGTCCCGTCTAGTCTAGTCCCGTCCTAGTCTAGTCCCGTCTAGTCTAGTCTAGTCCAGTCCCGTCTAGTCTAGTCTAGTCCCGTCCCGTCTAGTCTAGTCCCGTCCCAGTCTAGTCTAATCCCGTCCCGTCTAGTCCAATCCCGTCTAGTCTAGTCCACTTGGTGATTATCAGAGTGCAAAGGGGGCGCTCTGGAGCCTGTCTGACTGTAAAACTTAACAGTTTCATGAAGAGTTTTATCCCCTCCCACCTGTCCACACCTGGCTCTCTGATTGGCTGCTGTCATTCTTTTTTTCTCAGTACTCCCACAAGGAGGACAGGTATGAAGAAGAAATCAAGAACCTGAGCAACAAACTTAAGGAGGTTAGTCATCGCCTTTTTGTTGATGTTTTTGTTTTGAAAGATGGGACAATATTCCAAGCAGCAACTCCAAGCAAACAAGCTGCAGTTCTACCCTCATCCACTAAGGGCAGCAAATCCCCATAGACTCCCATGTTAAAGGGACCAACTTCACAGCATGTTTACAGCAGGAATAAACATGTTTACAGCGGAAATAAACATGTTTACAGCAGAAATAAACATGTTTACAGCGGAAATAAACATGTTTACAGCGGAAATAAACATGTTTACAGCAGGAATAAACATGTTTACAGCAGATATAAACATGTTTACAGCAGAAATAAACATGTTTACAGCAGATATAAACATGTTTACAGCAGGAATAAAACGTTTACAGCAGGAATAAACATGTTTACAGCAGATATAAACATGTTGACAGCAGAAATAAACATGTTTACAGCAGGAATAAACATGTTTACATCAGATATAAACAAGTTTACAGCAGGAATAAACACGTTTACATCAGAAATAAATACGTTTACAGCAGGAATAAACACGTTTACAGCAGGAATAAACACGTTTACAGCAGGAATAAACACGTTTACAGCAGGAATAAACACGTTTACAGCAGGAATAAACACGTTTACAGCAGGAATAAACACGTTTACAGCAGGAATAAACATGTTTACAGCAGATATAAACATGTTTACAGCGGGAATAAAACGTTTACAGCGGGAATAAACATGTTTACAGCAGAAATAAACATGTTTACAGCAGAAATAAACATGTTTACAGCAGGAATAAACATGTTTACATCAGATATAAACAAGTTTACAGCAGGAATAAACACGTTTACATCAGAAATAAATACGTTTACAGCAGGAATAAACACGTTTACAGCAGGAATAAACACGTTTACAGCAGGAATAAACACGTTTACAGCAGGAATAAACACGTTTACAGCAGAAATAAACATGTTTACAGCACATATAAACATGTTTACAGCACATATAAACATGTTTACAGCACATATAAACATGTTTACAGCAGGAATAAACATGTTTACAGCAGATATAAACATGTTTACAGCGGAAATAAACATGTTTACAGCGGAAATAAACATGTTTACAGCGGAAATAAACACGTTTACAGCGGGAATAAACACGTTTACAGCAGGAATAAACACGTTTACAGCAGGAATAAACACGTTTACAGCAGGAATAAACACGTTTACAGCAGGAATAAACACGTTTACAGCAGGAATAAACACGTTTACAGCAGGAATAAACACGTTTTCAGCAGATATAAACATGTTTACAGCAGATATAAACATGTTTACAGCAGGAATAAAACGTTTACAGCAGGAATAAAACGTTTACAGCAGGAATAAACATGTTTACAGAGGAAATAAACATGTTTACAGCAGGAATAAACATGTTTACAGCAGGAATAAACATGTTTACAGCAGATATAAACATGTTTACAGCGGAAATAAACATGTTTACAGCAGATATAAACACGTTTACAGCAGATATAAACACGTTTACAGCAGGAATAAACATGTTTACAGCAGGAATAAACACGTTTACAGCAGATATAAACACGTTTACAGCAGGAATAAACACGTTTACAGCAGATATAAACATGTTTACAGCGGAAATAAACATGTTTACAGCAGATATAAACATGTTTACAGCAGGAATAAACACGTTTACAGCAGGAATAAACACGTTTACAGCAGATATAAACACGTTTACAGCAGATATAAACACGTTTACAGCAGATATAAACACGTTTACAGCAGGAATAAACACGTTTACAGCAGATATAGACACGTTTACAGCAGGAATAAACACGTTTACAGCAGATATAAACATGTTTACAGCGGAAATAAACATGTTTACAGCAGATATAAACATGTTTACAGCAGGAATAAACACGTTTACAGCAGGAATAAACACGTTTACAGCAGATATAAACACGTTTACAGCAGATATAAACACGTTTACAGCAGATATAAACACGTTTACAGCAGGAATAAACACGTTTACAGCAGATATAAACACGTTTACAGCAGATATAAACACGTTTACAGCGGAAATAAACATGTTTAAAGCAGATATAAACATGTTTACAGCGGAAATAAACACGTTTAAAGCAGATATAAACACGTTTAAAGTGGAAATAAACATGTTTACATCAGAAATAAACACGTTTACAGCAGATATAAACACGTTTACAGCAGGAATAAACATGTTTACAGCAGATATAAACACGTTTACAGCAGATATAAACACGTTTACAGCAGGAATAAACATTTTTACAGGCTGCTACGAAAACATTTTAGGTTTTATAGATGAATTAAATCGATCTTCTTCCTGACTTCCCGTTTGCTGACGGCTCATTTCCTGCGTTCCAGGCGGAGACCAGAGCAGAGTTCGCCGAGCGTTCTGTGGCCAAACTGGAGAAAACTATAGATGGTCTGGAAGGTCAGCCCCCTTTTTCCTTCAAATCAATGTTGATCAGTTGTTGTTGTTGTTGATGGAGACAGAAAAATTTGATTAGATGACAGATCAATAATCAGGAGGCTGATTTTCTGAACCGTGGAGTGATTGACGAATGTTCCTGTTTGCAGATTCTTTAACTTCGGCCAGAAATGCCAACATGGAGCTGCAGGCGACTCTCAGCCAAACCATGGACGAGCTCAACTCCTGCTGAACCTCCTCACTGCTCCTTTCCCTCCGCAGGCTGAGAGGAGGAGCGACCCTCTGGCTCCCCCTGCTGGTGGAGGTCAGGTGCTGGTCCTCCTCCTGACAACATTCCTTCATGTCATGTTTAGTGTTTCCTCCTCCTCCTGGAGCAGACGTTGAGTAACCACTAGTCAGCGTTTACCAGGTTGCTAATTGGTAGTATAATTGATTAAGTCAACGTGTGTGTGTGTGGGGGGGGTTCCACTGCCAAACCAGGGGCCAATCAGAAGCTTTTATTCCATGCCACAGATGACCTTTGACCCAGTAAGAGTTTATGTTTTACCTGGTGATGTCATCACCGTGCTGATGTCACCAATGTGAAAACATGAGGATTTTATAAAATAAAGCCTGTTGTGTCGACTTGCTGTTGTCATTTGATCGGCCGATTGATCCGATTGCAGGTGGATCAGTTTGTTTGTAAACTTTATTTAGTAAACAAGATGAACGAGGTCGTAAAGAAACTTTATTTAGTACTGATTGGAAACCAAAACGGACCAATCAGCTTCTCCCTGTCTGAAGCAGTTGCCATGGTGATCCAGCTTCAGGAAGTGACCTGAACTCAGGTGAGATTTTACTTTGATCAATAAGTATTGATTTCACAATCGCAGTTTCTGATTGGTTGTCAGACGGATTTGCTGCAAGTTAAAACATGATCAATCAGATCGATCAGACGTTCAGCTGTGGCGGCGTGCGGCGGCGGCTTCCGCCATCTCCAGGATGGGCCGCAGCTGTTGGTCCAGCGGGGGGGCGGCGGCCTCGTTGCTGATGGTCCAGTCGAAGGCGACGCCGCTGTCCAGGCCGCACTCGGACTCGGCGTCGTCGACACCTGCGGAGCAGCGGACAGGTGAGCTGGCGGTCCTCCCTGCTGTGAAGCTCCACCCCCTCTGCCAGACTGGCGGTCCTCCCTGCTGTGAAGCTCCACCCCCTCTGCCAGACTGGCGGTCCTCCCTGCTGTGAAGCTCCACCCCCTCTGCCAGACTGGCGGTCCTACCTGCTGTGAAGCTCCACCCCCTCTGCCAGACTGGCGGTCCTACCTGTTGTGAAGCTCCACCCCCTCTGCCAGACTGGAGGTCCTACCTGCTGTGAAGCTCCACCCCCTCTGCCAGACTGGCGGTCCTACCTGCTGTGAAGCTCCACCCCCTCTGCCAGACTGGCGGTCCTACCTGCTGTGAAGCTCCACCCCCTCTGCCAGACTGGCGGTCCTACCTGCTGTGAAGCTCCACCCCCTCTGCCAGACTGGCGGTCCTACCTGCTGTGAAGCTCCACCCCCTCTGCCAGACTGGCGGTCCTACCTGCTGTGAAGCTCCACCCCCTCTGCCAGACTGGAGGTCCTACCTGCTGTGAAGCTCCACCCCCTCTGCCAGACTGGCGGTCCTACCTGCTGTGAAGCTCCACCCCCTCTGCCAGACTGGCGGTCCTACCTGCTGTGAAGCTCCACCCCCTCTGCCAGACTGGAGGTCCTACCTGTTGTGAAGCTCCACCCCCTCTGCCAGACTGGAGGTCCTACCTGTTGTGAAGCTCCACCCCCTCTGCCAGACTGGAGGTCCTACCTGCTGTGAAGCTCCACCCCCTCTGCCAGACTGGAGGTCCTACCTGCTGTGAAGCTCCACCCCCTCTGCCAGACTGGCGGTCCTACCTGCTGTGAAGCTCCACCCCCTCTGCCAGACTGGAGGTCCTACCTGCTGTGAAGCTCCACCCCCTCTGCCAGACTGGCGGTCCTACCTGCTGTGAAGCTCCACCCCCTCTGCCAGACTGGCGGTCCTACCTGCTGTGAAGCTCCACCCCCTCTGCCAGACTGGCGGTCCTACCTGCTGTGAAGCTCCACCCCCTCTGCCAGACTGGAGGTCCTACCTGTTGTGAAGCTCCACCCCCTCTGCCAGACTGGAGGTCCTACCTGTTGTGAAGCTCCACCCCCTCTGCCAGACTGGAGGTCCTACCTGCTGTGAAGCTCCACCCCCTCTGCCAGACTGGAGGTCCTACCTGCTGTGAAGCTCCACCCCCTCTGCCAGACTGGCGGTCCTACCTGCTGTGAAGCTCCACCCCCTCTGCCAGACTGGCGGTCCTACCTGCTGTGAAGCTCCACCCCCTCTGCCAGACTGGAGGTCCTACCTGCTGTGAAGCTCCACCCCCTCTGCCAGACTGGCGGTCCTACCTGCTGTGAAGCTCCACCCCCTCTGCCAGACTGGCGGTCCTACCTGCTGTGAAGCTCCACCCCCTCTGCCAGACTGGCGGTCCTACCTGCTGTGAAGCTCCACCCCCTCTGCCAGACTGGCGGTCCTACCTGCTGTGAAGCTCCACCCCCTCTGCCAGACTGGCGGTCCTACCTGCTGTGAAGCTCCACCCCCTCTGCCAGACTGGAGGTCCTACCTGCTGTGAAGCTCCACCCCCTCTGCCAGACTGGAGGTCCTACCTGCTGTGAAGCTCCACCCCCTCTGCCAGACTGGCGGTCCTACCTGTTGTGAAGCTCCACCCCCTCTGCCAGACTGGAGGTCCTACCTGTTGTGAAGCTCCACCCCCTCTGCCAGACTGGAGGTCCTACCTGTTGTGAAGCTCCACCCCCTCTGCCAGACTGGCGGTCCTACCTGCTGTGAAGCTCCACCCCCTCTGCCAGACTGGCGGTCCTACCTGCTGTGAAGCTCCACCCCCTCTGCCAGACTGGAGGTCCTACCTGTTGTGAAGCTCCACCCCCTCTGCCAGACTGGAGGTCCTACCTGCTGTGAAGCTCCACCCCCTCTGCCAGACTGGCGGTCCTACCTGCTGTGAAGCTCCACCCCCTCTGCCAGACTGGAGGTCCTACCTGCTGTGAAGCTCCACCCCCTCTGCCAGACTGGCGGTCCTACCTGCTGTGAAGCTCCACCCCCTCTGCCAGACTGGCGGTCCTACCTGCTGTGAAGCTCCACCCCCTCTGCCAGACTGGAGGTCCTACCTGTTGTGAAGCTCCACCCCCTCTGCCAGACTGGAGGTCCTACCTGTTGTGAAGCTCCACCCCCTCTGCCAGACTGGAGGTCCTACCTGCTGTGAAGCTCCACCCCCTCTGCCAGACTGGCGGTCCTCCCTGCTGTGAAGCTCCACCCCCTCTGCCAGACTGGCGGTCCTACCTGCTGTGAAGCTCCACCCCCTCTGCCAGACTGGCGGTCCTACCTGTTGTGAAGCTCCACCCCCTCTGCCAGACTGGAGGTCCTACCTGCTGTGAAGCTCCACCCCCTCTGCCAGACTGGCGGTCCTACCTGCTGTGAAGCTCCACCCCCTCTGCCAGACTGGAGGTCCTACCTGCTGTGAAGCTCCACCCCCTCTGCCAGACTGGAGGTCCTACCTGTTGTGAAGCTCCACCCCCTCTGCCAGACTGGCGGTCCTACCTGCTGTGAAGCTCCACCCCCTCTGCCAGACTGGCGGTCCTACCTGCTGTGAAGCTCCACCCCCTCTGCCTCCTCGTCTCCTCGGAACACCGAACCCGGACGCTGCGGGTCTGGCTGGGAAACTCGGACTGGAACCACTGGAGGTCGGACAGCCGGCGGGCATCGCTCACCACCTGACCAATCAGAGAAGAGTCTGCGTCTGACCAGCTCGCGAAGCGACGGTTGCCATGGAAACACAGCTGCCACCCCAACATACCCACACTGGTTGCCAGGCACCTCTGGTTGCTAGGCGACAGAAGAAGCCGGGGTCCAGGTTCCGGCGGGCTTCTCCCCAGGAGATCATGTCGGCCCGGTACGTCTCCTTGTACGGACCCGGACCCAGAAGCTGATCCAGGTCCAGACCGTGTTCCTGCAGGAAGAGTGACCTGAGTGGGGCGTCGCCATGCCAACGTGGGCCGCTCCCAGCAGGTGTGGGCTCACCTGGGCGTATTGCTGCTTCAGGGGTCCAGACAACCGCAGGACGGCGCAGGATGCAGAACCGAGCCTGCAGGAGGACAAACGCATGGCCTCAACTGGTGCGGCAAGTGGGGGCGGGGCATGGGGGCGGGGCTGGGCGGCGAACATGCGCCATGCTGGCAGCTCTTTAGTGGGTTCTGTCCGCCGGTTCCGATGGACGGTTCTGTTGGATATGACTGAAGTTTCTCATTTGGGACAATAAGAAAAACGCCGGACATTGAACGCTCCTCGGGAGTCTCAGCAGTATCGATCGCCTTCTGATCGATCATAAATTAATTGATTATGGGACTTTTCAGTCCAGTCTTTGGTTCTGTGTACTGTTTCGGTACCGGTCCAGATTCTGGTCTTGGAGACTTTAGTCTGGATGCAGTATAAGAATCATGGAAACGAACAGGTCTGGCAGAACCAAGTTGGCCCAGTTGGACCACCTTGGCTCAGAGTCCGGTCTGGACGGATCCAGTCAGAACTTATGAGGAAACTGTTCTGGAGCCTCATCAATAAACCTGTACGATGCCTCCAGGCGGCGTCCGCACGGAAACCAGGGGAACCTTCCAAGTTCCCACGCCTGTTTCCTCCATAAATCAGGATCAACAGGAAGTTTAACACGGTGAGGGAACATCTGGCCACGCCCACATGTTGGCCATAAAAGGTCAGGCCGACGCCCTGATAAATATGAATCCATCTCATTTCCATGACGGCTCTGCAGGAAAAAAGAGGAATTTTCTGGAAAATGAGGAAGAAATTCTAACAGATAAAGCTGTAAAATGTAAAAGTATTTAATCTGGTGGAGACGGGATGGACATCACCACCAGCAGAAAGACAGAGGAGGTCAGCAGGGGACAGATGCTGTCAGCGTCTCATCAGACCACCGGACTTATCCAGAAAGGACAAATAAAGTGGTCAGACAATAAAATGTAGGGAGAGAGGACATCTTGGTCCACCTTGTCCCCCCAGCAGGCGTGTCCTGGCAGAGGAGGAGGTGCAGGAGACGGAGACATGAAGACAGAAATGAGACTAAACCTGTGAATAAATGAGAATTGTCCACCTCTGATGTGTTGCATCACTTCTAGACGTTTGGCAGCAGTTTGGTTCCAACATGATGGTTGGAGGTCGGGGACAACAGCGCTGGTCGCAGCTGAACGGGACACGTTACCATTTAGTAGCATGTTATGTAGCGTCTCCACTATCTGCACACATCTGCAGCTGTACAACAGGTTTCCTCCTGGGCATGGAGGCACCTCCACCTGCCTCCATCTGCCCGATGGCCGCTACACCACGTCTGGCTGTGGAGAACATCGTTCTGTTCCTCTGCTCTGGGTTGGGAAAAGGAGCGGACCCGACCTGTCAGTCCCTTCCCTTTGGAAGGTGCCGGACTGGAGTCCAGAGTCTCCATGTTCCATGTCCACCAGCAGGGACAGATAAGCCACATTGGGGAGCATTTTAGCTCCAACCATCACTTCATGTTCTGTATCTGCAGGTGGAGGAAACACCTGAGCAGCCTGATGATGGGCTGTTGTCATGGCGACACGTCATTTTAATGCAACTATTCATTTAGACTTTTATTATTAATGCAGCTTCACGTAGAACGGCTTCGTTTCAGGACAGATTAATGGTTGATGTTTTACGTGGTGGTGGAACGATATCAAATGTGCATTGTTTTTTTTTTTTGCAAAAGCTGTCAGTATCCATCATTCTGCGTAAAGGTTTATATTTCATTTTGAACAAATGTATCAAATTTCACACCATTTCTTTGCTTTTATTTCCTGCCTTTGGTGTCTCCAGATGTTGTCGTACGCCGGGGTCAGAGTTGGCGTGGAGGTCGGGACGTTTTACCGCCAAGTGCTGCTTTTAGAAACCCCAGAAGTGGACTGGGACTGGTCTACGGCGGGTTTGGAGCTGCAGGGTTCAACATGAGGCTCCTGGTCTCCATGCTCAGTCGGAACCACCAGATTCAGGACAGGTCCAACTCTGAGTTGGTTTGGATCTGGATCTGCTCAGAACCAGAACCAGAGTTTATTTTTACATCAAGAAAACACTGAACTACAAGTCAGTCCGAGTCGCTTTCGGAACCAGAGGTCCGGTCTCGGACCGTTAGTCGGTTCTGACTGGACCGTTCAGGAACCAAAACCTGCATCAGAACCCCTGAAGGAAACTTTATGGATCAGTGACGTCAGAGCAATAGATGATCAATAATAAAATATAAAATTAGAACACGGCTCTGGTTCTGGTACCTCGGTCCGAACCGGATCTATCTTAGTCACGCACTCTGGGTCCAAAACATACCGGTCCAGAATCAGGTCCGTGACGTAGTCTTTGCCGGACTTCCTCTTCCCGCTGAAGACCAGAACCAGTTCGGGTCCATAGGGTCCGTCCTCCATGTGGAAATGATCACTCGCTCTGTGGACCGAACCAGGACTGATGAAGCAGGCTCGATTCCGACCTGGACGGGTTTTGGCTGCAGTTTTATACACGAGATGGAAACACGTGACCATCGTCGGACCTGGACTGAACCAATCAGTCCCCCCCCCACCCCCCTTCTGTTGGTTCGTTCCACTGTGACGTCACACAGCAAAATGGCGGCGCTTCGGATGTCCGCTGAGTTTCTGGGAAGAAGAAGAAGAACTCTGAAGGTGATGAACACGTCATCAAATTTACGTCACTTAGTGGTTTCTGGATCTGGCTAGTCTGGTTTCTGGATCTGGCTAGTCTGGACGGTGGGTCTGGTTTCTGGATCTGGCTAGTCTGGACGGTGGGTCTGGTTTCTGGATCTGGCTAGTCTGGACGGTGGGTCTGGTTTCTGGATCTGGCTAGTCTGGACGCTGGGTCTGGTTTCTGGATCTGGCTAGTCTGGACGGTAGGTCTGGTTTCTGGATCTGGCTAGTCTGGACGCTGGGTCTGGTTTCTGGATCTGGCTAGTCTGGACGCTGGGTCTGGTTTCTGGATCTGGCTAGTCTGGACGCTGGGTCTGGTTTCTGGATCTGGCTAGTCTGGACGCTGGGTCTGGTTTCTGGATCTGGCTAGTCTGGACGCTGGGTCTGGTTTCTGGATCTGGCTAGTCTGGACGGTGGGTCTTGTTTCTGGATCTGGCTAGTCTGGACGCTGGGTCTGGTTTCTGGATCTGGCTAGTCTGGACGCTGGGTCTGGTTTCTGGATCTGGCTAGTCTGGACGGTGGGTCTGGTTTCTGGATCTAGCTAGTCTGGATGGTGGGTCTGGTTTCTGGATCTGGCTAGTCTGGACGGTGGGTCTGGTTTCTGGGTCTAGCTAGTCTGGACGCTGGGTCTGGTTTCTGGATCTGGCTAGTCTGGACGCTGGGTCTGGTTTCTGGATCTGGCTAGTCTGGACGCTGGGTCTGGTTTCTGGATCTGGCTAGTCTGGACGGTGGGTCTGGTTTCTGGATCTGGCTAGTCTGGACGGTGGGTCTGGTTTCTGGATCTGGCTAGTCTCGACGGTGGGTCTGGTTTCTGGATCTGGCTAGTCTGGATGCTGGGTCTGGTTTCTGGATCTGGCTAGTCTGGACGGTGGGTCTGGTTTCTGGATCTGGCTAGTCTGGACGGTGGGTCTGGTTTCTGGATCTAGCTAGTCTGGACGGTGGGTCTGGTTTCTGGATCTGGCTAGTCTGGACGGTGGGTCTGGTTTCTGGATCTGGCTAGTCTGGACGGTGGGTCTTGTTTCTGGATCTGGCTAGTCTGGACCCTGGGTCTGGTTTCTGGATCTAGCTAGTCTGGATGCTGGGTCTGGTTTCTGGATCTAGCTAGTCTGGATGCTGGGTCTGGTTTCTGGATCTGGCTAGTCTGGACGGTGGGTCTGGTTTCTGGATCTGGCTAGTCTGGACGGTGGGTCTTGTTTCTGGATCTGGCTAGTCTGGTTTCTGGATCTGGCTAGTCTGGACGGTGGGTCTGGTTTCTGGATCTGGCTAGTCTGGTTTCTGGATCTGGCTAGTCTGGACGGTGGGTCTGGTTTCTGGATCTGGCTAGTCTGGACGCTGGGTCTGGTTTCTGGATCTGGCTAGTCTGGACGGTGGGTCTGGTTTCTGGATCTGGCTAGTCTGGACGGTGGGTCTGGTTTCTGGATCTGGCTAGTCTGGACGGTGGGTCTGGTTTCTGGATCTGGCTAGTCTCGACGGTGGGTCTGGTTTCTGGATCTGGCTAGTCTGGATGCTGGGTCTGGTTTCTGGATCTGGCTAGTCTGGACGGTGGGTCTGGTTTCTGGATCTGGCTAGTCTGGACGGTGGGTCTGGTTTCTGGATCTAGCTAGTCTGGACGGTGGGTCTGGTTTCTGGATCTGGCTAGTCTGGACGGTGGGTCTGGTTTCTGGATCTAGCTAGTCTGGACGGTGGGTCTGGTTTCTGGATCTGGCTAGTCTGGACGGTGGGTCTGGTTTCTGGATCTGGCTAGTCTGGACGCTGGGTCTGGTTTCTGGATCTGGCTAGTCTGGATGGTGGGTCTGGTTTCTGGATCTAGCTAGTCTGGACGGTGGGTCTGGTTTCTGGATCTGGCTAGTCTGGACGCTGGGTCTGGTTTCTGGATCTGGCTAGTCTGGATGCTGGGTCTGGTTTCTGGATCTGGCTAGTCTGGATGCTGGGTCTGGTTTCTGGATCTAGCTAGTCTGGACGGTGGGTCTGGTTTCTGGATCTGGCTAGTCTGGACGGTGGGTCTGGTTTCTGGATCTAGCTAGTCTGGACGCTGGGTCTGGTTTCTGGATCTGGCTAGTCTGGATGCTGGGTCTGGTTTCTGGATCTGGCTAGTCTGGATGCTGGGTCTGGTTTCTGGATCTGGCTAGTCTGGACGGTGGGTCTGGTTTCTGGATCTGGCTAGTCTGGACGGTGGGTCTGGTTTCTGGATCTAGCTAGTCTGGACGGTGGGTCTGGTTTCTGGATCTGGCTAGTCTGGACGCTGGGTCTGGTTTCTGGATCTGGCTAGTCTGGACGCTGGGTCTGGTTTCTGGATCTAGCTAGTCTGGACGGTGGGTCTGGTTTCTGGATCTGGCTAGTCTGGACGGTGGGTCTGGTTTCTGGATCTGGCTAGTCTGGACGGTGGGTCTGGTTTCTGGATCTAGCTAGTCTGGACGCTGGGTCTGGTTTCTGGATCTGGCTAGTCTGGATGCTGGGTCTGGTTTCTGGATCTGGCTAGTCTGGATGCTGGGTCTGGTTTCTGGATCTGGCTAGTCTGGACGGTGGGTCTGGTTTCTGGATCTGGCTAGTCTGGACGGTGGGTCTGGTTTCTGGATCTAGCTAGTCTGGACGGTGGGTCTGGTTTCTGGATCTGGCTAGTCTGGACGCTGGGTCTGGTTTCTGGATCTGGCTAGTCTGGACGCTGGGTCTGGTTTCTGGATCTGGCTAGTCTGGACGGTGGGTCTGGTTTCTGGATCTGGCTAGTCTGGATGCTGGGTCTGGTTTCTGGATCTGGCTAGTCTGGACGCTGGGTCTGGTTTCTGGATCTGGCTAGTCTGGACGGTGGGTCTGGTTTCTGGATCTGGCTAGTCTGGACGCTGGGTCTGGTTTCTGGATCTGGCTAGTCTGGACGCTGGGTCTGGTTTCTGGATCTGGCTAGTCTGGACGCTGGGTCTGGTTTCTGGATCTGGCTAGTCTGGACGCTGGGTCTGGTTTCTGGATCTGGCTAGTCTGGACGCTGGGTCTGGTTTCTGGATCTGGCTAGTCTGGACGCTGGGTCTGGTTTCTGGATCTGGCTAGTCTGGACGCTGGGTCTGGTTTCTGGATCTGGCTAGTCTGGACGCTGGGTCTGGTTTCTGGATCTGGCTAGTCTGGACGCTGGGTCTGGTTTCTGGATCTGGCTAGTCTGGACGCTGGGTCTGGTTTCTGGATCTGGCTAGTCTGGACGCTGGGTCTGGTTTCTGGATCTGGCTAGTCTGGACGCTGGGTCTGGTTTCTGGATCTGGCTAGTCTGGACGCTGGGTCTGGTTTCTGGATCTGGCTAGTCTGGACGCTGGGTCTGGTTTCTGGATCTGGCTAGTCTGGACGGTGGGTCTGGTTTCTGGATCTGGCTAGTCTGGACGGTGGGTCTGGTTTCTGGATCTGGCTAGTCTGGACGGTGGGTCTGGTTTCTGGATCTGGCTAGTCTGGACGGTGGGTCTGGTTTCTGGATCTGGCTAGTCTGGACGGTGGGTCTGGTTTCTGGATCTGGCTAGTCTGGACGCTGGGTCTGGTTTCCGGATCTGGCTAGTCTGGACGCTGGGTCTGGTTTCCGGATCTGGCTAGTCTGGACGCTGGGTCTGGCTAGTCTGGACGGTGGGTCTGGTTTCTGGATCTGGCTAGTCTCGACGGTGGGTCTGGTTTCTGGATCTAGCTAGTCTGGACGGTGGGTCTGGTTTCTGGATCTGGCTAGTCTCGACGGTGGGTCTGGTTTCTGGATCTAGCTAGTCTGGACGGTGGGTCTGGTTTCTGGATCTGGCTAGTCTGGACGGTGGGTCTGGTTTCTGGATCTGGCTAGTCTGGACGCTGGGTCTGGTTTCTGGATCTGGCTAGTCTGGACGCTGGGTCTGGTTTCTGGATCTGGCTAGTCTGGACGCTGGGTCTGGTTTCTGGATCTGGCTAGTCTGGACGCTGGGTCTGGTTTCTGGATCTGGCTAGTCTGGACGCTGGGTCTGGTTTCTGGATCTGGCTAGTCTGGACGCTGGGTCTGGTTTCTGGATCTGGCTAGTCTGGACGCTGGGTCTGGTTTCTGGATCTGGCTAGTCTGGACCCTGGGTCTGGTTTCTGGATCTGGCTAGTCTGGACGCTGGGTCTGGTTTCTGGATCTGGCTAGTCTGGACGCTGGGTCTGGTTTCCGGATCTGGGTAGTCTGGACGCTGGGTCTGGCTAGTCTGGACGCTGGGTCTGGTTTCTGGATCTGGCTAGTCTGGACGCTGGGTCTGGTTTCTGGATCTGGCTAGTCTGGACGCTGGGTCTGGTTTCTGGATCTGGTTAGTCTGGACGGTGGGTCTGGTTTCTGGATCTGGCTAGTCTGGACGCTGGGTCTGGTTTCTGGATCTGGCTAGTCTGGACGGTGGGTCTGGTTTCTGGATCTGGCTAGTCTGGACGCTGGGTCTGGTTTCTGGATCTGGCTAGTCTGGACGGTGGGTCTGGTTTCTGGATCTGGCTAGTCTGGACGGTGGGTCTGGTTTCTGGATCTGGCTAGTCTGGACGGTGGGTCTGGTTTCTGGATCTGGCTAGTCTGGACGCTGGGTCTGGTTTCTGGATCTGGCTAGTCTGGACGCTGGGTCTGGTTTCTGGATCTGGCTAGTCTGGACGCTGGGTCTGGTTTCTGGATCTGGCTAGTCTGGACGCTGGGTCTGGTTTCTGGATCTGGCTAGTCTGGACGCTGGGTCTGGTTTCTGGATCTGGCTAGTCTGGACGCTGGGTCTGGTTTCTGGATCTGGCTAGTCTGGACGCTGGGTCTGGTTTCTGGATCTGGCTAGTCTGGACGCTGGGTCTGGTTTCTGGATCTGGCTAGTCTGGACGCTGGGTCTGGTTTCTGGATCTGGCTAGTCTGGACGCTGGGTCTGGTTTCTGGATCTGGCTAGTCTGGACGCTGGGTCTGGTTTCTGGATCTGGCTAGTCTGGACGCTGGGTCTGGTTTCTGGATCTGGCTAGTCTGGACGGTGGGTCTGGTTTCTGGATCTGGCTAGTCTGGACGGTGGGTCTGGTTTCTGGATCTGGCTAGTCTGGACGGTTGGTCTGGTTTCTGGATCTGGCTAGTCTGGACGGTGGGTCTGGTTTCTGGATCTGGCTAGTCTGGACCCTGGGTCTGGTTTCTGGATCTGGCTAGTCTGGACGCTGGGTCTGGTTTCTGGATCTGGCTAGTCTGGACGCTGGGTCTGGTTTCTGGATCTGGCTAGTCTGGACGCTGGGTCTGGTTTCTGGATCTGGCTAGTCTGGACGCTGGGTCTGGTTTCTGGATCTGGCTAGTCTGGACGCTGGGTCTGGTTTCTGGATCTGGCTAGTCTGGACGCTGGGTCTGGTTTCTGGATCTGGCTAGTCTGGACGGTGGGTCTGGTTTCTGGATCTGGCTAGTCTGGACGCTGGGTCTGGTTTCTGGATCTGGCTAGTCTGGACGGTGGGTCTGGTTTCTGGATCTGGCTAGTCTGGACGGTGGGTCTGGTTTCTGGATCTGGCTAGTCTGGACGGTTGGTCTGGTTTCTGGATCTGGCTAGTCTGGACGGTGGGTCTGGTTTCTGGATCTGGCTAGTCTGGACCCTGGGTCTGGTTTCTGGATCTGGCTAGTCTGGACGCTGGGTCTGGTTTCTGGATCTGGCTAGTCTGGACGGTGGGTCTGGTTTCTGGATCTGGCTAGTCTGGACGCTGGGTCTGGTTTCTGGATCTGGCTAGTCTGGACGCTGGGTCTGGTTTCTGGATCTGGCTAGTCTGGACGGTGGGTCTGGTTTCTGGATCTGGCTAGTCTGGACGGTGGGTCTGGTTTCTGGATCTGGCTAGTCTGGACGCTGGGTCTGGTTTCTGGATCTGGCTAGTCTGGACGCTGGGTCTGGTTTCTGGATCTGGCTAGTCTGGACGCTGGGTCTGGTTTCTGGATCTGGCTAGTCTGGACGCTGGGTCTGGTTTCTGGATCTGGCTAGTCTGGACGCTGGGTCTGGTTTCTGGATCTGGCTAGTCTGGACGGTGGGTCTGGTTTCTGGATCTGGCTAGTCTGGACGCTGGGTCTGGTTTCTGGATCTGGCTAGTCTGGACGGTGGGTCTGGTTTCTGGATCTGGCTAGTCTGGACGGTGGGTCTGGTTTCTGGATCTGGCTAGTCTGGACGCTGGGTCTGGTTTCTGGATCTGGCTAGTCTGGACGCTGGGTCTGGTTTCTGGATCTGGCTAGTCTGGACGCTGGGTCTGGTTTCTGGATCTGGCTAGTCTGGACGCTGGGTCTGGTTTCTGGATCTGGCTAGTCTGGACGCTGGGTCTGGTTTCTGGATCTGGCTAGTCTGGACGCTGGGTCTGGTTTCTGGATCTGGCTAGTCTGGACGCTGGGTCTGGTTTCTGGATCTGGCTAGTCTGGACGCTGGGTCTGGTTTCTGGATCTGGCTAGTCTGGACGCTGGGTCTGGTTTCTGGATCTGGCTAGTCTGGACGCTGGGTCTGGTTTCTGGATCTGGCTAGTCTGGACGGTGGGTCTGGTTTCTGGATCTGGCTAATCTGGACGCTGGGTCTGGTTTCTGGATCTGGCTAGTCTGGACGCTGGGTCTGGCTAGTCTGGACGCTGGGTCTGGTTTCTGGATCTGGCTAGTCTGGACGCTGGGTCTGGTTTCTGGATCTGGCTAGTCTGGACGGTGGGTCTGGTTTCTGGATCTGGCTAGTCTGGACGGTGGGTCTGGTTTCTGGATCTGGCTAGTCTGGACGCTGGGTCTGGTTTCTGGATCTGGCTAGTCTGGACGCTGGGTCTGGTTTCTGGATCTGGCTAGTCTGGACGGTGGGTCTGGTTTCTGGATCTGGCTAGTCTGGACGCTGGGTCTGGTTTCTGGATCTGGCTAGTCTGGACGGTGGGTCTGGTTTCTGGATCTGGCTAGTCTGGACGGTGGGTCTGGTTTCTGGATCTGGCTAGTCTGGACGGTGGGTCTGGTTTCTGGATCTGGCTAGTCTGGACGCTGGGTCTGGTTTCTGGATCTGGCTAGTCTGGACGCTGGGTCTGGTTTCTGGATCTGGCTAGTCTGGACGCTGGGTCTGGTTTCTGGATCTGGCTAGTCTGGACGCTGGGTCTGGTTTCTGGATCTGGCTAGTCTGGACGCTGGGTCTGGTTTCTGGATCTGGCTAGTCTGGACGCTGGGTCTGGTTTCTGGATCTGGCTAGTCTGGACGCTGGGTCTGGTTTCTGGATCTGGCTAGTCTGGACGCTGGGTCTGGTTTCTGGATCTGGCTAGTCTGGACGCTGGGTCTGGTTTCTGGATCTGGCTAGTCTGGACGCTGGGTCTGGCTAGTCTGGACGCTGGGTCTGGTTTCTGGATCTGGCTAGTCTGGACGCTGGGTCTGGTTTCTGGATCTGGCTAGTCTGGACGCTGGGTCTGGTTTCTGGATCTGGCTAGTCTGGACGCTGGGTCTGGTTTCTGGATCTGGCTAGTCTGGACGGTGGGTCTGGTTTCTGGATCTGGCTAGTCTGGATGCTGGGTCTGGTTTCTGGGTCTGGCTAGTCTGGACGCTGGGTCTGGTTTCTGGATCTGGCTAGTCTGGACGCTGGGTCTGGTTTCTGGATCTGGCTAGTCTGGACGGTGGGTCTGGTTTCTGGATCTGGCTAGTCTGGACGGTGGGTCTGGTTTCTGGATCTGGCTAGTCTGGACGGTGGGTCTGGTTTCTGGATCTGGCTAGTCTGGACGGTGGGTCTGGTTTCTGGATCTGGCTAGTCTGGACGCTGGGTCTGGTTTCTGGATCTGGCTAGTCTGGACGGTGGGTCTGGTTTCTGGGTCTAGCTAGTCTGGACGCTGGGTCTGGTTTCTGGATCTGGCTAGTCTGGACGCTGGGTCTGGTTTCTGGATCTGGCTAGTCTGGACGCTGGGTCTGGTTTCTGGATCTGGCTAGTCTGGACGCTGGGTCTGGTTTCTGGATCTAGCTAGTCTGGACGGTGGGTCTGGTTTCTGGATCTGGCTAGTCTGGACGCTGGGTCTGGTTTCTGGATCTGGCTAGTCTGGACGGTGGGTCTGGTTTCTGGATCTGGCTAGTCTGGACGGTGGGTCTGGTTTCTGGATCTGGCTAGTCTGGACCCTGGGTCTGGTTTCTGGATCTGGCTAGTCTGGACCCTGGGTCTGGTTTCTGGATCTGGCTAGTCTGGACCCTGGGTCTGGTTTCTGGATCTGGCTAGTCTGGACCCTGGGTCTGGTTTCTGGATCTGGCTAGTCTGGACGCTGGGTCTGGTTTCTGGATCTGGCTAGTCTGGACGCTGGGTCTGGTTTCTGGATCTGGCTAGTCTGGACGCTGGGTCTGGTTTCTGGATCTGGCTAGTCTGGACCCTGGGTCTGGTTTCTGGATCTGGCTAGTCTGGACCCTGGGTCTGGTTTCTGGATCTGGCTAGTCTGGACGCTGGGTCTGGTTTCTGGATCTGGCTAGTCTGGACGCTGGGTCTGGTTTCTGGATCTGGGTAGTCTGGACGCTGGGTCTGGTTTCTGGATCTGGGTAGTCTGGGCGGTGGGTCTGGTTTCTGGATCTGGCTAGTCTGGATGCTGGGTCTGGTTTCTGGATCTGGCTAGTCTGGACGGTGGGTCTGGTTTCTGGGTCTAGCTAGTCTGGACGCTGGGTCTGGTTTCTGGATCTGGCTAGTCTGGACGCTGGGTCTGGTTTCTGGATCTGGCTAGTCTGGACGGTGGGTCTGGTTTCTGGATCTGGCTAGTCTGGACGCTGGGTCTGGTTTCTGGATCTGGCTAGTCTGGACGCTGGGTCTGGTTTCTGGATCTGGCTAGTCTGGACGCTGGGTCTGGTTTCTGGATCTGGCTAGTCTGGACGCTGGGTCTGGTTTCTGGATCTGGCTAGTCTGGACGGTGGGTCTGGTTTCTGGATCTGGCTAGTCTGGACGGTGGGTCTGGTTTCTGGATCTGGCTAGTCTGGACGCTGGGTCTGGTTTCTGGATCTAGCTAGTCTGGACGCTGGGTCTGGTTTCTGGATCTGGCTAGTCTGGACGCTGGGTCTGGTTTCTGGATCTGGCTAGTCTGGACGCTGGGTCTGGTTTCTGGATCTGGCTAGTCTGGACGCTGGGTCTGGTTTCTGGATCTGGCTAGTCTGGACGCTGGGTCTGGTTTCTGGATCTGGCTAGTCTGGACGCTGGGTCTGGTTTCTGGATCTGGCTAGTCTGGACGCTGGGTCTGGTTTCTGGATCTGGCTAGTCTGGACGCTGGGTCTGGTTTCTGGATCTGGCTAGTCTGGACGCTGGGTCTGGTTTCTGGATCTGGCTAGTCTGGACGGTAGGTCTGGTTTCTGGATCTGGCTAGTCTGGACGGTAGGTCTGGTTTCTGGATCTGGCTAGTCTGGACGGTAGGTCTGGTTTCTGGATCTGGCTAGTCTGGACGCTGGGTCTGGTTTCTGGTCTGTCTGGCTGCATCATTAATAATGGAGACTCTGATTATAATGGTCGATATCAATATGATTGTTTAGATCCCAAATAACTGGGTCTAGACCCACTGCAGGGACCCGGTTCTAGACCCACTGCAGGGACCCGGTTCTAGACCCACTGCAGGGACCCGGTTCTAGACCCACTGCAGGGACCCGGTTCTGACCCCACTGAGTTGTGTTCTGTGTGTTAGTCCTGGTTCCACAGGTATGCAGGTCTTGCGACTGGATCTGCGTCCCGGTTCTTCCCGCCGGCTGAAAGTGCGATGCTGCCACCTGGAAGCTTCAACAACAAAGTGGCCTTCATCACCGGGGGCGGCACCGGTCTGGGCCGGGCCATGACCTCCATCCTGTCCCAACTCGGAGCACAGTGCGTCATTGCCAGCAGGTCAGAGGTCACAGAGGTCATGTGATCCTCACATGGACAATGGTTCTGGAAGGGGGATCAGGTCTAGGCCACCGTGACCAGTGCTTTAAGTGGACCGGTACGCAGTACCAGACCTTCTGAATTCTGTCCCTTTGCATACCGGGACTACTTTTTACAGCGTATAGTACGTACCGGGTACTGCTAACCCTAATAGTACTACAGTAGTACTACTTAACAGTCATTTACTACAGTAGTACTACTACCAGTCATTTACTACAGTAGTACTACTTAACAGTCATTTACTACAGTAGTACTACTACCAGTCATTTACTACAGTAGTACTACTACCAGTCATTTACTACAGTAGTACTACTACCAGTCATTTACTACAGTAGTACTACTTAACAGTCATTTACTACAGTAGTACTACTACCAGTCATTTACTACAGTAGTACTACTTAACAGTCATTTACTACAGTAGTACTACTACCAGTCATTTACTACAGTAGTACTACTTAACAGTCATTTACTACAGTAGTACTACTACCAGTCATTTACTACAGTAGTACTACTTAACAGTCATTTACTACAGTAGTACTACTACCAGTCATTTACTACAGTAGTACTACTTAACAGTCATTTACTACAGTAGTACTACTACCAGTCATTTACTACAGTAGTACTACTTAACAGTCATTTACTACAGTAGTACTACTACCAGTCATTTACTACAGTAGTACTACTTAACAGTCATTTACTACAGTAGTACTACTACCAGTCATTTACTACAGTAGTACTACTTAACAGTCATTTACTACAGTAGTACTACTACCAGTCATTTACTACAGTAGTACTACTTAACAGTCATTTACTACAGTAGTACTACTACCAGTCATTTACTACAGTAGTACTACTTAACAGTCATTTACTACAGTAGTACTACTACCAGTCATTTACTACAGTAGTACTACTACCAGTCATTTACTACAGTAGTACTACTACCAGTCATTTACTACAGTAGTACTACTACCAGTCATTTACTACAGTAGTACTACTTAACAGTCATTTACTACAGTAGTACTACTACCAGTCATTTACTACAGTAGTACTACTTAACAGTCATTTACTACAGTAGTACTACTTAACAGTCATTTACTACAGTAGTACTACTACCAGTCATTTACTACAGTAGTACTACTTAAGTCATTTACTACAGTAGTACTACTACCAGTCATTTACTACAGTAGTACTACGACAGGCATTTACTACAGTATTACTACTAGCAGTCATTCACTACAGTAGTACTTCTTAATACTAAGACCGAGTCCCCTAATAGACGAGTCCCTAACTGGGCCGAGTCCCCCACTGGACCGAGTCCCCTAATAGACGAGTCCCTAACTGGGCCGAGTCCCCCACTGGACCGAGTCCCCTAATAGACGAGTCCCTAACTGGGCCGAGTCCCCAACTGCACCGAGTCCCCTAATAGACGAGTCCCTAACTGGGCCGAGTCCCCCACTGGACCGAGTCCCCTAATAGACGAGTCCCTAACTGGGCCGAGTCCCCCACTGGACCGAGTCCCCTAATAGACGAGTCCCTAACTGGGCCGAGTCCCCCACTGGACCGAGTCCCCTAATAGACGAGTCCCTAACTGGGCCGAGTCCCCCACTGGACCGAGTCCCCTAATAGACGAGTCCCCCACTGGGCCGAGTCCCCCACTGGACCGAGTCCCCTAATAGACGAGTCCCCCACTGGGCCGAGTCCCCCACTGGACCGAGTCCCCTAATAGACGAGTCCCTAACTGGGCCGAGTCCCCCACTGGGCCGAGTCCCCTAATAGACGAGTCCCTAACTGGGCCGAGTCCCCAACTGGACCGAGTCCCCTAATAGACGAGTCCCCCACTGGGCCGAGTCCCCCACTGGACCGAGTCCCCTAATAGACGAGTCCCTAACTGGGCCGAGTCCCCAACTGCACCGAGTCCCCTAATAGACGAGTCCCTAACTGGGCCGAGTCCCCCACTGGACCGAGTCCCCTAATAGACGAGTCCCTAACTGGGCCGAGTCCCCCACTGGACCGAGTCCCCCACTGGACCGAGTCCCTAACTGGGCAGAGTCCCCCACTGGACCGAGTCCCCTAATAGACGAGTCCCTAACTGGGCCGAGTCCCCCACTGGACCGAGTCCCCTAATAGACGAGTCCCCAACTGGACCGAGTCCCCAACCGGACCGAGTCCCCAGTCGGACCGGGTCCCCAACCGGACCGAGCCCCTAAATGGACACAGTCCTCAAATGTACCAAGTCACCCAACCGGGCCGAGTCCCCAACTGAGCCAAGTCCTCAACCAAACGACAACAACTGTTGTCGTTTTCTACGACCCTGAAGCGGCCCTCGCTCCAAGCAGACCAAACAGTAGTAGTGTGAATGTAGATCCAGACCTTCTAAACTAGATTTGGTTCAGTTGGGGGACATATAAAGTCTGCAGGACTGATGCAGACATGGGCTGAAAAGAGTCATGATTCACAGTGGCCTGGTGTGGTTCTCTGGCTGAACTGGAACTGGAACCATGTCTGTGTGGAGATCCTGATCCAGCTTTGTGTTCCTGTGTTTCTGTACAGGAAGCTGGATGTCCTGCAGAAAACCGCTGAAGAGATCAGCAGCCAGACTGGAAACAAGGTGAGACAGGTTTTTCTCACAGAACCAAGCTGGATTGACCCAGTCAGACCTGGTGCAGTCCAGTATGATCCACTTTGATTCAAGTCAGTCCAGTTTTATGTGTATAGTACCGCTTCACAACTCAGGGCAGCCACAACGTTGTCTCAGCTCACTTTACAGACATCAGTTTGATTTAGAATCAGTCTAGTTAACGGAAGCCAACAAAGACTTGGATCCAGTCCTCCATCCTGAGCTGCATGAGGCGACAGTGGTAAGGAAAACCACCCAGCAGAACCTGGTTCAGGGAGGGCAACCATCTCAGATCAACATGTACAACAGCTTTTATTCAGAAAGACCTGCAGAAAGAGGAGGAACATACTTTGCTGATATCCCATCCAGGTCTTGATGTCTGTAAGACATCTTTGTAATCTAAGAAACTGATTGGTTTCATCTGGCTTCATGGAGAGGTAGATCTGAGTGTCATCCGCATAGAAATGAACATTTATACCATGCTGCCTGATGATATTTCCTAAGGGAAGCATGTATAATGTGAAAAGTGTTGGTCCAAGTACAGAACCCTGAGGAACTCCATGACTTAGCCTGGTGTGTGAGGAAGACTCATCATTTACATTTACAAACTGAAATCTATCAGATAAATCTGACTGGAACCAGTCTAATGCGGTCCCTTTAATCCCAATAACATGTTCCAGCCTCTGTAGCAGAATATCGTGATCAATAGTGTCGAATGCAGCACTGAGATCTAAAAGAATGAGTCCAGACAGAAGTCCTTTATCTGAGGCCATGAGAAGATCATTACTGACTTCCAGTCCCCCTCTGTCTCCTCAGGTCCATGTGGTTCAGTGTGATGTCAGAGACCCCCAAGCCGTCTCTCAGTGTGTCGACCAGATGGAATCTCTAACTGGACTTCCTGATGTAACCACATACACCTGACCCTTACCTGACACATGTGTAGGACACACCTGGAACCAAACGGCAACCTTCTGCAGTTCCCCCTTCATCCACTAGGGGCTCCAGAACAGAGCAAATCCCCATAGACTCCCATGTTAAGACACTGTAAAACATTTGCCATTTTCCCGTCAGCGCCCCCTACCGACGGCGAACCCACCCTGCATCCTACCTGACCTGTTAGCTCTCTAGCCAGCAGAAGATGATCTGATGATGTTTTCTCTCTTTTAATCTTCTTGTTTCTTTGCTGAATCAACGACGCTGCGTGTTCAGAACATCCAGTTCCTCATGATGAAGCAAAACGTCGCGTCCTGGATGTAAACGTTGTGTCAGTTTCTCAGGACGCTGCAGGCAGCAGCGGCTCTACGGATACACATGATAGATGACACCGTGTCATGGAACACGTCCGGGACGCCGAGTTTTAGTGTCAGAGCGTTACGGAACGCGTCTTTTAAAACAGACCAACTCCATCCATCCATCTTCTGCCGCTTATCCGGGGTCGGGTCGCGGGGGCAGCAGCCTAAGCAGGGAAGCCCAGACTTCCCTCTCCTCAGCCACATTTGCCAACTCTGCGGGGGGGATCCCGAGGCGTTCCCAGGCCAGCCGAGAGATGTAATCCCTCCAGTGTGTCCTGGGTCTTCCCCGGGGTCTCCTCCCAGAGGGATGTGCCTGGAACACCTCACCAGGGAGGTCCAGGAGGCATCCTGACCAGATGCCCGAGCCACCTCTACTGGTTCCTCTCGATGCGGAGGAGCAGCGGCTCTACTCTGATCTCCTCCCGGATGACCGAGCTCCTCACCCTATCTCTAAGGGAGAGCCCGGCCACCCTGCGGAGGAAACTCATTTCAGCCGCCTGTATACGAGATCTCCTTCTTTCGGTCACGACCCACAGCTCATGACCATAGGTGAGGGTAGGAACGTAGATCGACTGGTAAATGGAGAGCTTCGCCTTCTGGCTCAGCTCCTTCTTCACCACGACAGACCGGCGCAGAGCCTGCATTACTGCAGACGCCGCACCGATCCGTCCAGGGACACTTGGGTCTGTATCACAACCAGAAACTTGAGCCCGAATGCTCCAAATTTTTTCTGTAAAAAATTGACTAAAATATTCACATAGCTCAGCACTTTAAGTAACAGCAGTATGTTCAGGTGGGTTAACAACTTTGTTGATCATTAAAAGCGCTTGAAAAGAGAGGACCAGTAGACTGCGTTATAAAGCGTTGTTGTAGAGCTGGTGCGCACGCTCTCTTTGGGCAGTAAGCTACCATCATGTTGTCATTGCCACTGAATCCATCATTGGATGCGTTTTTTCTCCGCTGGCTGCAGATGGTATCGGAGGGAGCTGGAGATCTGAGGCAGTTCTCAGCTTTGAGTGTTTAATTCGGTGAAGTATTCCCGCTGCTGCTTTGCGTTGCTTTATCTGCCGCAGGGTGCAGCTACTGACGTCATCACACTGGTGTGTGCAAAGCGGCGTTCATGTGCAGCTTAGAAATGGGCTCATAAGGATGCACTTAGGCACTGAAAAATGGTACCTTTACATGCTAGTACCAACCTGACACCTGATGGTTCTGTTTTTCTGATTGGTTCAGGTTATCATCAACAACGCAGCAGGAAACTTCATCTGTCCATCGGAACGTCTCACACCGAACGGCTGGAAGAGCATCACAGACATTGTCCTCAGTGGGACGGCGTTCACCACTCTGGAACTTGGCAAGAGACTGATCCAGAACCAGAAAGGTACCAGATCCACAGACCAGAAGTGCTAACAGAACTGGCCGACTCCAGCCCTGAACATTTATAATCATGTGTCAAAGGATTTTCCAGCCCAGAAGAAATAAGTTTACATTAGCTGAGCTGCTGTATGACATTAAATAAGAAGGTAGTTTTGTAATTTCCTGGCTTCAGTGAATGCAACACATGTACAACAATGCGACCAATCAGAGAAGAATTTTACAAAAGGAGGGAATCCTGTGTTTTATTTACTGACAGCCCGGTGATTTATTCCGAATCTGAACTTTATTATTTGGAATTCGAGCAGGTCTCTGCTTTATTTTCATTCATTCATTCATTTTCTGAACCGCTTAATCCAATTCAGGGTCGCAGGGAAGCTGGAGCCTATCCCAGCTGGCTTTGGGCAACAGGCAGGGTACACCCTGGACAGCTCGCCAGTCCATCGCAGGCTTTATTATCATGTTCAAATCAAAGATACTTCATTTATTTCCCCCCAAGGGGAAATTCAAGGTTCAAGCCAGCTCGTCCAACGTCCGACATACAGACATGTGACAAGTTTACAGAATGGAACTGAAACTTAGGCCCTGCAGCCAATTTTACAGTTTTTAAAAGAAGTATCTCTACACTTCACCTAAAGGGGGAAGGATAAAGGTGCAACAAAAAAAATAGCTGCAACACCTCCTCCTCTGCCTGTAGTTCTAGGAATGTGAAAGTTTAAATAGTTAGCTGGCGTAGCTTCATTAATACTAACATAATCCTCTTGCTGTCACCAGGTTTCCGTAAGACAGAATAAATCAATGTGGTGATCACCTATCAAGTCATTGACTAATAAAGACTTATTTGGGAGGGATCTAATATTCAGTAGGCCACACTTTATTGTCTTATTTTCTGATTTTATTAGATCCATTGTTTTTATTTTTATGAGGTTTTCACGATTAACCCCAGAAGTGTTTTTGTGTTGTTTAATTCTTACTGCTGGGGAGTTGTATAAGGTCGGAATGGGGTTTTGGGTGGGCGGCGGCAGGTGGGAAGCTGCAGAAAAGTGTGTAGGACTACAATTCTGCCTCCTGGTCCCAACCCTGAGTTGTCAGTTTAGCTGACTAATAAAAGAGTCCATATTGCTGGATAAGAGAGCGGCTCCATCCAACGTGGGATGGATGCCATCTCTCCTAATAAGACCAGGCTTTCCCCAAAAAGCGCTCCAATTATCTATAAAACCCACGTTGTTATCGGGACACCACCTAGACAACCAGCGGTTGAAGGATGACATGCGGCTAAACATGTCATTGCTGATTAAATTTGGCAAGGGACCAGAGAAAACTACGGAGTCCGACATGCTCTTGGCAAAGTTACACACCGAAGCAACATTAATTTTAGTGACCTCCGATTGGCGTAACCGGGTGTCGTTACCGCCGACGTGAATTACAATCTTACGGTATTTACGTTTAGCCTTAGCCAGCAGTTTCAAATACGATTCGACGTGGCCCGCTCTGGCCCCAGGAATGCATCTGACTATGGTCCCCGGTGTCTCTAGAGCCACGTTTCTGACTATGGAACTACCTATAATCAGGGTTTCTGCCTCAGCGGGTGTGTCGCCGAGCGGGGAAAATCTGTTAGAAACGTGAACAGGTCGGTGGTGGCCAGTGGGTTTTGGTTTGGGGCTACGCTTCCGCCTGACCGTCGTCCAGCCCGCCTCGGCTCCCGGCTGCGCGGGAACTGCTGAGGGACCGCTAGGTGGGCTAGCTGCCCTGGCTGGTAGCTCCGCACTGGCTAATGGGGGCTTGCTGACTAACTGCTTCCCTAACTGAGTGCGGAGCTGGGCTTCTAACTCACAGAGCCTCGCCTCCAAGGCTGCCACGCTGCTACACTTAATACACCTACCGTTATCACTAAAGGTGGCGGAGGAGTAGCTAAACATCAGACACACCGAGCAAGAAAAGGCAGGGGACCGGGGTGTGGGAAGAGAGCTAGCAGCCATGCTAAAACCGAGTGCTTGAGCTGTTTAAGTCAGTAAACAGAAAGCCAAAGATCCCAAAAATAAATGCAATATATAGAACAGTGGTTTGGGAAGATATTGTGCGCTAAAGTGAGTGGTTGTTTAACAGTAGATAGAAGTTAGAAAGAAGTTAAAGGAGCCAACGGCTCGTAGCAATCCGCAGTGACACACGCTAGGGAAACAGGAAATGACACAATACGTTACCGCAACGTCAGCACGTCACCTGCATGACAGATCCTGAACCCGATGTTCCAGAACCAGACATCCAGTCAATGGAGGTCAGGGTCCCGTAGGTTTTAGATGTCAGGGTCCCGTAGGTTTCAGATGTCAGGGTCATGTAGGTTTTAGATGTCAGGGTCCTGTAGGTTTCAGATGTCAGGGTCCCGTAGGTTTCAGATGTCAGGGTCATGTAGGTTTTAGATGTCAGGGTCCCGTAGGTTTCAGATGTCAGGGTCCTGTAGGTTTTAGATGTCAGGGTCCTGTAGGTTTCAGATGTCAGGGTCCCGTAGGTTTCAGATGTCAGGGTCATGTAGGTTTTAGATGTCAGGGTCCCGTAGGTTTCAGATGTCAGGGTCATGTAGGTTTCAGATGTCAGGGTCCCGTAGGTTTCAGATGTCAGGGTCATGTAGGTTTTAGATGTCAGGGTCCCGTAGGTTTCAGATGTCAGGGTCATGTAGGTTTTAGATGTCAGGGTCATGTAGGTTTTAGATGTCAGGGTCCCGTAGGTTTCAGATGTCAGGGTCATGTAGGTTTTAGATGTCAGGGTCCCGTAGGTTTCAGATGTCAGGGTCCTGTAGGTTTTAGATGTCAGGGTCCCGTAGGTTTCAGATGTCAGGGTCATGTAGGTTTTAGATGTCAGGGTCCCGTAGGTTTCAGATGTCAGGGTCATGTAGGTTTTAGATGTCAGGGTCCCGTAGGTTTCAGATGTCAGGGTCATGTAGGTTTTAGATGTCAGGGTCCCGTAGGTTTCAGATGTCAGGGTCATGTAGGTTTTAGATGTCAGGGT
The DNA here is from genome assembly GCF_933228915.1 of Telmatherina bonti. Lineage (NCBI taxonomy): Eukaryota > Metazoa > Chordata > Actinopteri > Atheriniformes > Telmatherinidae > Telmatherina > Telmatherina bonti. Next base: position 952,328 of record NC_136623.1, on the reverse strand, counting down.
CCCGTAGGTTTCAGATGTCAGGGTCATGTAGGTTTTAGATGTCAGGGTCCTGTAGGTTTTAGATGTCAGGGTCCTGTAGGTTTCAGATGTCAGGGTCCCGTAGGTTTCAGATGTCAGGGTCATGTAGGTTTTAGATGTCAGGGTCCTGTAGGTTTCAGATGTCAGGGTCATGTAGGTTTCAGATGTCAGGGTCATGTAGGTTTTAGATGTCAGGGTCATGTAGGTTTTAGATGTCAGGGTCCCGTAGGTTTCAGATGTCAGGGTCATGTAGGTTTTAGATGTCAGGGTCCCGTAGGTTTCAGATGTCAGGGTCCCGTAGGTTTCAGATGTCAGGGACCCGTAGGTTTCAGATGTCAGGGACCCGTAGGTTTCAGATGTCAGGGTCATGTAGGTTTTAGATGTCAGGGTCCTGTAGGTTTCAGATGTCAGGGTCATGTAGGTTTCAGATGTCAGGGTCCCGTAGGTTTCAGATGTCAGGGTCCCGTAGGTTTCAGATGTCAGGGTCCTGTAGGTTTTAGATGTCAGGGTCATGTAGGTTTCAGATGTCAGGGTCCTGTAGGTTTCAGATGTCAGGGTCATGTAGGTTTCAGATGTCAGGGTCATGTAGGTTTTAGATGTCAGGGTCCCGTAGGTTTCAGATGTCAGGGTCCTGTAGGTTTCAGATGTCAGGGTCCTGTAGGTTTTAGATGTCAGGGTCATGTAGGTTTTAGATGTCAGGGTCCCGTAGGTTTCAGATGTCGGGGTCATGTAGGTTTTAGATGTCAGGGTCCCGTAGGTTTCAGATGTCAGGGTCCCGTAGGTTTCAGATGTCAGGGTCATGTAGGTTTTAGATGTCAGGGTCCCGTAGGTTTCAGATGTCAGGGTCCCGTAGGTTTCAGATGTCAGGGTCATGTAGGTTTCAGATGTCAGGGTCCCGTAGGTTTCAGATGTCAGGGTCATGTAGGTTTCAGATGTCAGGGTCCCGTAGGTTTCAGATGTCAGGGTCATGTAGGTTTCAGATGTCAGGGTCCCGTAGGTTTCAGATGTCAGGGTCATGTAGGTTTCAGATGTCAGGGTCCCGTAGGTTTCAGATGTCAGGGTCCCGTAGGTTTCAGATGTCAGGGTCCTGTAGGTTTTAGATGTCAGGGTCCCGTAGGTTTCAGATGTCAGGGTCATGTAGGTTTTAGATGTCAGGGTCCCGTAGGTTTCAGATGTCAGGGTCATGTAGGTTTTAGAGGGCAGTTGTCCTATAGGTTTTCCATGTTGAGCAATGAGTGAAGAACTTTAAGAAGTGTAGATGAATTACAGCTATACTTTGTGATATCTTCACATGCTTTTTTCTTTACATTAATGGTTTCAGGAGCTTCCTTCTTGGCCATCACCACAATTTACGCCGCGTCCGGTTCTGGATTTGTGGTTCCAAGTGCATCAGCAAAGGCCGGAGTTGAAGCGCTCTACAAGTCAGAAGGATCTTTGACATCATCCGAATTAAATAGTGATCCGAGATCAGATCAAGATCATGTGAATGTAACATCTCCTGGGTGTGTGGCTACCATGGTAACGGTGTTATTATTTCACAGGTCTCTTGCTGCAGAATGGGGTCGTTATGGCCACAGGTTCAACATCATCCAACCTGGACCAATCAAAACAAAGGTACCGCTAAAATGATCAAAGCTAGAGATGCATTTTTTCCCCCTTGTTTTGTTGTTTACCTGTTTTATTGTATGATGGGGGTATCAGGGGGCATTTAGCCGCCTGGACCCGACTGGAACCTTTGAGAAGTCCATGATCGATCGAATCCCAGCCGGCCGCCTTGGAACATCAGCAGAACTTGCAAACCTGGCAGCTTACCTGAGCAGTGACTATGCCACCTGGATGTCAGGAGCAGTAAGTTCTGCTGGACCTTGGTCCATGTACACCTGTAGACCCTGGTCCATTTACACCTGTAGACTCTGGTCCATTTACACCTGTAGACCCTGGTCCATATACACCTGTAGACTCTGGTCCATATACACCTGTAGACCCTGGTCCATATACACCTGTAGACCCTGGTCCATATACACCTGTAGACCCTGGTCCATTTACACCTGTAGACTCTGGTCCATTTACACCTGTAGACCCTGGTCCATTTACACCTGTAGACTCTGGTCCATTTACACCTGTAGACCCTGGTCCATATACACCTGTAGACCCTGGTCCATATACACCTGTAGACCCTGGTCCATATACACCTGTAGACCCTGGTCCATATACACCTGTAGACCCTGGTCCATATACACCTGTAGACCCTGGTCCATTTACACCTGTAGACCCTGGTCCATATACACCTGTAGACCCTGGTCCAGTTACACCTGTAGACCCTGGTCCATTTACACCTGTAGACCCTGGTCCATATACACCTGTAGACCCTGGTCCATTTACACCTGTAGACTCTGGTCCATTTACACCTGTAGACCCTGGTCCATATACACCTGTAGACCCTGGTCCATATACACCTGTAGACCCTGGTCCATATACACCTGTAGACCCTGGTCCATTTACACCTGTAGACCCTGGTCCATATACACCTGTAGACCCTGGTCCATATACACCTGTAGACCCTGGTCCATATACACCTGTAGACCCTGGTCCATTTACACCTGTAGACCCTGGTCCATATACACCTGTAGACCCTGGTCCATTTACACCTGTAGACCCTGGTCCATATACACCTGTAGACCCTGGTCCAGTTACACCTGTAGACCCTGGTCCATTTACACCTGTAGACCCTGGTCCATATACACCTGTAGACCCTGGTCGATATACATCTGTAGACCCTGGTCCATCTACACCTGTAGACCCTGGTCCATCTACACCTGTAGACCCTGGTCCATTTACACCTGTAGACCCTGGTCCATTTACACCTGTAGACCCTGGTCCATTTACACCTGTAGACCCTGGTCCATTTACACCTGTAGATCCCTGTCCATATACACCTGTAGACCCTGGTCCATTTACACCTGTAGACCCTGGTCCATATACACCTGTAGACCCTGGTCCATATACACCTGTAGACCCTGGTCCATATACACCTGTAGACCCTGGTCCATTTACACCTGTAGACCCTGGTCCATATACACCTGTAGACCCTGGTCCATTTACACCTGTAGACCCTGGTCCATTTACACCTGTAGACCCTGGTCCATTTACACCTGTAGATCCCTGTCCATATACACCTGTAGACCCTGGTCCATATACACCTGTAGACCCTGGTCCATTTACACCTGTAGACCCTGGTCCATATACACCTGTAGACCCTGGTCCATTTACACCTGTAGACCCTGGTCCATATACACCTGTAGACCCTGGTCCATTTACACCTGTAGACCCTGGTCCATATACACCTGTAGACTCTGGTCCATTTACACCTGTAGACCCTGGTCCATTTACACCTGTAGACCCTGGTCCATTTACACCTGTAGACCCTGGTCCATATACACCTGTAGACCCTGGTCCATTTACACCTGTAGACCCTGGTCCATATACACCTGTAGACCCTGGTCCATTTACACCTGTAGACCCTGGTCCATATACACCTGTAGACTCTGGTCCATTTACACCTGTAGACCCTGGTCCATTTACACCTGTAGACCCTGGTCCATATAGACCTGTAGACCCTGGTCCATATACACCTGTAGACTCTGGTCCATTTACACCTGTAGACCCTGGTCCATTTACACCTGTAGACCCTGGTCCATTTACACCTGTAGACCCTGGTCCATATACACCTGTAGACCCTGGTCCATTTACACCTGTAGACCCTGGTCCATATACACCTGTAGACCCTGGTCCATTTACACCTGTAGACCCTGGTCCATATACACCTGTAGACCCTGGTCCATATACACCTGTAGACCCTGGTCCATTTACACCTGTAGACCCTGGTCCATATACACCTGTAGACTCTGGTCCATCTACACTTGTAGACCCTGGTCCATTTACACCTGTAGACCCTGGTCCATTTACACCTGTAGACCCTGGTCCATATACACCTGTAGACCCTGGTCCATTTACACCTGTAGACCCTGGTCCATATACACCTGTAGACCCTGGTCCATTTACACCTGTAGACCCTGGTCCATTTACACCTGTAGACCCTGGTCCATATACACCTGTAGACCCTGGTCCAGTTACACCTGTAGACCCTGGTCCATATACATCTGTAGACCCTGGTCCATTTACACCTGTAGACTCTGGTTCATTTACACCTGTAGACCCTGGTCGATATACATCTGTGGACCCTGGTCCATTTACACCTGTAGACCCTGGTCCAGTTACACCTGTAGACCCTGGTCCATATACACCTGTAGACTCTGGTCCATTTACACCTGTAGACCCTGGTCCATATACACCTGTAGACCCTGGTCCATTTACACCTGTAGACCCTGGTCCATTTACACCTGTAGACCCTGGTCCATATACACCTGTAGACCCTGGTCCATTTACACCTGTAGACCCTGGTCCATATACACCTGTAGACCCTGGTCCATTTACACCTGTAGACCCTGGTCCATATACACCTGTAGACCCTGGTCCATTTACACCTGTAGACCCTGGTCCATATACACCTGTAGACCCTGGTCCATTTACACCTGTAGACCCTGGTCCATTTACACCTGTAGACCCTGGTCCATATACACCTGTAGACCCTGGTCCATTTACACCTGTAGACCCTGGTCCATTTACACCTGTAGACCCTGGTCCATTTACACCTGTAGACCCTGGTCCATATACACCTGTAGACCCTGGTCCATTTACACCTGTAGACCCTGGTCCATATACACCTGTAGACTCTGGTCCATTTACACCTGTAGACCCTGGTCCATATAGACCTGTAGACCCTGGTCCATATACACCTGTAGACTCTGGTCCATTTACACCTGTAGACCCTGGTCCATTTACACCTGTAGAACCTGGTCCATTTACACCTGTAGACCCTGGTCCATATACACCTGTAGACCCTGGTCCATTTACACCTGTAGACCCTGGTCCATATACACCTGTAGACCCTGGTCCATTTACACCTGTAGACCCTGGTCCATATACACCTGTAGACCCTGGTCCATATACACCTGTAGACCCTGGTCCATTTACACCTGTAGACCCTGGTCCATATACACCTGTAGACTCTGGTCCATCTACACTTGTAGACCCTGGTCCATTTACACCTGTAGACCCTGGTCCATTTACACCTGTAGACTCTGGTCCATTTACACCTGTAGACCCTGGTCGATATACATCTGTGGACCCTGGTCCATTTACACCTGTAGACCCTGGTCCATTTACACCTGTAGACCCTGGTCCATATACACCTGTAGACTCTGGTCCATTTACACCTGTAGACCCTGGTCCATTTACACCTGTAGACCCTGGTCCATTTACACCTGTAGACCCTGGTCCATATACACCTGTAGACCCTGGTCCATTTACACCTGTAGACCCTGGTCCATATACACCTGTAGACCCTGGTCCATTTACACCTGTAGACCCTGGTCCATATACACCTGTAGACCCTGGTCCATTTACACCTGTAGACCCTGGTCCATATACACCTGTAGACCCTGGTCCATTTACACCTGTAGACCCTGGTCCATTTACACCTGTAGACCCTGGTCCATATACACCTGTAGACCCTGGTCCATTTACACCTGTAGACCCTGGTCCATTTACACCTGTAGACCCTGGTCCATTTACACCTGTAGACCCTGGTCCATATACACCTGTAGACCCTGGTCCAGTTACACCTGTAGACCCTGGTCCATATACACCTGTAGACCCTGGTCGATATAAATCTGTAGACCCTGGTCCATTTACACCTGTAGACTCTGGTCCATATACACCTGTAGACCCTGGTCCATATACACCTGTAGACCCTGGTCCATATACACCTGTAGACTCTGGTCCATTTACACCTGTAGACCCTGGTCCATATACACCTGTAGACCCTGGTCCATCTACACCTGTAGACCCTGGTCGATATACACCTGTAGACCCTGGTCGATATACACCTGTAGACCCTGGTCCATTTACACCTGTAGACCCTGGTCCATTTACACCTGTAGACCCTGGTCCATATACACCTGTAGACCCTGGTCCATTTACACCTGTAGACCCTGGTCCATATACACCTGTAGACCCTGGTCCATTTACACCTGTAGACCCTGGTCCATATACACCTGTAGACTCTGGTCCATTTACACCTGTAGACCCTGGTCCATTTACACCTGTAGACCCTGGTCCATATACACCTGTAGACCCTGGTCCATTTACACCTGTAGACCCTGGTCCATATACACCTGTAGACTCTGGTCCATATACACCTGTAGACCCTGGTCCATTTACACCTGTAGACCCTGGTCCATTTACACCTGTAGACCCTGGTCCATTTACACCTGTAGACCCTGGTCCATTTACACCTGTAGACCCTGGTCCATTTACACCTGTAGACCCTGGTCCATATACACCTGTAGACCCTGGTCCATATACACCTGTAGACCCTGGTCCATTTACACCTGTAGACCCTGGTCCATTTACACCTGTAGACCCTGGTCCATATAGACCTGTAGACCCTGGTCCATATAGACCTGTAGACCCTCGTCCATATACACCTGTAGACCCTGGTCCATATACACCTGTAGACCCTGGTCCATATACACCTGTAGATTCTGGTCCATTTACACCTGTAGACCCTGGTCCATATACACCTGTAGACCCTGGTCCATCTACACCTGTAGACCCTGGTCGATATACACCTGTAGACCCTGGTCGATATACACCTGTAGACCCTGGTCCATTTACACCTGTAGACCCTGGTCCATTTACACCTGTAGACCCTGGTCCATATACACCTGTAGACCCTGGTCCATTTACACCTGTAGACCCTGGTCCATATACACCTGTAGACCCTGGTCCAGTTACACCTGTAGACCCTGGTCCATTTACACCTGTAGACCCTGGTCCATATACACCTGTAGACCCTGGTCCATTTACACCTGTAGACCCTGGTCCATATACACCTGTAGACCCTGGTCCATATAGACCTGTAGACCCTGGTCCATATACACCTGTAGACCCTGGTCCATATACACCTGTAGACCCTGGTCCATATACACCTGTAGACTCTGGTCCATTTACACCTGTAGACCCTGGTCCATTTACACCTGTAGACCCTGGTCCATTTACACCTGTAGACCCTGGTCCATATACACCTGTAGACCCTGGTCCATATACACCTGTAGACCCTGGTCCATATACACCTGTAGACTCTGGTCCATTTACACCTGTAGACCCTGGTCCATTTACACCTGTAGACCCTGGTCCATTTACACCTGTAGACCCTGGTCCATATACACCTGTAGACCCTGGTCCATATACACCTGTAGACCCTGGTCCATATACACCTGTAGACCCTGGTCCATATACACCTGTAGACCCTGGTCCATTTACACCTGTAGACCCTGGTCCATTTACACCTGTAGACCCTGGTCCATATACACCTGTAGACCCTGGTCCATTTACACCTGTAGACCCTGGTCCATTTACACCTGTAGACCCTGGTCCATATACACCTGTAGACCCTGGTCCATTTACACCTGTAGACTCTGGTCCATATACACCTGTAGACTCTGGTCCATATACACCTGTAGACTCTGGTCCATATACACCTGTAGACTCTGGTCCATATACACCTGTAGACCCTGGTCCATTTACACCTGTAGACTCTGGTCCATATACACCTGTAGACCCTGGTCCATATACACCTGTAGACTCTGGTCCATATACACCTGTAGACTCTGGTCCATATACACCTGTAGACTCTGGTCCATATACACCTGTAGACTCTGGTCCATATACACCTGTAGACCCTGGTCCATTTACACCTGTAGACCCTGGTCCATATACACCTGTAGACCCTGGTCCATTTACACCTGTAGACTCTGGTCCATATACACCTGTAGACCCTGGTCCATATACACCTGTAGACTCTGGTCCATATACACCTGTAGACTCTGGTCCATATACACCTGTAGACCCTGGTCCATTTACACCTGTAGACTCTGGTCCATTTACACATGTAGACTCTGGTCCATATACACCTGTAGACTCTGGTCCATATACACCTGTAGACTCTGGTCCATATACACCTGTAGACTCTGGTCCATTTACACCTGTAGACTCTGGTCCATATACACCTGTAGACCCTGGTCCATTTACACATGTAGACTCTGGTCCATATACACCTGTAGACTCTGGTCCATATACACCTGTAGACTCTGGTCCATTTACACCTGTAGACTCTGGTCCATATACACCTGTAGACTCTGGTCCATATACACCTGTAGACCCTGGTCCATTTACACCTGTAGACTCTGGTCCATATACACCTGTAGACTCTGGTTCAGTCTATGTCCATGTCTTTTCAGGTGATCCGGTTTGATGGAGGGGAGTTCGTCTCGATGGCTGGAGAGTTTAATGAACTGCGTAAAGTAAGTGTCCGTCTGAAACGTGTCATCCAGAAGCTGGAGCAGATTGGCTGTGGACTCATCAGCAGGTGTGTTTCAGGTGACACCTGTTCAGTGGAAGATGATGGAGGCCATGATCAGAAGCACTAAAGGATCTTAACGACCAACGACGATTCCATTGGACCAGAACAGCCAGTCAGATCTCTGTGCCTTGCTCCTCCACCCCCGTCACCGTACATCCTCAATGCAAATCAACATTTGTTAATAAATCCGATCAATTTGCTCAAGCTTTATTTGTGCCCCTTTATTTCACAAGGGTGTCATCTCAGGACACACGAGACACACCGATTCCAGCCAATCCATAATCAATAACCTACAGAAGAAAAACCAATATACTAATTCTTGTCTTGAAATGATTTCTTTGGAATATCTTTTGCCGATAGCTGGCGGGTCGTGCATGTAGCAGTGTGCAGGTGGCAGGGCGGGGCGTGCATGTAGCAGTGTGCACGTGGCAGGGCGGGGCGTGCATGTAGCAGTGTGCACGTGGCAGGGCGGGGTGTGCACGTGGCAGGGCGGGGCGTGCACGTGGCAGTGTGCAGGTGGCAGGGCGGGGCGTGCATGTAGCAGTGTGCACGTGGCAGGGCGGGGTGTGCACGTGGCAGGGCGGGGCGTGCACGTGGCAGTGTGCAGGTGGCAGGGCGGGGCGTGCATGTAGCAGTGTGCAGGTGGCAGGGCGGGTCGTGCATGTAGCAGTGTGCAGGTGGCAGGGCGGGGCGTGCATGTAGCAGTGTGCACGTGGCAGGGCGGGTCGTGCATGTAGCAGTGTGCACGTGGCAGGGCGGGTCGTGCATGTAGCAGTGTGCACGTGGCAGGGCGGGGCGTGCACGTGGCAGGGCGGGGTGTGCATGTAGCAGTGTGCAGGTGGCAGGGCGGGGCGTGCATGTAGCAGTGTGCACGTGGCAGGGCGGGTCGTGCATGTAGCAGTGTGCACGTGGCAGGGCGGGGTGTGCACGTGGCAGGGCGGGTCGTGCATGTAGCAGTGTGCAGGTGGCAGGGCGGGTCGTGCATGTAGCAGTGTGCAGGTGGCAGGGCGGGGCGTGCATGTTGCAGTGTGCAGGTGGCAGGGCGGGGCGTGCATGTAGCAGTGTGCAGGTGGGAGGGCGGGGCGTGCATGTAGCAGTGTGCAGGTGGGAGGGCGGGTCGTGCATGTAGCAGTGTGCAGGTGGGAGGGCGGGTCGTGCATGTAGCAGTGTGCACGTGGCAGGGCGGGGCGTGCACGTGGCAGTGTGCAGGTGGCAGGGCGGGGCGTGCATGTAGCAGTGTGCAGGTGGCAGGGCGGGGCGTGCATGTAGCAGTGTGCAGGTGGCAGGGCGGGGCGTGCATGTAGCAGTGTGCACGTGGCAGGGCGGGGCGTGCATGTAGCAGTGTGCACGTGGCAGGGCGGGGCGTGCATGTAGCAGTGTGCAGGTGGCAGGGCGGGGCGTGCATGTAGCAGTGTGCAGGTGGCAGGGCGGGGCGTGCATGTAGCAGTGTGCAGGTGGCAGGGCGGGGCGTGCATGTAGCAGTGTGCACGTGGCAGGGCGGGTCGTGCATGTAGCAGTGTGCAGGTGGGAGGGCGGGTCGTGCATGTAGCAGTGTGCAGGTGGCAGGGCGGGGTGTGCACGTGGCAGGGCGGGGCGTGCACGTGGCAGTGTGCAGGTGGCAGGGCGGGGCGTGCATGTAGCAGTGTGCAGGTGGCAGGGCGGGGCGTGCATGTAGCAGTGTGCACGTGGCAGGGTGTGTTTTAGCGATCAGCTGTTTTATCTGTTTGACCTGCAACAGGAAAAACAGGAAGCAGCGACTTTCTGCTTCCTGTTTTTCCGTGTTAACCCCGCCCACCTGACATGTCAGACCAATCGCACGACACTTCTCGGAGCCCAACAGGAACAAACCTTGGCTAGCCTGAGAAGCTAACCCCTAACCCTGAAAACAATGAGTGTTGTTCTGTTCTCAGGAGAAGTTGTGGCTCCGCGGGGAGGACGGAACACGCTTCAGTTCCGTTTCCTGGATCCCAGGAGTTCCGTTCCGTTTCCTGGATCCCAGGAGTTCCGTTCCGTTTCCTGGATCCCAGGAGTTCCGTTCCGTTTCCTGGATCCCAGGAGTTCCGTTCCGTTTCCTGGATCCCAGGAGTTCCGTTCCGTTTCCTGGATCCCAGGAGTTCAGTTCCGTTTCCTGGATCCCAGGAGTTCAGTTCCGTTCCCTGGATCCCAGGAGTTCAGTTCCGTTCCCTGGATCCCAGGAGTTCAGTTCCGTTTCCTGGATCCCAGGAGTTCAGTTCCGTTCCCTGGATCCCAGGAGTTCAGTTCCGTTTCCTGGATCCCAGGAGTTCAGTTCCGTTTCCTGGATCCCAGGAGTTCAGTTCCGTTTCCTGGATCCCAGGAGTTCCGTTCCGTTTCCTGGATCCCAGGAGTTCCGTTCCGTTTCCTGGATCCCAGGAGTTCCGTTCCGTTTCCTGGATCCCAGGAGTTCAGTTCCGTTTCCTGGATCCCAGGAGTTCAGTTCCGTTTCCTGGATCCCAGGAGTTCCGTTCCGTTTCCTGGATCCCAGGAGTTCAGTTCCGTTCCCTGGATCCCAGGAGTTCCGTTCCGTTTCCTGGATCCCAGGAGTTCAGTTCCGTTCCCTGGATCCCAGGAGTTCAGTTCCGTTTCCTGGATCCCAGGAGTTCAGTTCCGTTTCCTGGATCCCAGGAGTTCCGTTCCGTTTCCTGGATCCCAGGAGTTCCGTTCCGTTTCCTGGATCCCAGGAGTTCAGTTCCGTTTCCTGGATCCCAGGAGTTCCGTTCCGTTTCCTGGATCCCAGGAGTTCAGTTCCGTTTCCTGGATCCCAGGAGTTCCGTTCCGTTTCCTGGATCCCAGGAGTTCAGTTCCGTTTCCTGGATCCCAGGAGTTCCGTTCCGTTTCCTGGATCCCAGGAGTTCAGTTCCGTTTCCTGGATCCCAGGAGTTCCGTTCCGTTTCCCAGGAGTTCCGTTCCGTTTCCTGGATCCCAGGAGTTCCGTTCCGTTTCCTGGATCCCAGGAGTTCAGTTCCGTTTCCTGGATCCCAGGAGTTCAGTTCCGTTTCCTGGATCCCAGGAGTTCCGTTCCCTGGATCCCAGGAGTTCCGTTCCGTTTCCTGGATCCCAGGAGTTCAGTTCCGTTTCCTGGATCCCAGGAGTTCCGTTCCGTTTCCTGGATCCCAGGAGTTCAGTTCCGTTTCCTGGATCCCAGGAGTTCCGTTCCGTTTCCTGGATCCCAGGAGTTGGGACTCGATGCATGAGGCAGGTTTATAAATGAGAGCCCTGCTTTCTGGTGTGAACCCGTCATTTCTCTTATTAACCAGACCAACTTCATACCAGCTGATCCAGATCCCATCCCCTCCAGACTGCTGACCTGCCTAACAGCTCTTCCTTCCTGGATTCCTGATACTGGTCCTAATCTGGACCACATCCTGATCCCAGTACGAGTATTGTGAGTTTATTGATCCCCAACCACAAGATGTCTGAACCTGTGTGGTCTTGGATTCTGTCTATTCTGTCATCTGTAAGGATCTGGCCCGAGTCCTGGATTTGGATAACAGCACCAGCGTCGGGTTTATTCTCTGGAACTCTGATTTGTCTGCCATCTGGATGAACTCCATTACCCATAATCCCTTGCTGAGCTGTGGACTCTGGCTCCACCCCCTATCCATGGCTGCAGCTTCCTGCATGACGGGTTCGTCCTCCATCAGTTTGTCCAACAGAACTTTGAGCAAAGTTTTTACTGGAAACTGAAGCCAGATGTCTCAGAAACCGGATCAGATCCTGGTAGAGGACTGGATACATACTGGGTTGTCTGTCCGTCCGGAATAGTCCAGACTATTCTCACAGTCAAACTGGTGAGACATTTGTTTCAGCAGATGGGACCATCAGAACCTCGGCTGAGCCCGTAGGTTCTTCTGAATCACAGAACAAACAGCAGCTTTAAGTCGAACTTTATTCAGACCAGCCAGCCTGGCCGGCGGCTCAGTGGGTGTTAATGCTCTGCTGCTGGCAGCGGCTAACCAGCAAGGTGACAAGGTTCTGCAGGACCTCTGCCCTCATCTTGCTGATCTCCAGAACCTCTTCATGGTTGACCTTCTCCTCCCGGCTGTAGTCCAGACTCACCTGAAGGACACAGAGACAACGTGAGACAGGCAGATCTGCAGGGTTCTGCCACTGAAGCCGAGGACATTTGGACTGCTGACCATGTTGGTGATGAGGGACAGACCAAGAACCCTGAGTCCACAATGTTTGGCCACGGTTACCTCAGGAACCATGCTCATACCTGAAGACCCAAAAGACATGAACAAGATTTCAAGTGTCCAACAAACCTGGTTCTTCAGCGTTCAATCCTGCATGAATGGAACTGCTTTTAAAAGAGAACCTGAACTAGAACCTGTAGAAATAAACTCCAGGTGGAGGTCTAAACCACCTGGGCTACTGTCCACCATCTTTCTCAGGTTCCACCTCTCTCTGGTAACGTTCCTGTGTGTCTGGCTTTGTCCATCCATCCTCCTGTCTTACCCACAGAGTCACAGCCCAGGACCAGTAGCATCCTGGCCTCAGCAATGGTCTCGAAGTTGGGTCCGCTCACCATGCAGTAGACCCCTTCCCTGAGGAAATCACTGCAGCCCAGTTCAGAACCAACATCCAGAACCAGACCCCTCAGCTCCTTACTGTAGGCATCTGACATGCAGGGAAACCGGATGCCAAACCTGGAGACAGACAGACATTTCAAACCACCATACCTGTCTCGCCCTTCACCACCTCCTCATTCCTGTCTCACCGTTCGTCATTGGGTCCACACAGCGGGTGCTGTCCTGCAAATCCGGGCAGGTTGATGTGGTCTTTGATGATCATGATGTCCCCTACCTTAAAATCTGGACAGATCCCTCCAGAGGCATTTGTCACCAGCATTGACTCCACCCCCATCAACTTAAACATCCTGACGGGGAAGGTCACCTGGGACAGGTGGACAGACACCTGCGTTAACACCTGTCCATATAGACCGTGTCTCAGATTGGTCCAGTTGATCTTCGCCTGGCTCCGTCCACGCCCAGATCTTTCAGAGCACTTTGTGGTTTCTGTCCAGAGTTTAATCTGACTGAAGACCATGAAACTGTCCTTCGCTCTTCCTGTCAACATGTCCCACTGCATGCTGGGTAAAAGCATAATGAAGGTGTGACGGCTCACCTGACAGAGGGAGTAACCTTCATACAGGTGAAAGTGACCCTTCATGAAGACACAAGGAGTGTCCTCAATCGTCCCGAACACCAGGCAGCCATCGTGACCTGGAACTAGAAGACAGACGCCGGATCAGCTGCGTCTTATCGCGTCATTCTGCGGTGAAGGAAAACGGAAGACTCCGGTGGTCAGTCTGAGCTCTCGCATGGATTTAGCATTAGCATTAGCATTAGCAGCAAGCTGCTGTCTGACATGTTTGTTCCTGTGTTGGTTTTAAAAGAAGGGATGGAAAGCAGCGGATCTGAGCTGTGTAGCACTCGGCTTGCAGCAGAGAGCAGCATTAACCCCATAAAGCTTGGCTTTATATCAGATCTTTGTCCAAAAAGACTTGATCGTTTCTCCAGGTTTTACATTTGTTTTCTAACAGAAACATGACTGACAGAAGGTGCAAGCGCTGCTCTTCTTAATGAAACTAATTAGTTTCATAATTCAATGTGGAAATGGGAGGAAAGGAGGAGGAGAAGCTGCTTTATTTAAAGATTCCTTTACAGTGTAGATTTCATTTGGGAGTTTTACTTCTTTTGAATATCTTTGTTTTTTTTAAGAGCTTTTCCTAAAATCCTCTTTTTCATCATCTCAAGTTTTATTGATGAATTTTCTGAAACAATGTCAGTTATCTCAACTGATTTAAATCATTTTATCCTAACGGGTGATTTTAATATTCACAAACAAGATGATTAAAATATTGCTGTAAGTTGTGTGTAATGACGTTAAAAATTCACAAAATCCTTGAATAAAACAGGAAGGAAGTTTTGGTGTCGGTAGACTGGGACACATGAAACAGCTGGGCTGCTACAAATAAATGCATGTTGCTGGAAAGCAGAATAATTGATTAAACTGACTTTGTTAAAAATGAGCTTTGAGCAGCCGCTGCCTCTTTTGCCTCCCCTGTGGAAAATAAAAAAATGTGTTATTTGGTGGAGAATTCCTGAAGCGTCGGTGCCAAGCCAGGTTTCAGTTAAATAGAGACAATCTATGTTATGTAAAAGCAGGTGATTGATGATACAAGTCTTATTTACAAAGCCAAGTTGGAAGTGTGTTTGGTGGAGTCTTGGTCAGGTGAGATGCAGGATGTCTGAGTGTGGTGATGGATGGGATGTCTGCTGGTGATGTGGACTGGAATGGGATGTGCTGGAGCTGAGGGTTTAACGGACATGTTTAGTGGTTGTTAGACAGACTGGAAAGGGAGTGAAGAGTCAGATTGATATTCATGGATAAAATACTGGATCCTGTTTTGTTCGGATGTTTGCCGTCGTGTTTGAACAGGAATTGTCTACTTTAAAAAGCTGTAAAATTGTCCACATATGGAGTGTTGTTTGTGGTGCAGTAACCTTTATGCCAGATGTGTATTTTCTGTAAACAGCCGAATTTGACGTCTCCAAACCGGAGGAGGGGCCAGAAATGATGCACGTGCTCGCCAACCTGTCATTCACGATCGACTGGTTGATCTTTGAGACTTTCCCTGTAGCTCCAAAAGATATAATAAAATTTAATTCAGAAATGCATTTTCTGCTTGAATAACTGGCTTTGCAAGTACCGATCTCATAATGCGTTTTTGTCCAGTGTCGCCATGCCAACACACCACACTAAGTGACCAATGAGAAAAGAGAAGAGCGCCGTAACGTATACTGTCGCTAATATCAACATAAAGTCCCCCGGTGTGAGGCTGCTAACGTAACACTCAGCTAGCATGGCAGCTAGCCAGAATGGGAAGAGGAATTTCTTTTCACCTTGGTCAAGGACAAGTGTGTGTGTTGTGCTACCAAACCCAGTCGCTGTCTGAGAGGAAAGTTAGAGCGGCACCATAACCCTGAAAACATTCATCTGGAAAGGGATAGATTCTTTCCAACAGCTGTCAGATCGTTATAACTTGGAAAAAGATTAGTTTTTCAGGTAATTTCCAGTTAAGATGTTATTTTAATGTTATTATTATTACTAAAAACCATCAGTCAATATTTTTAAAGAATCTTGCAAAAGGAAACTAAACAGAAAACGTATCTCTGGGACCTATTTAACACTGCAAATGGAGCAGAAAAAGTCTACGATGTACATTAAACTCAGATGGGAGAAAGAAGCTCAAATAGAATTAACTGAAGAAGATTGGTTAAATATTTGTAAAACCATGGTAACTTCTTCAAACTCTGATTTGTGGGGGAGTTTACTTGGAAGAACACAATTTGTTTCTTAATTAGCCCTGAGTCGAGGCACTTCAAAGCAAAAACACTGAACATGGTAAATGCTGGAGGAAATGTGGGTGCATCTCTGCCGATTAGCTTCATAGCTTCTTCTTCTACAGATGTGGTGAAGACTATCCAACCGATTATCTGGAAATGACTGGAAAAAAAAGTTTTACCGTATTTATTTGGGTAATATACCAACCACAATGAAGAAACAAGACTGTTATCTATTTCAAATACTGCAAGCAGCCTGTAAGAGGGCCATCACGCGGAAATGGCTACAAGAAGAACCTCCAACAATCTTGGAATGGAAGGAGATAATGCATGGAATCTAACTTTCTCCCTCAGACAATCATCAAAGAAATGCAAAAACCTTTGGAAAAAATGGACCCATTTCCTCACGATGAAGTCTGATTAAATTAGTTCATAAAACAGAGATGGCCTTTTTTTTCTTTTTCTCCTTAGTTCCTTTTCTAGGTCATTCCGTTTACTTTTTGTGTGTGTTTGTAAAATAAAATTGCTTCAATAAAAGAGAAAATATAAAAGAAATAAATGAAGACTATATCCGTAAAAACAACATTCCAATTCAGAAACTGGTGACTACTGCAACAGATGGGGCTCATGCAGGTGCACGCAGGTAGGACTGTGTCGTAATGATCTGGATTCACCAACAAGCTTTGGCTAGCACAGTAAGGAAACATGGTCTAGGATGACTCTGCCAATGGAAACCTTCTTCTCTGCCGATGTCCAGTGGCTGAGTCGCTGCAAAGTGCTGCAGCGTTTTGTTGACTTGCTTCCAGAAATACCGATGTTTCTGTCAACAAGGATTGCAGTTCCCCCTGACTGCGGGGGACTCTGGTTGGGGACCTCCTTCGCCACCTCCTGGGCGGATGCATGGCTGGCTCCGGAGTGGGGGGGTTGGGATCTGTACCTGGGGGTGACTGTCGGTTACCCGGGTCTCTGGGTTCTCCTGGCCAGCCTCTAGCTGTAGGCGGGCGGGGTCACATTGGCATGATCTCTCTTCTCTGAACACGTTCCACTCTGAATGTTCTGCATGAATGTTCTGCATGTGTCACAGTCACTGAGTCATCCAGCAAGTTTATTCACTAACAGCAGGAAGCTCTCTTTCTGTCTTTCTGATTTAACTTGCTAGTTTCTGGTCCTCCTGATTGTCAATGGTTCTGTTCTCCACAGGGACCATGAATCTAGAGTTGGCTTGTGTGGGTGGGTATGTGTGTGTACATATGTATGTGTGTATGTATATATATATATATATATATATATATATATATATATATATATATAATAGATGTATGTGTGTGTGTGTGTATGTATATATGTATATATATAATGTATGTATGTGCGTGTGTATATACATATCTATGTAGGTGGGTATGTATGCCCATATACGTATATGCATTGATCTCTTTTTGTTTTTTCTGTTCTCTTTCTGCCCCTTTCCTGTCCTTTCCGGTCCAGCAGCATAAACTCTGTAATACAAACTATTATCCAAAGAAAATAGAAAAATAAAATAAGAATCCAGAAATACAAGGAGATCATTACATCTATAAAAGTTCCCCTTGGCAAAATAAATTTGCTCAGCAGAACATCCAGAACATCAGTCTGCTGCTTAAATGCTGGACAAGACAAAAAAAAAACAAGGATTACAAGGAACTATCAGATGATGCGTGGCTACTGGACCAAGGGGAAAAGGCCGACACCTGCCCCACATGATAAGTGCTGTTCAAGACCAAGCTCAGTGTCTGGACCACACATCTCAAAAAAGGGAATTTGACACACTTTCCCAACCTGCTCCCGGAGCAGTGCCGTGTGTACATGGACAACGTGGCGGCAGTGTTTTTGTGAGTTATGCAGCATGGAAGATATTGCTGCATTTGTCTCAAATCCATTTCTGCCTGTTAATATTAAGGAGGTATCAGCCAAACTCCAGCTTTGCCATGTGGAAATGACAGGGAGATGGTTGATAAGGAGGATGTGAGCAGAACGATGTGGAGCTGAAAGCCAGGTAGAGGGACAGGGACTTTTGGGGACTGGTCAGCAAAGAGAAGTTTCCTCTGCTCCATGCATGTGCATTAAAAATGAGTGCCTACTTTGGATCAACTTACCTTGTGAAATGGTATTTTTACAGATGAAAATCATCAAATGAAAGTACAGGAGCTGACTTACTGCCAGACACCTCACAGATTGCCTCAGACTGGCTGTTTGTAGTTCGGAGCCGAACTACAAGGCCCTCACAGACACAGTTCAGTCCCAGCCGTCACACTGACTTAGTTAACAAGGCTGCATCAGATTTGCATTCCTACAGAACAGTAAGGATGCATGTAACACAGACCTGCACTGGCTGAAAGGTCATCAGCTAAACACAACAGGGTATGTATCATCTGCTCACTACAGATAAGAAATGTGTCACATGCTTCTGGTTTTTGTGTCATTCTGATGATAACTTTAGAAGTCGTGATGTGAAGAAAAAACAATGATGGCCTTACAATGACTGTGTTACAGTGTGTTCTTGTTCACATCTAATCTGGAGTGTTTGATGCATGTTTATTACAATTACACTGAATAAAAAGCCTTAACTTACAAGTATTATCTGGACAGTCTTTTTCACTCCATATCTTATTCAATATTCCATTCTAGATTGCGCCGTCTGTTGGCAGCAGACTGTAGTAGCTCTGAGCTGCTATCATGATTTTTTGAAGTACAAACTCTTCTCACATAGATATTACCTCAAATTAGGTCTTTTCTCTGAGGATTTCATGCCGGTTCGGAGGGTGTGCTGCAAGGAAGATTTTTCTGCATAATTTAGCTCTTTCAAGACTTATTATGATGAGTCTTCATGGCAAAGAAAGACTTGTTTACAATCAGGATTAACTCTCCCAAATCAGGATTATCAGCAAAACAACACATCAAATCCCGATGGAGTTGAAAAGAAAAAGAGGATGCAGAGTGGGAGTCAGACAGAGGATAAAGCGATGGAGATTTAAACCATTTCTACAAACTGTCATCATGGGTAATGTGAGATCGCTAGCTAACAAAACGGACGAACTCGAGATGCTAACAAGGTCTCAGAAAGAATACAGAGAGTGCAGTGTTATGTGCTTCACCGAGACATGGCTGCATGAACACATCCCTGACTGTAATGTGTCTGTACCGGGCTTTAAAACGGTCCGTGCAGACCGCAGTAGACAACACAGCGGAAAGCTAAAGGGTGGTGGAATTGCAGTGCTGGTTAACCAGCGTTGGTGTCATCCTGGACATGTTACTGTCAAGGAGAAGATATGCACAAGGGACATGGAACTGTTAGCTGTGAGCTTCCGTCCATATTATTTACCCAGAGAGTTTACCTGTGTTATTCTGGTAGCGGTTTATATAATACCTGGTACCGCACCAGACACAGCCTGTGATGTCATCAGCTCCGTCGTTGCTCGGCTACAAACACAGCATCCAAACTCATTCATGGCGATCTCCGGAGACTTCAACAACGTCTCCCTCTCTGCAACTCTACCAACATTCCAGCAGTTTGTCAGCTGCTCCACCAGAGAAAATAAGATCTTGGACTTATTTTATGCAAACATGAATAATGGATCCAGTTGTTCTGCCCCGCCTCCTTTAGGAAGATCTGACCATAATCTGGTTCTTCTCACCTCCACCTACAAGCCCATCGTTCAGCAGCAACCAGTCATCACAAAGACTATCAACATCTGGTCTGCTGAAGCTGAAGATGCTCTTAGAGGAGGCTTTGAGGCTACAGACTGGAACGTCCTCTGTGAACCTCATGGAGACGACATCAACGCCATGACTGAGTGTGTGACAGATTACATAAACTTCTGTGTGGACAGCATCGTCCCAACAAGAACAGTGAGGTGCTTCCCCAATAACAAACCCTGGATCACCAGTGACCTGAAAAAGCTGCTGAATATCAAAAAGAAAGCCTTCAGGGATGGAGACAGGGAGTTATTGAGGGCAACACAAAAACAACTTAAAACACACACTAAGAAGTGCAAGGAGGACTACAGGAAGAAGTTAGAAAGTCAGCTCCAGCAGAATAACCTCAGGGATGTGTGGTCTGGAATGAAGAAGATCACCGGCTTCAAGTTAAAGGGGGACCAGCCTGATGGAGGTCTGGACAGAGCTAATGAGCTGAACATATTCTTCAACAGGTTCAGTTCACCCCCTACCTCCAGCCCAACAGACCACACACCCTCCATAAGCCCACTGCTTTCCTGTCACGCCTCCAATCTGTCACCCTGCAGCTCAGTCATGGACCAGAACACAGCTTCATCTCCCTCCACATCAGGACATCCTGAGACCTCCACCTTGTTTGTCTCCTGCAATCAGGTTAAGAAGCAACTTGAGAAACTGAACCAGAACAAGGCTGCAGGTCCAGATGGTGTCAGTCCCAGAGTTCTCAAGACCTGCTCAGAACAACTATGTCCGATTCTCCAGCACCTTTTCAGCACCAGTCTGAGACTAAATAGAGTCCCAGTGCTGTGGAAAACCTCCTGCCTTGTTCCAGTGCCTAAAAAAACACAACCAGCTGAACCAAGTGACTACAGACCAGTTGCCCTGACTTCTCACATCATGAAAGTCCTGGAGAGACTCTTACTGGCTCACCTCAACAAGCAAGTAAACACCTTTCAGGACCCATTCCAGTTTGCATATCGTAATGGACTTGGGGTTGAAGATGCCATCATATACCTGCTCCAGAGAGCACACTCTCATCTGGACCATTCAGGCAGCACTCTGAGGGTCATGTTCTTTCATTTCTCAGTGCTTTTAATACCATTCAGCCTGCTTTGTTATGTAAGAAGCTCCATAAATTCCAGGTGGATACCTCCACAACCACCTGGATCTATGACTACCTCACAAACAGATCACAGTTTGTGAGACTGAAAGGTTGTGTGTCTGAGATGGAGGTCAGCAGCACTGGTGCACCACAAGGAACTGTACTCTGGCCATTCCTCTTCACTCTGTACACCTCAGACTTCCAGTACAACTCTGAGTCCTGTCATCTGCAGAAATACTCTGATGACTGCAGTTGTGGGGTGTATCAGGGATGGACAAGAAGCAGAGTACAGAGAACTGGTCAGTCAGTTTGTTAAATGGTGCGGTGACAATCATCTCATATTAAATAGCAGCAAAACAAAAGAGATGATTGTTGACTTCAGGAGGAAGAAGAATAAACAAAGCACTGTTTCCATCCTAGGAGAGGAGGTGGAGGTGGTGGAGGAATACAAGTATCTTGGAGTTCAGCTGGACAACAAACTGGACTGGAAATGCAACACTGACTACATCTACAAGAAAGGTCAGAGCAGACTGTACTTCTTAAGGAAGCTGAGATGGTTTAACGTCTGCACCAAGATGTTGCATATCTTCTAGAAGTCTGTTGTGGAGAGTGCAGTCAGCTTTGCAGCATCTGCTGGGGTAGTAGCATCAGAACCAGAGACTTGAAGAGAATCAACAAACTGATCCAGAAAGCTGCTTCTGTGCTTGGAGTAACTCTGGAGCCGCTGGAGCTGATTGTCCAAAGAAGAATGCTGCACAAGCTGATGAAGATGATGGAGGATTCTTCACACCCTCTCCACAACACAGTGATGAAACAACAAAGTGTGTTCAGTGAGAGGCTTCTTCAGGTCCCATGTAAGACTGAAAGATACAGAAGATCATTCCTGCCAGCAGCCATCAGCCTCCGGAACAAGACCTCCTCTAGTTATTATTATTATATACTGCAATATTTCCCTTTGGGGATTAATAAAGTATTTTTAATTTCATCTCAGGACACAGATCTTATCTGTCATCCATACTGAGGCAAGAGATTTTGAGTTTAAAAAGGATCACTGCTTTAACTGTATGATGGTGTGGATGAGGGTGATGAAGGTCTTTTTGACCTTCTCTGACTGTTGCAGCTTGAGGTCATTTATGCCTGTTTGTACAGTTATTGTGGAAACTGATGGGTGCAACATTACGGATGGAGTTAGTGATGTCATAGACGAGTGCTCCTGTGTAGCAGAATGTGTGGCACCTGGATGCACCGACAAGTCTGATGATAGAGAGCATCTGGGTTGTGTCCACATGAGAGATATGTGACCGGAGGAGATGGAGGACAGCGGGTGGAAGTTCTCTGTGGAGCTGGTGTGAAGAAGGGCACAGAGCATCAAACCTCGGTGCAGGTGCGCCGTTCAGACCCAGGTGGAAGAAAAAACCTGTGGTGCTATTTCACTTTCAGACTTGAGAGTTGTGTCGATTGGACCCTGATTTGTCGCCTAATGGAGGGAATGTTGTTGGTCGAAGTGCACCAGAGTGACTCCATCGAGGACGGGCAACAAGCTAGGGTGCCTCCTAGCATGGTGTTGAGCTCACTGAATCCTTTGGTCAGGCTCCACACCTGGAGCTGTGCTTGGTGCCAGGTGGTGGAGTGACCTTAGCAGTGAATTCACGGTATTATTCTATTCTACAGTCATTTCGCAGACGCTTTTATCCAAAGGGACGTACATATATACCCCGATAGGCACATCGGGGGGGCAACTTGGGGTTCAGTGTCTTGCCCAAGGACACTTCGGCATGCAGTCAGGGGAAGCCTGGAATCGATTTCCCAACTTTCCAGTTGAAAGACGACTGCTCTTCCTCCTGAGCTATAGCCGCCACGGTTGGGTTCACGGTTGATGTTACTGAGCTCTCCAAGGGACACCAAATCGATGACGATTCCTGCATTTCAGGGAAACATGACATCAGGCACCCAGGAGTCTGGTGCGCAGCACCGAGGACAATGGTGTCCATCAGCATCTCGGCTTCTTGAATCTGGTGTAGGTTGGATCTCCTCCTCTCCAGCTCAGATATCTAGTCAGACAGATGCATGCACTGAACACAGCCAGACAAGGATGGAGAGGTGTGGAGCCATCTTGGTGTCTGGTTAACATTAGCCGCCTGCAGCTAGCTAACATTGGCTCTGGCCAGTTGACAGGAACTTTCCCACCTATCGGTCCAGCAGCTTTCGGAACAAGCGAGAAAGTTGCAGATTATAAAAGAAATGGTTCTTCTCCTCTGTGAAGTAAGAACTCAACTGGTATATACGGTTTATCTTTAGAATTAAATAAAAACCCAATCAAGCCAGATAAAATGAAGTTTTTGAGAACATGAGGTGACAGAGCTAAAAAACCAAACATTGTGCTGATCTGTTTTCTAAAATCATGTTTGGTTACTATGGAGACACAGTTTTTAGAAGAAAATGGCAACATTATGTGACAGATCTTCCTTCTCCCAGATAGATGGGTCTGATGGACGAGAGCTACTCACCTGTACTGACGGGAAAGGGTCTGATGGACGAGAGCTACTCACCTGTACTGACAGGAAAGTTGGGGATGTCCTGATACCTAAAGGTCTGCTTGTTGGCAGCTCTGTCGGCCAGCAGACCGAGTCCTGATCCACAGATCACTGCCACCTTTGGACGGTGACTCGTCTGGTTCAGGAGCCACTCGGTGGTCAGTTTGGAGTCCTCAAAGGAGCAGCAGCTGATGAGGAAAACATGCTTATTCACTTAAAGACATGTTAAACTCACACATGGAAACATGAAAACACGCTGACAGCAAGCGACCAAGATGTTGACAACATACCAGAAGCATAGAGACAACACAACACGATATGCTCAAACTGCCGACAACATGTCAACATTATGCTGAAACCTTGCAGAGAACAGGTCAACAACATGCCAGAACCATGTCGACAACACGCCAAAAACAGACCAACAAAACGCCAGAACCATGTCGACAACACGCCAGAACCATGTCGACAACACGCCAGAACCATGTCGACAACACGCCAAAAACAGACCAACAAAACGCCAGAACCATGTCGATAACACGCCAGAACCATGTCGACAACACGCCAGAACCATGTCGACAACATGCCAGAACCATGTCGACAACACGCCAGAACCATGTCGACAACACGCCAGAACCATGTCGACAACACGCCAAAAACAGACCAACAAAACGCCAGAACCATGTCGACAACACGCCAGAACCATGTCGACAACACGCCAGAACCATGTCGACAACACGCCAAAAACAGACCAACAAAACGCCAGAACCATGTCGACAACACGCCAGAACCATGTCGACAACATGCCAGAACCATGTCGACAACACACCAGAACCATGTCGACAACACGCCAGAACCATGTCGACAACACGCCAAAAACAGACCAACAAAACGCCAGAACCATGTCGACAACACGCCAGAACCATGTCGACAACACGCCAGAACCATGTCGACAACACGCCAAAAACAGACCAACAACACGCCAGAACCATGTCGACAACACACCAGAACCATGTCGACAACACGCCAGAACCATGTCGACAACACGCCAAAACCATGTCGACAACACGCCAGAACCATGTCGACAACACGCCAAAACCATGTCGACAACATGCCAGAAGCATGTCGACAACATGCCAAAAAAAGACCGACAACACGCCAGAACCATGTCGACAACACGCCAAAACCATGTCGACAACACGCCAGAACCATGTCGACAACACGCCAAAAACAGACCAACAACACACCAGAACCATGTCGACAACACACCAAAACCATGTCGACAACACGCCAAAACCATGTCGACAACACGCCAGAACCATGTCGACAACACGCCAAAACCATGTCGACAACACGCCAGAAGCATGTCGACAACATGCCAAAAAAAGACCGACAACACGCCAGAACCATGTCAACAACACGCCAAAAACAGACCGACAACACGCCAGAACCATGTCGACAACACACCAGAACCATGTCGACAACACGCCAGAACCATGTCAACAACACGCCAAAAACAGACCGACAACACGCCAGAACCATGTCGACAACACACCAGAACCATGTCGACAACACGCCAGAACCATGTCAACAACACGCCAAAAACAGACCGACAACGGGCCAGAACCATGTCGACAACACGCCAGAACCATGTCGACAACACGCCAAAAACAGACCAACAAAACGCCAGAACCATGTCGACAACACGCCAGAACCATGTCGACAACACGCCAAAACGATGTCGACAACACGCCAAAAAAAGACCGACAACACGCCAGAACCATGTCGACAACACGCCAAAACCATGTCGACAACACGCCAGAACCATGTCGACAACACGCCAAAACCATGTCAACAACACGCCAGAACCATGTCGACAACACACCAGAACCATGTCGACAACACGCCAGAACCATGTCAACAACACGCCAAAAACAGACCGACAACACGCCAGAACCATGTCGACAACACACCAGAACCATGTCGACAACACGCCAGAACCATGTCAACAACACGCCAAAAACAGACCGACAACACGCCAGAACCATGTCGACAACACACCAGAACCATGTCGACAACACGCCAGAACCATGTCGACAACACACCAGAACCATGTCGAACACACACCAAAGCCATGTCGGAAACACGCCAGAACCGTGTCGACAACACACCAAAACCATGTCGACAACACGCCAGAACCATGTCGAACACACGCCAAAGCCATGTCGGCAACACGCCAGAACCAGGCAGACAACACACCAAAACCATGTCGACAACACGCCAGAACCATGTCGACAACACGCCAAAAAAAGACCGACAACACGCCAGAACCATGTCGACAACACGCCAAAACCATGTCGACAACACGCCAGAACCATGTCGACAACACGCCAAAACCATGTCAACAACACGCCAGAACCATGTCGACAACACACCAGAACCATGTCGACAACACGCCAGAACCATGTCAACAACACGCCAAAAACAGACCGACAACACGCCAGAACCATGTCGACAACACACCAGAACCATGTCGACAACACGCCAGAACCATGTCAACAACACGCCAAAAACAGACCGACAACACGCCAGAACCATGTCGACAACACACCAGAACCATGTCGACAACACGCCAGAACCATGTCGACAACACACCAGAACCATGTCGAACACACACCAAAGCCATGTCGGAAACACGCCAGAACCGTGTCGACAACACACCAAAACCATGTCGACAACACGCCAGAACCATGTCGAACACACGCCAAAGCCATGTCGGCAACACGCCAGAACCAGGCAGACAACACACCAAAACCATGTCGACAACACGCCAGAACCATGTCGACAACACGCCAGAACCATGTCGACAACACGCCAAAGCCATGTCGGCAACACGCCAGAACCATGTCGACAACACACCAAAACCATGTCGACAACACGCCAGAACCATGTCGAACACACGCCAAAAACATGTCGACAACACGCCAGAACCATGTCGACAACACGCCAAAACCATGTCAACAACACGCCAGAACCATGTCGACAACACGCCAAAACCATGTCGACAACACGCCAAAACCATGTCGAACACACGCCAAAAACATGTCGACAACACGCCAGAACCATGTCGACAACACGCCAAAACCATGTCGACAACACGCCAGAACCATGTCGACAACACGCCAAAACCATGTCGACAACACGCCAGAACCATGTCGACAACACGCCAAAAAAAGACCGACAACACGCCAGAACCATGTCGACAACACGCCAAAACCATGTCGACAACACGCCAGAACCATGTCGACAACACGCCAAAACCATGTCAACAACACGCCAGAACCATGTCAACAACACACCAGAACCATGTCGACAACACGCCAGAACCATGTCAACAACACGCCAAAAACCGACCGACAACACGCCAGAACCATGTCGACAACACACCAGAACCATGTTGACAACACGCCAGAACCATGTCAACAACACGCCAAAAACAGACCGACAACACGCCAGAACCATGTCGACAACACACCAGAACCATGTCGACAACACGCCAGAACCATGTCAACAACACGCCAAAAAATGACCGACAACACGCCAGAACCATGTCGACAACACACCAGAACCATGTCGACAACACGCCAAAACCATGTCGACAACACACCAACAAAAGACTGATAACACTCCAGAACCATGTCGACAACACGCCAGAACAATGTTGACAACACGCCAGAACCTTGTCGACAACACGCCAGAACCATGTCGACAATACGCCAAAACCATTTCGACAACATGCCAAAACCATGTCGACAATACGCCAGAACCATGTCGACAACACGCGAAAGCCATGTCGGCAACACGCCAGAACCATGTCGACAACACACCAAAACCATGTCGACAACATGCCAGAACCATGTCGAACACACACCAAAAACATGTCGACAACACGCCAGAACCATGTCGACAACACGCCAAAACCATGTCAACAACACGCCAGAACCATGTCGACAACACGCCAAAACCATGTCGACAACACGCCAGAACCATGTCGAACACACGCCAAAAACATGTCGACAACACGCCAGAACCATGTCGACAACACGCCAAAACCATGTCGACAACACGCCAAAACCATGTCGACAACACGCCAGAACCATGTCGACAACACGCCAGAACCATGTCGACAACACACCAGAACCATGTCGACAACACGCCAGAACCATGTCGACAACACGCCAAAACCATGTCGACAACACGCCAGAACCATGTCGACAACACGCCAAAACCATGTCGACAACACGCCAGAAGCATGTCGACAACATGCCAAAAAAAGACCGACAACACGCCAGAACCATGTCGACAACACGCCAAAACCATGTTGACAACACGCCAGAACCATGTCAACAACACGCCAAAAACAGACCAACAACACACCAGAACCATGTCGACAACACACCAAAACCATGTCGACAACACGCCAAAACCATGTCGACAACACGCCAGAACCATGTCGACAACACGCCAAAACCATGTCGACAACACGCCAGAAGCATGTCGACAACATGCCAAAAAAAGACCGACAACACGCCAGAACCATGTCAACAACACGCCAAAAACAGACCGACAACACGCCAGAACCATGTCGACAACACACCAGAACCATGTCGACAACACGCCAGAACCATGTCAACAACACGCCAAAAACAGACCGACAACACGCCAGAACCATGTCGACAACACACCAGAACCATGTCGACAACACGCCAGAACCATGTCAACAACACGCCAAAAACAGACCGACAACGGGCCAGAACCATGTCGACAACACGCCAGAACCATGTCGACAACACGCCAAAAACAGACCAACAAAACGCCAGAACCATGTCGACAACACGCCAGAACCATGTCGACAACACGGCAAAACGATGTTAACAACACGCCAAAAACAGACCGACAACACGCCAGAACCATGTCGACAACACGCCAGAACCATGTCGACAACACGCCAAAAACAGACCAACAAAACGCCAGAACCATGTCGACAACACGCCAGAACAATGTTGACAACACGCCAGAACCATGTCGACAACACGCCAGAACCATGTCGACAATACGCCAGAACCATGTCGACAATACGCCAGAACCATGTCGACAACACGCCAAAGCCATGTCGGCAACACGCCAGAACCATGTCGACAACACACCAAAACCATGTCGACAACACGCCAGAACCATGTCGAACACACGCCAGAACCATGTCGACAACACGCCAGAACCATGTCGACAACACGCCAAAACCATGTCGACAACACACCAAAACCATGTCGACAACACGCCAGAACCATGTCGAACACACGCCAAAAACATGTCGACAACACGCCAGAACCATGTCGACAACACGCCAAAACCATGTCAACAACACGCCAGAACCATGTCAACAACACGCCAAAACCATGTCGACAACACGCCAGAACCATGTCGAACACACGCCAGAACCATGTCGACAACACGCCAGAACCATGTCGACAACACGCCAGAACCATGTCGACAACACACCAAAACCATGTCGACAACACGCCAGAACCATGTCGACAACACGCCAAAACCATGTCGACAACACGCCAGAACCATGTCGACAACACGCCAGAACCATGTCGACAACACGCCAGAACCATGTCGACAACACGCCAGAACCATGTCGACAACACACCAGAACCATGTCGACAACACGCCAAAACCATGTCGACAACACGCCAGAACCATGTCGACAACACGCCAGAACCATGTCGACCACATGCCAGAACCATGTCACCAACACGCCAGAACCATGTCGACAACACGCCAAAACCATGTCGACAACACGCCAGAACCATGTCGACAACACGCCAAAAAACGACCGACAACACGCCAGAACCATGTCGACAACACGCCAAAACCATGTCGACAACACGCCAGAACCATGTCGACAACACGCCAAAACCATGTCAACAACACGCCAGAACCATGTCGACAACACACCAGAACCATGTCGACAACACGCCAGAACCATGTCAACAACACGCCAAAAACAGACCGACAACACGCCAGAACCATGTCGACAACACACCAGAACCATGTCGACAACACGCCAGAACCATGTCAACAACACGCCAAAAACAGACCGACAACACGCCAGAACCATGTCGACAACACACCAGAACCATGTCGACAACACGCCAGAACCATGTCGACAACACACCAGAACCATGTCGAACACACACCAAAGCCATGTCGGAAACACGCCAGAACCGTGTCGACAACACACCAAAACCATGTCGACAACACGCCAGAACCATGTCGAACACACGCCAAAGCCATGTCGGCAACACGCCAGAACCAGGTCGACAACACACCAAAACCATGTCGACAACACGCCAGAACCATGTCGACAACACGCCAGAACCATGTCGACAACACGCCAAAGCCATGTCGGCAACACGCCAGAACCATGTCGACAACACACCAAAACCATGTCGACAACACGCCAGAACCATGTCGAACACACGCCAAAAACATGTCGACAACACGCCAGAACCATGTCGACAACACGCCAAAACCATGTCAACAACACGCCAGAACCATGTCGACAACACGCCAAAACCATGTCGACAACACGCCAAAACCATGTCGAACACACGCCAAAAACATGTCGACAACACGCCAGAACCATGTCGACAACACGCCAAAACCATGTCGACAACACGCCAGAACCATGTCGACAACACGCCAAAACCATGTCGACAACACGCCAGAACCATGTCGACAACACGCCAAAAAAAGACCGACAACACGCCAGAACCATGTCGACAACACGCCAAAACCATGTCGACAACACGCCAGAACCATGTCGACAACACGCCAAAACCATGTCAACAACACGCCAGAACCATGTCAACAACACACCAGAACCATGTCGACAACACGCCAGAACCATGTCAACAACACGCCAAAAACCGACCGACAACACGCCAGAACCATGTCGACAACACACCAGAACCATGTTGACAACACGCCAGAACCATGTCAACAACACGCCAAAAACAGACCGACAACACGCCAGAACCATGTCGACAACACACCAGAACCATGTCGACAACACGCCAGAACCATGTCAACAACACGCCAAAAAATGACCGACAACACGCCAGAACCATGTCGACAACACACCAGAACCATGTCGACAACACGCCAAAACCATGTCGACAACACACCAACAAAAGACTGATAACACTCCAGAACCATGTCGACAACACGCCAGAACAATGTTGACAACACGCCAGAACCTTGTCGACAACACGCCAGAACCATGTCGACAATACGCCAAAACCATTTCGACAACATGCCAAAACCATGTCGACAATACGCCAGAACCATGTCGACAACACGCGAAAGCCATGTCGGCAACACGCCAGAACCATGTCGACAACACACCAAAACCATGTCGACAACATGCCAGAACCATGTCGAACACACACCAAAAACATGTCGACAACACGCCAGAACCATGTCGACAACACGCCAAAACCATGTCAACAACACGCCAGAACCATGTCGACAACACGCCAAAACCATGTCGACAACACGCCAGAACCATGTCGAACACACGCCAAAAACATGTCGACAACACGCCAGAACCATGTCGACAACACGCCAAAACCATGTCGACAACACGCCAAAACCATGTCGACAACACGCCAGAACCATGTCGACAACACGCCAGAACCATGTCGACAACACACCAGAACCATGTCGACAACACGCCAGAACCATGTCGACAACACGCCAAAACCATGTCGACAACACGCCAGAACCATGTCGAACACACGCCAAAAACATGTCGACAACACGCCAGAACCATGTCGACAACACGCCAAAACCATGTCGACAACACGCCAAAACCATGTCGACAACACGCCAGAACCATGTCGAACACACGCCAAAAACATGTCGACAACACGCCAGAACCATGTCGACAACACGCCAAAACCATGTCGACAACACGCCAGAACCATGTCGACAACACGCCAAAACCATGTCGACAACACGCCAGAACCATGTCGACAACACGCCAAAAAAAGACCGACAACACGCCAGAACCATGTCGACAACACGCCAAAACCATGTCGACAACACGCCAGAACCATGTCGACAACACGCCAGAACCATGTCGACAACACACCAGAACCATGTCGACAACACGCCAGAACCATGTCAACAACACGCCAAAAACAGACCGACAACATGCCAGAACCATGTCGACAACACGCCAGAACCATGTCGACAACACGCCAGAACCATGTTGACAACACGCCAGAACCATGTCGAACACACGCCAAAAACATGTCGACAACACGCCAAAACCATGTCGACAACACGCCAGAACCATGTCGACAACACGCCAAAACCATGTCGACAACACGCCAGAACCATGTCGACAACACGCCAAAAAAAGACCGACAACACGCCAGAACCATGTCGACAACACGCCAAAACCATGTCGACAACACGCCAGAACCATGTCGACAACACGCCAAAACCATGTCAACAACACGCCAGAACCATGTCGACAACACACCAGAACCATGTCGACAACACGCCAGAACCATGTCGACAACACGCCAAAACCATGTCGACAACACGCCAGAACCATGTCGAACACACGCCAAAAACATGTCGACAACACGCCAGAACCATGTCGACAACACGCCAAAACCATGTCGACAACACGCCAAAACCATGTCGACAACACGCCAGAACCATGTCGAACACACGCCAAAAACATGTCGACAACACGCCAGAACCATGTCGACAACACGCCAAAACCATGTCGACAACACGCCAGAACCATGTCGACAACACGCCAAAACCATGTCGACAACACGCCAGAACCATGTCGACAACACGCCAAAAAAAGACCGACAACACGCCAGAACCATGTCGACAACACGCCAAAACCATGTCGACAACACGCCAGAACCATGTCGACAACACGCCAAAACCATGTCAACAACACGCCAGAACCATGTCGACAACACACCAGAACCATGTCGACAACACGCCAGAACCATGTCAACAACACGCCAAAAACAGACCGACAACACGCCAGAACCATGTCGACAACATGCCAGAACCATGTCGACAACACGCCAGAACCATGTTGACAACACGCCAGAACCATGTCGACAACACGCCAAAAACAGACCAACAACACGCCAGAACCATGTCGACAACACACCAGAACCATGTCGACAACACGCCAGAACCATGTCAACAACACGCCAAAAACAGACCGACAACACGCCAGAACCATGTCGACAACACACCAGAACCATGTCGACAACACGCCAGAACCATGTCAACAACACGCCAAAAACAGACCGACAACACGCCAGAACCATGTCGACAACACACCAGAACCATGTCGACAACACGCCAGAACCATGTCAACAACACGCCAAAAACAGACCGATAACACGCCAGAACCATGTCGACAACACACCAGAACCATGTCGACAACACGCCAAAACCATGTCGACAACACACCAACAAAAGACTGACAACACGCCAGAGCCATGTCGACAACACGCCAGAACCATGTCGACAACACACCAGAACCATGTCGACAACACGCCAGAACCATGTCAACAACACGCCAAAAACAGACCGATAACACGCCAGAACCATGTCGACAACACACCAGAACCATGTCGACAACACGCCAAAACCATGTCGACAACACACCAACAAAAGACTGACAACACGCCAGAGCCATGTCGACAACACGCCAGAACCATGTCAACAACACGCCAGAACCATGTCGACAACACACCAGAACCATGTCGACAACACGCCAGAACCATGTCGACAACACGCCAGAACCATGTCGACAACACGCCAGAACCATGTCGACCACATGCCAGAACCATGTCACCAACACGCCAGAACCATGTCGACAACACGCCAAAACCATGTCGACAACACGCCAGAACCATGTCGACAACACGCCAAAAAAAGACCGACAACACGCCAGAACCATGTCGACAACACGCCAAAACCATGTCGACAACACGCCAGAACCATGTCGACAACACGCCAAAACCATGTCAACAACACGCCAGAACCATGTCGACAACACACCAGAACCATGTCGACAACACGCCAGAACCATGTCAACAACACGCCAAAAACAGACCGACAACACGCCAGAACCATGTCGACAACACACCAGAACCATGTCGACAACACGCCAGAACCATGTCAACAACACGCCAAAAACAGACCGACAACACGCCAGAACCATGTCGACAACACACCAGAACCATGTCGACAACACGCCAGAACCATGTCGACAACACACCAGAACCATGTCGAACACACACCAAAGCCATGTCGGAAACACGCCAGAACCGTGTCGACAACACACCAAAACCATGTCGACAACACGCCAGAACCATGTCGAACACACGCCAAAGCCATGTCGGCAACACGCCAGAACCAGGTCGACAACACACCAAAACCATGTCGACAACACGCCAGAACCATGTCGACAACACGCCAGAACCATGTCGACAACACGCCAAAGCCATGTCGGCAACACGCCAGAACCATGTCGACAACACACCAAAACCATGTCGACAACACGCCAGAACCATGTCGAACACACGCCAAAAACATGTCGACAACACGCCAGAACCATGTCGACAACACGCCAGAACCATGTCAACAACACGCCAGAACCATGTCGACAACACGCCAAAACCATGTCGACAACACGCCAAAACCATGTCGAACACACGCCAAAAACATGTCGACAACACGCCAGAACCATGTCGACAACACGCCAAAACCATGTCGACAACACGCCAGAACCATGTCGACAACACGCCAAAACCATGTCGACAACACGCCAGAACCATGTCGACAACACGCCAAAAAAAGACCGACAACACGCCAGAACCATGTCGACAACACGCCAAAACCATGTCGACAACACGCCAGAACCATGTCGACAACACGCCAAAACCATGTCAACAACACGCCAGAACCATGTCAACAACACACCAGAACCATGTCGACAACACGCCAGAACCATGTCAACAACACGCCAAAAACCGACCGACAACACGCCAGAACCATGTCGACAACACACCAGAACCATGTTGACAACACGCCAGAACCATGTCAACAACACGCCAAAAACAGACCGACAACACGCCAGAACCATGTCGACAACACACCAGAACCATGTCGACAACACGCCAGAACCATGTCAACAACACGCCAAAAAATGACCGACAACACGCCAGAACCATGTCGACAACACACCAGAACCATGTCGACAACACGCCAAAACCATGTCGACAACACACCAACAAAAGACTGATAACACTCCAGAACCATGTCGACAACACGCCAGAACAATGTTGACAACACGCCAGAACCTTGTCGACAACACGCCAGAACCATGTCGACAATACGCCAAAACCATTTCGACAACATGCCAAAACCATGTCGACAATACGCCAGAACCATGTCGACAACACGCGAAAGCCATGTCGGCAACACTCCAGAACCATGTCGACAACACACCAAAACCATGTCGACAACATGCCAGAACCATGTCGAACACACACCAAAAACATGTCGACAACACGCCAGAACCATGTCGACAACACGCCAAAACCATGTCAACAACACGCCAGAACCATGTCGACAACACGCCAAAACCATGTCGACAACACGCCAGAACCATGTCGAACACACGCCAAAAACATGTCGACAACACGCCAGAACCATGTCGACAACACGCCAAAACCATGTCGACAACACGCCAAAACCATGTCGACAACACGCCAGAACCATGTCGACAACACGCCAGAACCATGTCGACAACACACCAGAACCATGTCGACAACACGCCAGAACCATGTCGACAACACGCCAAAACCATGTCGACAACACGCCAGAACCATGTCGACAACACGCCAAAACCATGTCGACAACACGCCAGAAGCATGTCGACAACATGCCAAAAAAAGACCGACAACACGCCAGAACCATGTCGACAACACGCCAAAACCATGTCGACAACACGCCAGAACCATGTCGACAACACACCAGAACCATGTCGACAACACGCCAGAACCATGTCAACAACACGCCAAAAACAGACCGACAACATGCCAGAACCATGTCGACAACACGCCAGAACCATGTCGACAACACGCCAGAACCATGTTGACAACACGCCAGAACCATGTCGAACACACGCCAAAAACATGTCGACAACACGCCAAAACCATGTCGACAACACGCCAGAACCATGTCGACAACACGCCAAAACCATGTCGACAACACGCCAGAACCATGTCGACAACACGCCAAAAAAAGACCGACAACACGCCAGAACCATGTCGACAACACGCCAAAACCATGTCGACAACACGCCAGAACCATGTCGACAACACGCCAAAACCATGTCAACAACACGCCAGAACCATGTCGACAACACACCAGAACCATGTCGACAACACGCCAGAACCATGTCGACAACACGCCAAAACCATGTCGACAACACGCCAGAACCATGTCGAACACACGCCAAAAACATGTCGACAACACGCCAGAACCATGTCGACAACACGCCAAAACCATGTCGACAACACGCCAAAACCATGTCGACAACACGCCAGAACTATGTCGAACACACGCCAAAAACATGTCGACAACACGCCAGAACCATGTCGACAACACGCCAAAACCATGTCGACAACACGCCAGAACCATGTCGACAACACGCCAAAACCATGTCGACAACACGCCAGAACCATGTCGACAACACGCCAAAAAAAGACCGACAACACGCCAGAACCATGTCGACAACACGCCAAAACCATGTCGACAACACGCCAGAACCATGTCGACAACACGCCAAAACCATGTCAACAACACGCCAGAACCATGTCGACAACACACCAGAACCATGTCGACAACACGCCAGAACCATGTCAACAACACGCCAAAAACAGACCGACAACACGCCAGAACCATGTCGACAACATGCCAGAACCATGTCGACAACACGCCAGAACCATGTTGACAACACGCCAGAACCATGTCGACAACACGCCAAAAACAGACCAACAACACGCCAGAACCATGTCGACAACACACCAGAACCATGTCGACAACACGCCAGAACCATGTCAACAACACGCCAAAAACAGACCGACAACACGCCAGAACCATGTCGACAACACACCAGAACCATGTCGACAACACGCCAGAACCATGTCAACAACACGCCAAAAACAGACCGACAACACGCCAGAACCATGTCGACAACACACCAGAACCATGTCGACAACACGCCAGAACCATGTCAACAACACGCCAAAAACAGACCGATAACACGCCAGAACCATGTCGACAACACACCAGAACCATGTCGACAACACGCCAAAACCATGTCGACAACACACCAACAAAAGACTGACAACACGCCAGAGCCATGTCGACAACACGCCAGAACCATGTCGACAACACACCAGAACCATGTCGACAACACGCCAGAACCATGTCAACAACACGCCAAAAACAGACCGATAACACGCCAGAACCATGTCGACAACACACCAGAACCATGTCGACAACACGCCAAAACCATGTCGACAACACACCAACAAAAGACTGACAACACGCCAGAGCCATGTCGACAACACGCCAGAACCATGTCAACAACACGCCAGAACCATGTCGACAACACACCAGAACCATGTCGACAACACGCCAAAACCATGTCGACAACACGCCAGAACCATGTCGACAACACGCCAGAACCATGTCGACCACATGCCAGAACCATGTCACCAACACGCCAGAACCATGTCGACAACACGCCAAAACCATGTCGACAACACGCCAGAACCATGTCGACAACACGCCAAAAAAAGACCGACAACACGCCAGAACCATGTCGACAACACGCCAAAACCATGTCGACAACACGCCAGAACCATGTCGCCAACACGCCAAAACCATGTCAACAACACGCCAGAACCATGTCGACAACACACCAGAACCATGTCGACAACACGCCAGAACCATGTCAACAACACGCCAAAAACAGACCGACAACACGCCAGAACCATGTCGACAACACACCAGAACCATGTCGACAACACGCCAGAACCATGTCAACAACACGCCAAAAACAGACCGACAACACGCCAGAACCATGTCGACAACACACCAGAACCATGTCGACAACACGCCAGAACCATGTCGACAACACACCAGAACCATGTCGAACACACACCAAAGCCATGTCGGAAACACGCCAGAACCGTGTCGACAACACACCAAAACCATGTCGACAACACGCCAGAACCATGTCGAACACACGCCAAAGCCATGTCGGCAACACGCCAGAACCAGGTCGACAACACACCAAAACCATGTCGACAACACGCCAGAACCATGTCGACAACACGCCAGAACCATGTCGACAACACGCCAAAGCCATGTCGGCAACACGCCAGAACCATGTCGACAACACACCAAAACCATGTCGACAACACGCCAGAACCATGTCGAACACACGCCAAAAACATGTCGACAACACGCCAGAACCATGTCGACAACACGCCAAAACCATGTCAACAACACGCCAGAACCATGTCGACAACACGCCAAAACCATGTCGACAACACGCCAAAACCATGTCGAACACACGCCAAAAACATGTCGACAACACGCCAGAACCATGTCGACAACACGCCAAAACCATGTCGACAACACGCCAGAACCATGTCGACAACACGCCAAAACCATGTCGACAACACGCCAGAACCATGTCGACAACACGCCAAAAAAAGACCGACAACACGCCAGAACCATGTCGACAACACGCCAAAACCATGTCGACAACACGCCAGAACCATGTCGACAACACGCCAAAACCATGTCAACAACACGCCAGAACCATGTCAACAACACACCAGAACCATGTCGACAACACGCCAGAACCATGTCAACAACACGCCAAAAACCGACCGACAACACGCCAGAACCATGTCGACAACACACCAGAACCATGTTGACAACACGCCAGAACCATGTCAACAACACGCCAAAAACAGACCGACAACACGCCAGAACCATGTCGACAACACACCAGAACCATGTCGACAACACGCCAGAACCATGTCAACAACACGCCAAAAAATGACCGACAACACGCCAGAACCATGTCGACAACACACCAGAACCATGTCGACAACACGCCAAAACCATGTCGACAACACACCAACAAAAGACTGATAACACTCCAGAACCATGTCGACAACACGCCAGAACAATGTTGACAACACGCCAGAACCTTGTCGACAACACGCCAGAACCATGTCGACAATACGCCAAAACCATTTCGACAACATGCCAAAACCATGTCGACAATACGCCAGAACCATGTCGACAACACGCGAAAGCCATGTCGGCAACACTCCAGAACCATGTCGACAACACACCAAAACCATGTCGACAACATGCCAGAACCATGTCGAACACACACCAAAAACATGTCGACAACACGCCAGAACCATGTCGACAACACGCCAAAACCATGTCAACAACACGCCAGAACCATGTCGACAACACGCCAAAACCATGTCGACAACACGCCAGAACCATGTCGAACACACGCCAAAAACATGTCGACAACACGCCAGAACCATGTCGACAACACGCCAAAACCATGTCGACAACACGCCAAAACCATGTCGACAACACGCCAGAACCATGTCGACAACACGCCAGAACCATGTCGACAACACACCAGAACCATGTCGACAACACGCCAGAACCATGTCGACAACACGCCAAAACCATGTCGACAACACGCCAGAACCATGTCGACAACACGCCAAAACCATGTCGACAACACGCCAGAAGCATGTCGACAACATGCCAAAAAAAGACCGACAACACGCCAGAACCATGTCGACAACACGCCAAAACCATGTCGACAACACGCCAGAACCATGTCGACAACACGCCAAAAACAGACCAACAACACACCAGAACCATGTCGACAACACACCAAAACCATGTCGACAACACGCCAAAACCATGTCGACAACACGCCAGAACCATGTCGACAACACGCCAAAACCATGTCGACAACACGCCAGAAGCATGTCGACAACATGCCAAAAAAAGACCGACAACACGCCAGAACCATGTCAACAACACGCCAAAAACAGACCGACAACACGCCAGAACCATGTCGACAACACACCAGAACCATGTCGACAACACGCCAGAACCATGTCAACAACACGCCAAAAACAGACCGACAACACGCCAGAACCATGTCGACAACACACCAGAACCATGTCGACAACACGCCAGAACCATGTCAACAACACGCCAAAAACAGACCGACAACGGGCCAGAACCATGTCGACAACACGCCAGAACCATGTCGACAACACGCCAAAAACAGACCAACAAAACGCCAGAACCATGTCGACAACACGCCAGAACCATGTCGACAACACGCCAAAACGATGTCGACAACACGCCAAAAACAGACCGACAACACGCCAGAACCATGTCGACAACACGCCAGAACCATGTCGACAACACGCCAAAAACAGACCAACAAAACGCCAGAACCATGTCGACAACACGCCAGAACAATGTTGACAACACGCCAGAACCATGTCGACAATACGCCAGAACCATGTCGACAATACGCCAGAACCATGTCGACAACACGCCAAAGCCATGTCGGCAACACGCCAGAACCATGTCGACAACACACCAAAACCATGTCGACAACACGCCAGAACCATGTCGAACACACGCCAGAACCATGTCGACAACACGCCAGAACCATGTCGACAACACGCCAAAACCATGTCGACAACACACCAAAACCATGTCGACAACACGCCAGAACCATGTCGAACACACGCCAAAAACATGTCGACAACATGCCAGAACCATGTCGACAACACGCCAAAACCATGTCAACAACACGCCAGAACCATGTCAACAATACGCCAAAACCATGTCGACAACACGCCAGAACCATGTCGAACACACGCCAGAACCATGTCGACAACACGCCAGAACCATGTCGACAACACGCCAGAACCATGTCGACAACACACCAAAACCATGTCGACAACACGCCAGAACCATGTCGACAACACGCCAAAACCATGTCGACAACACGCCAGAACCATGTCGACAACACGCCAGAACCATGTCGACAAAACGCCAGAACCATGTCGACAACACACCAGAACCATGTCGACAACACGCCAAAACCATGTCGACAACACGCCAGAACCATGTCGACAACACGCCAGAACCATGTCGACCACATGCCAGAACCATGTCACCAACACGCCAGAACCATGTCGACAACACGCCAAAACCATGTCGACAACACGCCAGAACCATGTCGACAACACGCCAAAAAAAGACCGACAACACGCCAGAACCATGTCGACAACACGCCAAAACCATGTCGACAACACGCCAGAACCATGTCGACAACACGCCAAAACCATGTCAACAACACGCCAGAACCATGTCGACAACACACCAGAACCATGTCGACAACACGCCAGAACCATGTCAACAACACGCCAAAAACAGACCGACAACACGCCAGAACCATGTCGACAACACACCAGAACCATGTCGACAACACGCCAGAACCATGTCAACAACACGCCAAAAACAGACCGACAACACACCAGAACCATGTCGACAACACACCAGAACCATGTCGACAACACGCCAGAACCATGTCGACAACACACCAGAACCATGTCGAACACACACCAAAGCCATGTCGGAAACACGCCAGAACCGTGTCGACAACACACCAAAACCATGTCGACAACACGCCAGAACCATGTCGAACACACGCCAAAGCCATGTCGGCAACACGCCAGAACCAGGTCGACAACACACCAAAACCATGTCGACAACACGCCAGAACCATGTCGACAACACGCCAGAACCATGTCGACAACACGCCAAAGCCATGTCGGCAACACGCCAGAACCATGTCGACAACACACCAAAACCATGTCGACAACACGCCAGAACCATGTCGAACACACGCCAAAAACATGTCAAAAACACGCCAGAACCATGTCGACAACACGCCAAAACCATGTCAACAACACGCCAGAACCATGTCGACAACACGCCAAAACCATGTCGACAACACGCCAAAACCATGTCGAACACACGCCAAAAACATGTCGACAACACGCCAGAACCATGTCGACAACACACCAAAACCATGTCGACAACACGCCAGAACCATGTCGACAACACGCCAAAACCATGTCGACAACACGCCAGAACCATGTCGACAACACGCCAAAAAAAGACCGACAACACGCCAGAACCATGTCGACAACACGCCAAAACCATGTCGACAACACGCCAGAACCATGTCGACAACACGCCAAAACCATGTCAACAACACGCCAGAACCATGTCAACAACACACCAGAACCATGTCGACAACACGCCAGAACCATGTCAACAACACGCCAAAAACCGACCGACAACACGCCAGAACCATGTCGACAACACACCAGAACCATGTTGACAACACGCCAGAACCATGTCAACAACACGCCAAAAACAGACCGACAACACGCCAGAACCATGTCGACAACACACCAGAACCATGTCGACAACACGCCAGAACCATGTCAACAACACGCCAAAAAATGACCGACAACACGCCAGAACCATGTCGACAACACACCAGAACCATGTCGACAACACGCCAAAACCATGTCGACAACACACCAACAAAAGACTGATAACACTCCAGAACCATGTCGACAACACGCCAGAACAATGTTGACAACACGCCAGAACCATGTCGACAATACGCCAAAACCATTTCGACAACATGCCAAAACCATGTCGACAATACGCCAGAACCATGTCGACAACACGCGAAAGCCATGTCGGCAACACGCCAGAACCATGTCGACAACACACCAAAACCATGTCGACAACATGCCAGAACCATGTCGAACACACACCAAAAACATGTCGACAACACGCCAGAACCATGTCGACAACACGCCAAAACCATGTCAACAACACGCCAGAACCATGTCGACAACACGCCAAAACCATGTCGACAACACGCCAGAACCATGTCGAACACACGCCAAAAACATGTCGACAACACGCCAGAACCATGTCGACAACACGCCAAAACCATGTCGACAACACGCCAAAACCATGTCGACAACACGCCAGAACCATGTCGACAACACGCCAGAACCATGTCGACAACACACCAGAACCATGTCGACAACACGCCAGAACCATGTCGACAACACGCCAAAACCATGTCGACAACACGCCAGAACCATGTCGAACACACGCCAAAAACATGTCGACAACACGCCAGAACCATGTCGACAACACGCCAAAACCATGTCGACAACACGCCAAAACCATGTCGACAACACGCCAGAACCATGTCGAACACACGCCAAAAACATGTCGACAACACGCCAGAACCATGTCGACAACACGCCAAAACCATGTCGACAACACGCCAGAACCATGTCGACAACACGCCAAAACCATGTCGACAACACGCCAGAACCATGTCGACAACACGCCAAAAAAAGACCGACAACACGCCAGAACCATGTCGACAACACGCCAAAACCATGTCGACAACACGCCAGAACCATGTCGACAACACGCCAGAACCATGTCGACAACACACCAGAACCATGTCGACAACACGCCAGAACCATGTCAACAACACGCCAAAAACAGACCGACAACATGCCAGAACCATGTCGACAACACGCCAGAACCATGTCGACAACACGCCAGAACCATGTTGACAACACGCCAGAACCATGTCGAACACACGCCAAAAACATGTCGACAACACGCCAAAACCATGTCGACAACACGCCAGAACCATGTCGACAACACGCCAAAACCATGTCGACAACACGCCAGAACCATGTCGACAACACGCCAAAAAAAGACCGACAACACGCCAGAACCATGTCGACAACACGCCAAAACCATGTCGACAACACGCCAGAACCATGTCGACAACACGCCAAAACCATGTCAACAACACGCCAGAACCATGTCGACAACACACCAGAACCATGTCGACAACACGCCAGAACCATGTCGACAACACGCCAAAACCATGTCGACAACACGCCAGAACCATGTCGAACACACGCCAAAAACATGTCGACAACACGCCAGAACCATGTCGACAACACGCCAAAACCATGTCGACAACACGCCAAAACCATGTCGACAACACGCCAGAACCATGTCGAACACACGCCAAAAACATGTCGACAACACGCCAGAACCATGTCGACAACACACCAAAACCATGTCGACAACACGCCAGAACCATGTCGACAACACGCCAAAACCATGTCGACAACACGCCAGAACCATGTCGACAACACGCCAAAAAAAGACCGACAACACGCCAGAACCATGTCGACAACACGCCAAAACCATGTCGACAACACGCCAGAACCATGTCGACAACACGCCAAAACCATGTCAACAACACGCCAGAACCATGTTGACAACACACCAGAACCATGTCGACAACACGCCAGAACCATGTCAACAACACGCCAAAAAC
Organism: Telmatherina bonti; assembly: GCF_933228915.1. NCBI lineage: Eukaryota > Metazoa > Chordata > Actinopteri > Atheriniformes > Telmatherinidae > Telmatherina > Telmatherina bonti. Next base: position 908,308 of record NC_136623.1, on the reverse strand, counting down.
AGACCGACAACACGCCAGAACCATGTCGACAACATGCCAGAACCATGTCGACAACACGCCAGAACCATGTTGACAACACGCCAGAACCATGTCGACAACACGCCAAAAACAGACCAACAACACGCCAGAACCATGTCGACAACACACCAGAACCATGTCGACAACACGCCAGAACCATGTCAACAACACGCCAAAAACAGACCGACAACACGCCAGAACCATGTCGACAACACACCAGAACCATGTCGACAACACGCCAGAACCATGTCAACAACACGCCAAAAACAGACCGACAACACGCCAGAACCATGTCGACAACACACCAGAACCATGTCGACAACACGCCAGAACCATGTCAACAACACGCCAAAAACAGACCGATAACACGCCAGAACCATGTCGACAACACACCAGAACCATGTCGACAACACGCCAAAACCATGTCGACAACACACCAACAAAAGACTGACAACACGCCAGAGCCATGTCGACAACACGCCAGAACCATGTCGACAACACACCAGAACCATGTCGACAACACGCCAGAACCATGTCAACAACACGCCAAAAACAGACCGATAACACGCCAGAACCATGTCGACAACACACCAGAACCATGTCGACAACACGCCAAAACCATGTCGACAACACACCAACAAAAGACTGACAACACGCCAGAGCCATGTCGACAACACGCCAGAACCATGTCAACAACACGCCAAAAACAGACCAACAAAACGCCAGAACCATGTCGACAACACGCCAGAACAATGTTGACAACACACCAGAACCATGTCGACAACACGCCAGAACCATGTCGACAATACGCCAAAACCATTTCGACAACATGCCAAAACCATGTCGACAATACGCCAGAACCATGTCGACAACACGCCAAAGCCATGTCGGCAACACGCCAGAACCATGTGGACAACACACCAAAACCATGTCGACAACACGCCAGAACCATGTCGAACACACACCAAAAACATGTCGACAACACGCCAGAACCATGTCGACAACACGCCAAAACCATGTCAACAACATGCCAGAACCATGTCGACAACACGCCAAAACCATGTCGACAACACACAAGAACCATGTCGAACACACGCCAAAAACATGTCGACAACACGCCAGAACCATGTCGACAACACGCCAAAACCATGTCGACAACACGCCAGAACCATGTCGACAACACACCAGAACCATGTCGACAACACGCCAAAACTATCTCGACAACACGCCAGAATCATGTCGACAACACGCCAGAACCATGTCGACCACATGCCAGAACTATGTCGACAACACGCCAGAACCATGTCGACAACACGCCAAAAAAAGACCGACAACACGCCAGAACCATGTCGACAACACGCCAGAACCATGTCGACAACACGCCAGAACCATGTCGACAACACGCCAAAAAAAGACCGACAACACGCCAGAACCATGTCGACAACACGCCAGAACCATGTCGACAACACACCAAAACCATGTCGACAACACGCCAGAACCATGTCGAACACACGCCAAAGCCATGTCGGCAACACGCCAGAACCAGGTCGACAACACACCAAAACCATGTCGACAACACGCCAGAACCATGTCGACAACACGCCAGAACCATGTCGACAACACGCCAAAGCCATGTCGGCAACACGCCAGAACCATGTCGACAACACACCAAAACCATGTCGACAACACGCCAGAACCATGTCGAACACACGCCAAAAACATGTCAACAACACGCCAGAACCATGTCGACAACACGCCAAAACCATGTCAACAACACGCCAGAACCATGTCGACAACACGCCAAAACCATGTCGACAACACGCCAAACCATGTCGAACACACGCCAAAAACATGTCGACAACACGCCAGAACCATGTCGACAACACGCCAAAACCATGTCGACAACACGCCAGAACCATGTCGACAACACGCCAAAACCATGTCGACAACACGCCAGAACCATGTCGACAACACGCCAAAAAAAGACCGACAACACGCCAGAACCATGTCGACAACACGCCAAAACCATGTCGACAACACGCCAGAACCATGTCGACAACACGCCAAAACCATGTCAACAACACGCCAGAACCATGTCAACAACACACCAGAACCATGTCGACAACACGCCAGAACCATGTCAACAACACGCCAAAAACCGACCGACAACACGCCAGAACCATGTCGACAACACACCAGAACCATGTTGACAACACGCCAGAACCATGTCAACAACACGCCAAAAACAGACCGACAACACGCCAGAACCATGTCGACAACACACCAAAACTATCTCGACAACACGCCAGAACCATGTCGACAACACGCCAGAACCATGTCGACCACATGCCAGAACTATGTCGACAACACGCCAGAACCATGTCGACAACACGCCAAAAAAAGACCGACAACACGCCAGAACCATGTCGACAACACGCCAGAACCATGTCGACAACACGCCAGAACCATGTCGACAACACGCCAAAAAAAGACCGACAACACGCCAGAACCATGTCGACAACACGCCAGAACCATGTCGACAACACACCAAAACCATGTCGACAACACGCCAGAACCATGTCGAACACACGCCAAAGCCATGTCGGCAACACGCCAGAACCAGGTCGACAACACACCAAAACCATGTCGACAACACGCCAGAACCATGTCGACAACACGCCAGAACCATGTCGACAACACGCCAAAGCCATGTCGGCAACACGCCAGAACCATGTCGACAACACACCAAAACCATGTCGACAACACGCCAGAACCATGTCGAACACACGCCAAAAACATGTCGACAACACGCCAGAACCATGTCGACAACACGCCAAAACCATGTCAACAACACGCCAGAACCATGTCGACAACATGCCAAAACCATGTCGACAACACGCCAAAACCATGTCGAACACACGCCAAAAACATGTCGACAACACGCCAGAACCATGTCGACAACACGCCAAAACCATGTCGACAACACGCCAGAACCATGTCGACAACACGCCAAAACCATGTCGACAACACGCCAGAACCATGTCGACAACACGCCAAAAAAAGACCGACAACACGCCAGAACCATGTCGACAACACGCCAAAACCATGTCGACAACACGCCAGAACCATGTCGACAACACGCCAAAACCATGTCAACAACACGCCAGAACCATGTCAACAACACACCAGAACCATGTCGACAACACGCCAGAACCATGTCAACAACACGCCAAAAACCGACCGACAACACGCCAGAACCATGTCGACAACACACCAGAACCATGTTGACAACACGCCAGAACCATGTCAACAACACGCCAAAAACAGACCGACAACACGCCAGAACCATGTCGACAACACACCAGAACCATGTCGACAACACGCCAGAACCATGTCAACAACACGCCAAAAAATGACCGACAACACGCCAGAACCATGTCGACAACACACCAGAACCATGTCGACAACACGCCAAAACCATGTCGACAACACACCAACAAAAGACTGATTACACTCCAGAACCATGTCGACAACACACCAAAACCATGTCGACAACATGCCAGAACCATGTCGAACACACACCAAAAACATGTCGACAACACGCCAGAACCATGTCGACAACACGCCAAAACCATGTCAACAACACGCCAGAACCATGTCGACAACACGCCAAAACCATGTCGACAACACGCCAGAACCATGTCGAACACACGCCAAAAACATGTCGACAACACGCCAGAACCATGTCGACAACACGCCAAAACCATGTCGACAACACGCCAAAACCATGTCGACAACACGCCAGAACCATGTCGACAACACGCCAGAACCATGTCGACAACACACCAGAACCATGTCGACAACACGCCAGAACCATGTCGACAACACGCCAAAACCATGTCGACAACCCGCCAGAACCATGTCGAACACACGCCAAAAACATGTCGACAACACGCCAGAACCATGTCGACAACACGCCAAAACCATGTCGACAACACGCCAAAACCATGTCGACAACACGCCAGAACCATGTCGAACACACGCCAAAAACATGTCGACAACACGCCAGAACCATGTCGACAACACGCCAAAACCATGTCGACAACACGCCAGAACCATGTCGACAACACGCCAAAACCATGTCGACAACACGCCAGAACCATGTCGACAACACGCCAAAAAAAGACCGACAACACGCCAGAACCATGTCGACAACACGCCAAAACCATGTCGACAACAATCCAGAACCATGTCGACAACACGCCAGAACCATGTCGACAACACACCAGAACCATGTCGACAACACGCCAGAACCATGTCAACAACACGCCAAAAACAGACCGACAACACGCCAGAACCATGTCGACAACACGCCAGAACCATGTCGACAACACGCCAGAACCATGTTGACAACACGCCAGAACCATGTCGAACACACGCCAAAAACATGTCGACAACACGCCAAAACCATGTCGACAACACGCCAGAACCATGTCGACAACACGCCAAAACCATGTCGACAACACGCCAGAACCATGTCGACAACACGCCAAAAAAAGACCGACAACACGCCAGAACCATGTCGACAACACGCCAAAACCATGTCGACAACACGCCAGAACCATGTCGACAACACGCCAAAACCATGTCAACAACACGCCAGAACCATGTCGACAACACACCAGAACCATGTCGACAACACGCCAGAACCATGTCGACAACACGCCAAAACCATGTCGACAACACGCCAGAACCATGTCGAACACACGCCAAAAACATGTCGACAACACGCCAGAACCATGTCGACAACACGCCAAAACCATGTCGACAACACGCCAAAACCATGTCGACAACACGCCAGAACCATGTCGAACACACGCCAAAAACATGTCGACAACACGCCAAAAAAAGACCGACAACACGCCAGAACCATGTCGACAACACGCCAGAACCATGTCGACAACACACCAAAACCATGTCGACAACACGCCAGAACCATGTCGAACACACGCCAAAGCCATGTCGGCAACACGCCAGAACCAGGTCGACAACACACCAAAACCATGTCGACAACACGCCAGAACCATGTCGACAACACGCCAGAACCATGTCGACAACACGCCAAAGCCATGTCGGCAACACGCCAGAACCATGTCGACAACACACCAAAACCATGTCGACAACACGCCAGAACCATGTCGAACACACGCCAAAAACATGTCAACAACACGCCAGAACCATGTCGACAACACGCCAAAACCATGTCAACAACACGCCAGAACCATGTCGACAACACGCCAAAACCATGTCGACAACACGCCAAAACCATGTCGAACACACGCCAAAAACATGTCGACAACACGCCAGAACCATGTCGACAACACGCCAAAACCATGTCGACAACACGCCAGAACCATGTCGACAACACGCCAAAACCATGTCGACAACACGCCAGAACCATGTCGACAACACGCCAAAAAAAGACCGACAACACGCCAGAACCATGTCGACAACACGCCAAAACCATGTCGACAACACGCCAGAACCATGTCGACAACACGCCAAAACCATGTCAACAACCCGCCAGAACCATGTCAACAACACACCAGAACCATGTCGACAACACGCCAGAACCATGTCAACAACACGCCAAAAACCGACCGACAACACGCCAGAACCATGTCGACAACACACCAGAACCATGTTGACAACACGCCAGAACCATGTCAACAACACGCCAAAAACAGACCGACAACACGCCAGAACCATGTCGACAACACACCAAAACTATCTCGACAACACGCCAGAACCATGTCGACAACACGCCAGAACCATGTCGACCACATGCCAGAACTATGTCGACAACACGCCAGAACCATGTCGACAACACGCCAAAAAAAGACCGACAACACGCCAGAACCATGTCGACAACACGCCAGAACCATGTCGACAACACGCCAGAACCATGTCGACAACACGCCAAAAAAAGACCGACAACACGCCAGAACCATGTCGACAACACGCCAGAACCATGTCGACAACACACCAAAACCATGTCGACAACACGCCAGAACCATGTCGAACACACGCCAAAGCCATGTCGGCAACACGCCAGAACCAGGTCGACAACACACCAAAACCATGTCGACAACACGCCAGAACCATGTCGACAACACGCCAGAACCATGTCGACAACACGCCAAAGCCATGTCGGCAACACGCCAGAACCATGTCGACAACACACCAAAACCATGTCGACAACACGCCAGAACCATGTCGAACACACGCCAAAAACATGTCGACAACACGCCAGAACCATGTCGACAACACGCCAAAACCATGTCAACAACACGCCAGAACCATGTCGACAACATGCCAAAACCATGTCGACAACACGCCAAAACCATGTCGAACACACGCCAAAAACATGTCGACAACACGCCAGAACCATGTCGACAACACGCCAAAACCATGTCGACAACACGCCAGAACCATGTCGACAACACGCCAAAACCATGTCGACAACACGCCAGAACCATGTCGACAACACGCCAAAAAAAGACCGACAACACGCCAGAACCATGTCGACAACACGCCAAAACCATGTCGACAACACGCCAGAACCATGTCGACAACACGCCAAAACCATGTCAACAACACGCCAGAACCATGTCAACAACACACCAGAACCATGTCGACAACACGCCAGAACCATGTCAACAACACGCCAAAAACCGACCGACAACACGCCAGAACCATGTCGACAACACACCAGAACCATGTTGACAACACGCCAGAACCATGTCAACAACACGCCAAAAACAGACCGACAACACGCCAGAACCATGTCGACAACACACCAGAACCATGTCGACAACACGCCAGAACCATGTCAACAACACGCCAAAAAATGACCGACAACACGCCAGAACCATGTCGACAACACACCAGAACCATGTCGACAACACGCCAAAACCATGTCGACAACACACCAACAAAAGACTGATTACACTCCAGAACCATGTCGACAACACGCCAGAACAATGTTGACAACACGCCAGAACCTTGTCGACAACACGCCAGAACCATGTCGACAATACGCCAAAACCATTTCGACAACATGCCAAAACCATGTCGACAATACGCCAGAACCATGTCGACAACACGCGAAAGCCATGTCGGCAACACGCCAGAACCATGTCGACAACACACCAAAACCATGTCGACAACATGCCAGAACCATGTCGAACACACACCAAAAACATGTCGACAACACGCCAGAACCATGTCGACAACACGCCAAAACCATGTCAACAACACGCCAGAACCATGTCGACAACACGCCAAAACCATGTCGACAACACGCCAGAACCATGTCGAACACACGCCAAAAACATGTCGACAACACGCCAGAACCATGTCGACAACACGCCAAAACCATGTCGACAACACGCCAGAACCATGTCGACAACACGCCAGAACCATGTCGACAACACGCCAGAACCATGTCGACAACACACCAGAACCATGTCGACAACACGCCAGAACCATGTCGACAACACGCCAAAACCATGTCGACAACCCGCCAGAACCATGTCGAACACACGCCAAAAACATGTCGACAACACGCCAGAACCATGTCGACAACACGCCAAAACCATGTCGACAACACGCCAAAACCATGTCGACAACACGCCAGAACCATGTCGAACACACGCCAAAAACATGTCGACAACACGCCAGAACCATGTCGACAACACGCCAAAACCATGTCGACAACACGCCAGAACCATGTCGACAACACGCCAAAACCATGTCGACAACACGCCAGAACCATGTCGACAACACGCCAAAAAAAGACCGACAACACGCCAGAACCATGTCGACAACACGCCAAAACCATGTCGACAACAATCCAGAACCATGTCGACAACACGCCAGAACCATGTCGACAACACACCAGAACCATGTCGACAACACGCCAGAACCATGTCAACAACACGCCAAAAACAGACCGACAACACGCCAGAACCATGTCGACAACACGCCAGAACCATGTCGACAACACGCCAGAACCATGTTGACAACACGCCAGAACCATGTCGAACACACGCCAAAAACATGTCGACAACACGCCAAAACCATGTCGACAACACGCCAGAACCATGTCGACAACACGCCAAAACCATGTCGACAACACGCCAGAACCATGTCGACAACACGCCAAAAAAAGACCGACAACACGCCAGAACCATGTCGACAACACGCCAAAACCATGTCGACAACACGCCAGAACCATGTCGACAACACGCCAAAACCATGTCAACAACACGCCAGAACCATGTCGACAACACACCAGAACCATGTCGACAACACGCCAGAACCATGTCGACAACACGCCAAAACCATGTCGACAACACGCCAGAACCATGTCGAACACACGCCAAAAACATGTCGACAACACGCCAGAACCATGTCGACAACACGCCAAAACCATGTCGACAACACGCCAAAACCATGTCGACAACACGCCAGAACCATGTCGAACACACGCCAAAAACATGTCGACAACACGCCAGAACCATGTCGACAACACGCCAAAACCATGTCGACAACACGCCAGAACCATGTCGACAACACGCCAAAACCATGTCGACAACACGCCAGAACCATGTCGACAACACGCCAAAAAAAGACCGACAACACGCCAGAACCATGTCGACAACACGCCAAAACCATGTCGACAACACGCCAGAACCATGTCGACAACACGCCAAAACCATGTCAACAACACGCCAGAACCATGTCGACAACACACCAGAACCATGTCGACAACACGCCAGAACCATGTCAACAACACGCCAAAAACAGACCGACAACACGCCAGAACCATGTCGACAACATGCCAGAACCATGTCGACAACACGCCAGAACCATGTTGACAACACGCCAGAACCATGTCGACAACACGCCAAAAACAGACCAACAACACGCCAGACCCATGTCGACAACACACCAGAACCATGTCGACAACACGCCAGAACCATGTCAACAACACGCCAAAAACAGACCGACAACACGCCAGAACCATGTCGACAACACACCAGAACCATGTCGACAACACGCCAGAACCATGTCAACAACACGCCAAAAACAGACCGACAACACGCCAGAACCATGTCGACAACACACCAGAACCATGTCGACAACACGCCAGAACCATGTCAACAACACGCCAAAAACAGACCGATAACACGCCAGAACCATGTCGACAACACACCAGAACCATGTCGACAACACGCCAAAACCATGTCGACAACACACCAACAAAAGACTGACAACACGCCAGAGCCATGTCGACAACACGCCAGAACCATGTCGACAACACACCAGAACCATGTCGACAACACGCCAGAACCATGTCAACAACACGCCAAAAACAGACCGATAACACGCCAGAACCATGTCGACAACACACCAGAACCATGTCGACAACACGCCAAAACCATGTCGACAACACACCAACAAAAGACTGACAACACGCCAGAGCCATGTCGACAACACGCCAGAACCATGTCAACAACACGCCAAAAACAGACCAACAAAACGCCAGAACCATGTCGACAACACGCCAGAACAATGTTGACAACACACCAGAACCATGTCGACAACACGCCAGAACCATGTCGACAATACGCCAAAACCATTTCGACAACATGCCAAAACCATGTCGACAATACGCCAGAACCATGTCGACAACACGCCAAAGCCATGTCGGCAACACGCCAGAACCATGTGGACAACACACCAAAACCATGTCGACAACACGCCAGAACCATGTCGAACACACACCAAAAACATGTCGACAACACGCCAGAACCATGTCGACAACACGCCAAAACCATGTCAACAACATGCCAGAACCATGTCGACAACACGCCAAAACCATGTCGACAACACACCAGAACCATGTCGAACACACGCCAAAAACATGTCGACAACACGCCAGAACCATGTCGACAACACGCCAAAACCATGTCGACAACACGCCAGAACCATGTCGACAACACGCCAGAACCATGTCGACAACACGCCAAAACTATCTCGACAACACGCCAGAACCATGTCGACAACACGCCAGAACCATGTCGACCACATGCCAGAACTATGTCGACAACACGCCAGAACCATGTCGACAACACGCCAAAAAAAGACCGACAACACGCCAGAACCATGTCGACAACACGCCAAAACCATGTCGACAACACGCCAGAACCATGTCGACAACACGCCAAAAAAAGACCGACAACACGCCAGAACCATGTCGACAACACGCCAGAACCATGTCGACAACACACCAGAACCATGTCGACAACACGCCAGAACCATGTCAACAACACGCCAGAACCATGTCAACAACACGCCAAAAACAGACCGACAACACGCCAGAACCATGTCGACAACACACCAGAACCATGTCGACAACACGCCAGAACCATGTCAACAACACGCCAAAAACAGACCGACAACACGCCAGAACCATGTCGACAACACGCCAAAACCATGTCAACAACACGCCAGAACCATGTCGACAACACGCCAAAAAAAGACCGACAACACGCCAGAACCATGTCGACAACACGCCAAAACCATGTCGACAACACGCCAGAACCATGTCGACAACACGCCAAAACCATGTCAACAACACGCCAAAACCATGTCGACAACACGCCAGAACCATGTCGACAACACGCCAGAACCATGTCAACAACACGCCAAAAACAGACCGACAACACGCCAGAACCATGTCGACAACACACCAGAACCATGTCGACAACACGCCAGAACCATGTCAACAACACGCCAAAAACAGACCGACAACACGCCAGAACCATGTCGACAACACGCCAGAACCATGTCGACAACACGCCAAAAAAAGACCGACAACACGCCAGAACCATGTCGACAACACGCCAAAACCATGTCGACAACACGCCAGAACCATGTCGACAACACGCCAAAACCATGTCAACAACACGCCAAAACCATGTCGCCAACACGCCAGAACCATGTCGACAACACGCCAAAACCATGTCGACAACACGCCAGAACCATGTCGACAACACGCCAAAAACAGACCGACAACACGCCAGAACCATGTCGACAACACGCCAGAACCATGTCGACAACACGCCAAAAACAGACCGACAACACGCCAGAACCATGTCGACAACACGCCAAAAACAGACCGACAACACGCCAGAACCATGTCGACAACACGCCAAAAACAGACCGACAAGAAGGCAGACACAGAATCCGGGTCAGACTGGATGTTGAGGACAGTCTGACGTCCGTTTCTGGCGTCTTTTTACCATCTGACCGACGGAGACAGAAATAGGTCTGAGGACAGACTGAAGGTCTCACCAGGAGCTCCCTTTGGTGTGCATCGTCAAGCTGGAGGGAAATCACAAGAAGGCAAAGAAGAGGAAAGAGAGGAGGAGGAGGAGATCTTCCTCATTTCTGATTGGCTCATTCAGAAACCTGTAAACAGCCTCGGTGTTCCAGACTTCAACCTCTGCTGTTTGTTCAGCTCCAGCAGCAGGATCAGCTGATAGCGGCAAGACCAGGACCACATCGTTTCCTGTCTGCATCAACAGAGCCGGAGGACGCCAGGATCCAGGGACCGGAAACAGGGTCCACATCCAGGGTCCGGAGACAGGGTCCACATCCAGGGTCCGGAAACAGGGTCCACATCCAGGGTCCGGAAACAGGGTCCACATCCAGGGTCCGGAGACAGGGTCCACATCCAGGGTCCGGAGACAGGGTCCACATCCAGGGTCCGGAAACAGGGTCCACATCCAGGGTCCGGAGACAGGGTCCACATCCAGGGTCCGGAGACAGGGTCCACATCCAGGGTCCGGAAACAGGGTCCACATCCAGGGTCCGGAGACAGGGTCCACATCCAGGGTCCGGAGACAGGGTCCACATCCAGGGGCCAGAAACAGGGTCCACATCCAGGGACCGGAAACAGGGTCCGGAAACAGGGTCCACATCCAGGGTCCGGAGACAGGGTCCACATCCAGGGTCCGGAGACAGGGTCCACATCCAGGGGCCAGAAACAGGGTCCACATCCAGGGACCGGAAACAGGGTCCGGAAACAGGGTCCACATCCAGGGTCCGGAGACAGGGTCCACATCCAGGGGCCAGAAACAGGGTCCACATCCAGGGTCCGGAAACAGGGTCCACATCCAGGGGCCAGAAACAGGGTCCACATCCAGGGGCCAGAAACAGGGTCCACATCCAGGGTCCGGAAACAGGGTCCAGAAACAGGGTCCACATCCAGGGTCCGGAAACAGGGTCCAGAAACAGTGTCCACATCCAGGGTCCAGAAACAGGGTCCACATCCAGGGTCCAGAAACAGGGTCCAAATCCAGGGTCCAGAAACAGGGTCCACATCCAGGATCCAGAAACAGGGTCCACATCCAGGGTCCGGAAACAGGGTCCAGAAACAGGGTCCACATCCAGGGTCCGGAAACAGGGTCCAGAAACAGTGTCCACATCCAGGGTCCAGAAACAGGGTCCAAATCCAGGGTCCAGAAACAGGGTCCACATCCAGGGTCCAGAAACATGGTCCACATCCAGGGTCCAGAAACAGGGTCCACATCCAGGGTCCGGAAACAGGGTCCACATCCAGGGTCTGGAAACAGGGTCCACATCCAGGGGCCAGAAACAGGGTCCACATCCAGGGTCCGGAAACAGGGTCCAGAAACAGGGTCCACATCCAGGGTCCGGAAACAGGGTCCACATCCAGGGTCCAGAAACAGTGTCCACATCCAGGGTCCACATCCAGGGTCCAGAAACAGGGTCCACATCCAGGGTCCACATCCAGGGTCCAGAAACAGGGTCCACATCCAGGGTCCGAAAACAGGGTCCACATCCAGGGTCCAGAAACAGGGTCCACATCCAGGGTCCAGAAACAGGGTCCAGAAACAGTGTCCACAAACAGGGTCCAGATTCATGGTCCAGAAACAGGGTCCAGATGCAGAGTCCAGACCCAGGGTCCAGAAACAGGTTCCAGATCTAGGATCCAGACCCAGGGTCCAGAAACAGGATCGAGAAGCATGGTCCAGATATGGGTTCCAGATCCAAGGTCTAGATACAGGATCCAGATTCAGGATCCAGATATGGGTTCCAGATCCATGGTCTAGATACAGGATCCAGATTCAGGATCCAGATTCAGGTTCCAGATCCAAGGTCTAGATACACGATCCAGATCCAGGATCCAGATATAGGTTCCAGATCCAAGGTCTAGATACACGATCCAGATCCAGGATCCAGATATAGGTTCCAGATCCAAGGTCTAGATACAGGATCTAGATCCAGGATCCGAATATAGGTTCCAGATCCAAGGTCTAGATACAGGATACAGATCCAGGATCCAGATATAGGTTCCAGATCCAAGGTCTAGATACAGGATCCAGATATAGGTGCCAGATCCAAGGTCTAGATACAGGATCCAGATTCAGGATCCAGATATAGGTTCCAGATCCAAGGTCTAGATACAGGATCCAGATTCAGGATCCAGATATAGGTTCCAGATCAAAGGTCTAGATTCAGGATCCAGATCCAGGATCCAGATATAGGTTCCAGATCCAAGGTCTAGATTCAGGATCCAGATATAGGGTCCAGATCCAAGGTCTAGATTCAGGATCCAGATTAAGGATCCAGATATAGGTTCCAGATCCAAAGTCTAGATTAAGGATCCAGATATAGGTTCCAGATCCAAGGTCTAGATCCAAGATCCAGATATAGGTTCCAGATCCAAGGTCTAGATTCAGGATCCAGATTCAGGATCCAGATATAGGTTCCAGATCCAAAGTCTAGATCAAGGATCCAGATATAGGTTCCAGATCCAAGGTCTAGATCCAAGATCCAGATATAGGTTCCAGATCCAAAGTCTAGATACAAGATCCAGATCCAGGATCCAGATATAGGTGCCAGATCCAAGGTCTAAATTCAGGATCCAGATCCAGGATCCAGATATAGGTTCCAGATGCTATGATATGAGATATGACAATATCCTTTCATTTGGTTATAGTTTCATTTGTTGTGACCCGTTTAAACTTTGAATGATATTCCTAGGTTAAAGTATGGCTGAGCTGTAGAGCTCCAAAGTAGGTTGGGGTTTGAGATTTTTTACTGCTCCTTCTGGTCAAATCCCATTCATTCCTATGGGACAAAAATTCACAGTTTTTTGTGAATTATGTAAAAACCGTAAGACTTTTGTACAGCAAAAGTCATAGCACACTATTCCCGATTGAGGCGCACGTTTTGATGTAACTTTTGTGGGGGTGCTGGCAAATCCCTAGGAGGAGATACGAACCGAAAATCGAGCAGAAACGGGAGAAGTTTAAAAATAATAATAATTAAAGCCGCAAGCGGCATCCATTGGTTCCTCGCCTCATGCCGAAACCTCCACCCGAGCCCTGGTTCTCCTAATGCTACATGTGAAGGACCCGCACAGCCAGTTCATTTTAATAGAGAAATACAATTCACATATTGAAAAAAGAATGTGTGTAAACGCCAAGATGGCGGAAAGCCCATTACCATGGCAACATGTGTTTAATTGAGTCTTTAGCTTGTCTTGGGATGTTACACATGTGTGGCGAATTTCGTAGCCCTACGTCAAAGTAGACGATCGGGCCCCTAGGGGCCCCCCCCCAAAATGTGCCACCCCCACAATACATATTAAAATATGTTAAGGACCTACCAAATATGAATGTTTTCCACTTTGGTGCAGATCAGATGTATTTCTGCGAAGATATGAGTGAACCGTATTTCATGGCGAGAACACTTTTTTCCATGGGTTGCCACGGTAACACGCTTTCTCCTATCAAAAAGATTTGAATAACTTTTGGTCCCCATCTTGTCACGAAGCTTCATGGCGAACGTGGAGCCAATAGCATGATTCGCCTCAGACTAGTTCGTTCAAATACGATGCGCCCAAATTGAAAAAACGGGCAAAAAAATGGCCGCAAACACCAAGATGGCGGACAGCCCGTTGCCATGACAACAGGCATTTCAATGACTTTTTTACTTGTCTTGATGTGATAGACATGTGTACCGAATTTCGTCGTCCTACGTTAAACTAAAAATTTTTTACCCCATTCTAGAGGCCATTTTTGCCGTTTCTAGGGGGCGCTGTCGAGGCATTTTTTAATTGGCGTGCATGCGGACCCTACAATATCGCTATTTTCTCCGGGACTGAGGTGTGTGCCAAGTTTCGCAACTTTTCACGGGGCCTAAGGGGGTCAAAAATGGCCGAGTTGTGCTGAGAAGAAGAATAATAATATAGAATAGAAGAATAAACATTTCAATAACAATAGGGCCCTGCCATACTTCGTATGGCTCGGACCCTAATAAGATAGCGGAATAAACGCAAAGCGATAGTAATATGTGTGCCTCAATGCTTACAGCATTGGCACCCATAATAATAACTAGAGGAGGTCTTGTTCCGGAGGCTGATGGCTGCTGGCAGGAATGATCTTCTGTATCTTTCAGTCTTGCATCGGACCTGAAGAAGCCTCTCACTGAACACACTTTGTTGTTTCATCACTGTGTTTTGGAGAGGGTGTGAAGAATCCTCCATCATCTTCATCAGCTTGTGCAGCATTCTTCTTTGGACAATCAGCTCCAGCGGCTCCAGAGTTACTCCAAGCACAGAAGCAGCTTTCTGGATCAGTTTGTTGATTCTCTTCAAGTCTCTGGTTCTGATGCTACTACCCCAGCAGATGCTGCAAAGCTGACTGCACTCTCCACAACAGACTTCTAGAAGATATGCAACATCTTGGTGCAGACGTTAAACCATCTCAGCTTCCTTAAGAAGTACAGTCTGCTCTGATCTTTCTTGTAGATGTAGTCAGTGTTGCATTTCCAGTCCAGTTTGTTGTCCAGCTGAACTCCAAGATACTTGTATTCCTCCACCACCTCCACCTCCTCTCCCAGGATGGAAACAGTGCTTTGTTTATTCTTCTTCCTCCTGAAGTCAACAATCATCTCTTTTGTTTTGCTGCTATTTAATATGAGATGATTGTCACCGCATCATTTAACAAACTGACTGACCAGTTCTCTGTACTCTGCTTCTTGTCCATCCCTGATACACCCCACAACTGCAGAGTCATCAGAGTATTTCTGCAGATGACAGGACTCAGAGTTGGACTCGAAGTTGTACAGACAAAAAGGGGCTAGTTCAAACATATGGTAGTAGAACCTAAAATTTAATGGTTCCCCTCTTTCTGATGATCCGTAACGGTTCTTGTTTGTCTGATGGTTTTTGACTGGTTCTCCTCTGTCTGATGGCACGTGACGATACTCGTCCGTGTAACAGTCTGTGACGGCTCTCCTCCATCTGATGGTTTGTGACTTGTTCTCCATAATGGTTCCGCCCTGTTTGATTGTCCGTGAAGGTTTTAACTGTGTTTTATCTCCCTCTGGAATTCTTGAACAATTATAGCCCACCTCATGAATTTTAATTATAATTGTACATTCGGTGGAGAAACACAAGAAGGTTGTGATGTGTGTACACAGTTATCAGCAAGGAAGTAGATCCAAGATACACCTCAAAGTGCTGCAGAGCAAGTAACAAAGCCAGTGTTTCTTTTTCAGTTGTTGAATTGTTAAGTTGATGCTTGTTGAACTTAAGTGAAAAATAGCAAACGGGGTGATCAAATCTGTCATTATCTTCTTGTTAGAGAACATCACCAGCACCGACAGCACTAGCATCAACTGAAAGCTTGAATGGTTTGCTAGATCAGGAGTGGAGAAAACAAGTGCATTGCACAACAGCAACTTCACATTTTCAAAGACATGCTGACACTCCTGGTGACCAAGAGAAGATTGCTTTTAAACTAAGCGAGCAGGTTAAAGTTTCGACCACAGAAGTTACGGCAAAAATTTCTGTAGTACCCAGCCATACTTACAAACCGGCGTAGCTCTTTTCTGGTCAGTGGGACTTTTAAAAGCAGTGATGGCAGCAATTTTTGCATCCGCGGGTCGAACCTGTCCTTGCCCCACTTGCCTGCCTGAGTAAGTGCCTTTCCGAAGTCACACTTGGTGTCCCTAAGCCTGGTGAACACCTCTGTCAAAACTTTTACATGTTCTTCCCATGAAGACGTACACAATGAGATCATCCAAATTACAGTTTGGACTCCAAGAGAAGAGTGTGTTTACAAGCTGTTGAAAGGTGGCTGGAGCGGTGCACATGCCAAATGCCATTGTGGTTTCCTGTAAAAAGTGATCTGCAGTGACAAACGCCAAAATGTCTGATGCCTTTTTTTTCTGTGGTACTTGCCAATATCCTTTAAGCAGATCTATTTAACTGACATATTAAGCAGCACCAATCTGGTCTGTACAATCGAGTTAGTTCTACACAAGGTGATGGATACGAGTTAGTAACACTAAGAGCATTTACTTTGATGAAACAAGGGGAACCATCAGGTTTAACTTCCACGATACATGGAGAACTCCATGGTTTTATGGGTCAGGCATCCCCTGCATCAATGTAATGTTCAATGACTGAAGTACAAGTGGGAATGTCATTGAAAAATGATGGGAATGAGTAACCTAAGGACACAATGTCACAATTGGTCCTGTGTTTAAAGTTCAAGCAGGGAAGGAAGTTTCTCTGTCATTAAATTTGATAGGCAAGGGGATTTCAAACACGTCAAACCAAAACTTACAATCTCATCCTTAAGCACTTTTACTGGCCTGGTTTAAAATCTGATGTAGCAAGACACTGCCGTGGCTGACATACTTGCCAAATAGCTGGTAGTTGTAACACTTAATGTTGCAATACTCCAGCTCACCAGTGAAAAGGAGGAGAGGTTTGCAAGCATTAGACCCACAAATAATACTTAGCTGGTAAAAGTAATTATTTGCAGGTGGTATTACCATGACAAACAGGCAAGAATGGAGGTTCAGGTCATATTAACAAGCGTCCCCTGTTACAAGTAGCTATTACAATGTCACCCAATCAACAAAAGTGTGATAAACTATTCAAAGTAAAACCACAGCTAACTAAGAGAGGTCACAAACCACCCCAATTGGACTCACAACACAAAGACACAAAATACAAGTCTGTACTACACCACAAAACCACATTCCAGGCTGACAACCAGGGCAAATTGAGGCAAACTGAGCAATCAACACTCAGCTGCCCTGACTGCCTGCCAGCTTGCTTCTTAAATAGGGCTGACGAGCTGGGCCCAGTTGGAGAGGATGAAAAGTCAGCCAATCCTGGACAGGGTTAGGGTTAGCCAGCCCACCACAGGAACGGAGAGGTGTAGCCAATCGCAGGAAGGAAATAAAGCAGCCAGCCAATGGTCTAGATGGGATCCAGGAAAAAGCCACAGGTTATTACAGCCAAGTCAAATAAAGAAATAGAAATTGTGGCACAAGCCAAGATCCCAAAAAAAGGGTTAGAGGTGCTCCAATCAGGCTGATCCTTAACCTCAGAGGACTCAACCTTGTGGTTATCCACCTGCACAGCAGTGGGGCTAGCATCAGGCAGCACAGCAGACAAACCAGAAGCTTCAACTTCAGACAGGGATGGCAACACAAGCAGTTCCAGCTTGTGTTGCCAAAACCAGAGCCTTAAGATCCTTTTTCAGGATCTACTTTGGACAAGAGATTGATAAGTGGACAGCAATTTGAGTCAACTCATCTTTACAGCACTGATCCAGCTGTTCAAGAGAGCTGTGCCATAAAGTGAGCCAGAACAGACAATTCCGCCATGTCTTAACTCCACAACGTAACTGTTACAAGCAGGATCCAACACAAATGCACAATTCTTACTTTTAAATGTCACAGGATCAAGTTACAGTGTCCCCGACAAGCCTCACTTGAAACCTTTTTAAATTTCTCTGTAGACAAGTGATGACTGTTAGGGCTAGATAGCTTCCTCTGTCTTTGACCCATCATTCTCTGCTCCCTGTTCTTCTGCTTTTTACCAGTTTGAACCAGTTTGTCTTTTCATTGTGAGATTGTTGGGCATCCAAAGCCCTCAGGTTCCCCAACAGATGCTCTCCCACCACCACTATTCAAAGTTAATTTACAATTTAGGAGCATCAGTTCTTGCTGTTAATAACAGCAGGCTGTCCTCGGGTCTGGTTCCTAAACATGCAGAATGGTAGGTGGCCAGGCAGGCAGGTTGACGGGCAGGCAGGCAGGTTGACGGGCAGGCAGGCAAGAAACATGCTCTGGTGACAGAACATACAATTGTTAGGCAAGCTGTTTAAATCCTTATGCAGAAATGCTGCAATGGCCGAGAGCTGTTACCACTTGATGAAACAACAATCAGGCAATGACTGGTGAACTGAGCTGGCCTTTTATCTTGCTGCTGCTGATTTCCTGATGAGAACCTGGTGTGGACTTGGTTGCCAGGGAAACAGGCACACCCACTGCAGCACAGGTCAGAGCAGGAACCACAACACATGTGATCCTGGTTTTATTGGATCTGACAGCAGCCTTTCATACAGTGGATCACAACATTTTGATGACACGTCGAGAGCATTGGGTTGGCATTTGCAGTACTGCTCTGGAATGGTTCAGGTTCAACCTGTCCAAAATGTCAAACTGGGCCATTTTTCTGTTAAACTGGCCCATTCCCAGTCATCCTCTGCTGCTTTGTCATGTGGAGTCCCACAGGGGTCCGTTCTGGGGCCTCTGCTTTTTTCATTATACCTCCTTCCCCTTGGGTCAGTCATTAGGTAGCTCATTGTGCTTTCTATCTCTATGCTGATGACAGTCAGGTTTATGTCTGCCTGAAACGTAAGGACTCTTATTCCCTACAAAAACTTTTAGACTGTCTTAATGAGGTCAAATCCTGAATTTTTTTCATTTTAATGAGCAGAAGACAGAAGTTCTGGTTTCCAGTTCTGGTGCAAATTGATCCTCCTGCTGACTTGGGTCCCCTTGCACAATATTGTAGACCTGTTGTCACACATCTGGGTGTGAAACTGGACAGTGATTTTAGTCTAGACATGCAGGTCAGTGCAGTGGTTAAATCTAGCTTTTTCCAGGAGAGGCAACTGGCAAAGGCTAAACATCTTTTGAGGCAGAACTTTGAAACAGTAATTCATGCTTTTATCACAACACGGCTACTACAATTCTCTTTACCTTGGCCTCATTCAGAAATGTTTGTTGCGTCTGCAGTTGGTACAAAATGCTGCAGCTCGTCTGCTGACGGGAACATGTAAGACAGAGCACATTTATCTTATTTTAGCCATACTGCACTGGTTGCCTGTTCTGCTTAGGATTTGTTTTAAAATCCTTTCATTTCTTTATAAGTCTTTAAATGACCTCGCCCCGCCTTACCTCTCTGAGCTGATACATATGTACCCCCTCCCAGACCCTCCAGTCAGCAGATCAGCTGTTCCTGGAGGTCCTGAGGATGTGGAGGAAGCTCAGAGGGGACGAAACAAGCTCTGTGGAACTCATCGCCACTGCAGGTCAGACAAGCTTCATCACTGTCTAGTTTTAAATCCCTTTAAAGACCCACGTGTTTGCACTGGTATTTTACCCAGAACGAGTCTGCTTTTGCTGCTTTATGGTTTCAGTGTTTAATGTGGATTTATATTTTATTGTTTTATGTGTTAATATGTTAATTATGTTATGTTTAGCACTTTATTCAGCAGTAGCTGTTAGATAGTGCTTTATAAATAAAATTGGCTTGGCTTGGTCCTGAGGGGTTCTCCCCTGTCTGATGGTTCCTGATGGTTCTCCTCTGTCTGATGGTTCCTGATGTTTCTCCTCTGTCTGGTGGTCCATGATGGTTCTCCTATGTCTGACGGTTCCTGATGGTTCTCCTCTTTCTGATGGTCCGTGATGGTTCTCCTATGTCTGACGGTTCCTGATGGTTCTCCTCTTTCTGATGGTCCATGATGGTTCTCCTATGTCTGACGGTTCCTGATGGTTCTCCTCTTTCTGATGGTCCGTGATGGTTCTCCTATGTCTGACGGTTCCTGATGGTTCTCCTCTGTTTGGTGGTTCCTGATGGTTCTCCTCTGTCTGATGGTTCCTGATGTTTCACCTCTGTCTGGTGGTTCCTGATTGTTCTCATCTGTCTGGTGGTTCCTGATGGTTCTCATCTGTCTGGTGGTTCCTGATGGTTCTCCTCTGTCTGGTCGTCTGTGATGGTTCTCTCTCTGATGGTCCGTGATGGTTCTCCTGTGTCTGGTGGTTCCTAATGGTTCTCCTCTGTCTCATTGTTGGTAATGGTTCTACTATGGTCTGTGATGGTTCTCATCTGGCTGGTGGTTCCTGGTGGTTCTCCTCTGTCTGATGGTCCGTGATGATTCTCCTCTGTCTGATGGTTCCTCATGGTTCCCCTCTGTCTCATCGTTGGTAATGGTTCTCCAATGGTCTGTGATGGTTCTCCTCTGTCTGGTGGTTCCTGATGATTCTCCTCTGTCTGATGGTTCCTCATGGTTCCCCTCTGTCTCATCGTTGGTAATGGTTCTTCTATGGTCCGTGATGATTTTCCTCTGTTTGGTGGTTCCTGGTGGTTCTCCTCTGTTTGGTGGTTCCTGATGGTTCTCCTCTGTCTGGTGGTTCGTGATGGTTCTCCTCTGTCTGATGGTCTGTGATGGTTCTCCTATGTCTGACGGTTCCTGATGGTTCTCCTCTTTCTGATGATCCGTGATTGTTCTCCTCTCTCTGATGGTTCCTGATGGTTCTCCTCTGTCTGATGGTTCCTGATGGTTCTCCTCTGTCTGATGGTCCGTGATGGTTCTCCTCTGTCTGGTGTTTCCTGATGGTTCTCCTCTGTCTGGTGGTTCCTGATGGTTCTCCTCTGTCTGGTGGTCTGTGAATGTTCTCCTCTATCTGATGGTTCGTGATGGTTCTCCTCTTTCTGGTTGTTCCTGATGGTTCTCCTCTGTCTGGTGGTTCGTGATGGTTCTCCTCTGTCTGACGGTTCCTGATGGTTCTCCTCTTTCTGATGGTCCGTGATGGTTCTCCTATGTCTGACGGTTCCTGATGGTTCTCCTCTGTTTGGTGGTTCCTGATGTTTCTCCTCTGTCTGGTGGTTCCTGATGGTTCTCCTCTTTCTGATGGTCCGTGATGGTTCTCCTATGTCTGACGGTTCCTGATGGTTCTCCTCTGTTTGGTGGTTCCTGATGTTTCTCCTCTGTCTGGTGGTTCCTGATGGTTCTCCTCTGTCTGATGGTTCCTGATGATTCTTCTCTGTCTCATTGTTGATAATGGTTCTCCTATGGTCCATGATGGTTCATGATGGTTCTCCACTGTGTGATGGTCCGTGATGGTTCTTCTCTGTCTGATGGTTCTCCTCTGTCTGATGGTTCCTGATGGTTCTCCTCTTTCTGATGGTCCGAGATGGTTCTCTTCTTTCTGATGTTCTGTGATGGTTCTCCTCTGTCTGATGGTCTGTGATGGTTCTCCTCTGTCTGATGGTGTGTGATGGTTCTCCTCTGTCTGGTGGTTCCTGATGATTCTTCTCTGTCTCCTCGTTGATAATGGTTCTCCTATGGTCTGTGATGGTTCGTGATGGTTTTCCTCTGTGGGATGGTCCGTGATGGTTCTCCTCTTTCTAATGGTCCATGATGGTTCTCCTCTTTCTGGTGGTTCCTGATGGTTCTCCTCTGTCTGGTGGTTCCTGATGGTTCTCCTCTGTCTGGTGGTTCCTGATAGTTCTCCTCTGTCTGGTGGTTCCTGATGGTTCTCCTCTGTCTGGTGGTTCCTGATGGTTCTCCTCTGTCTGGTGGTTCCTGATAGTTCTCCTCTGTCTGATGGTCCATGATGGTTCTCCTCTTTCTGGTAGTTTGTGACGGTTCTCCTCTGTCTGGTTTTTCCTGATGGTTCTCCTCTGTCTGGTGGTTCCTGATGATTCTTCTTTGTCTCATCGTTGATAATGGTTCTCCTTTGGTCCGGGATGGTTCGTGATGGTTCTCCTCTGTGTGATGGTCCGTGTTGGTTCTCCTCTGTCTGATGGTTCATGATGGTTCTCCTTTGTCTGATGGTTCCTGATGGTTCTCCTCTTTCTGATGGTCCGTGATGGTTCCCCTTTTTCTGATGGTCCGTGATGGTTCTCACCTGTCGGATGGTTGCTGATAGTTCTCCTCTGTCTGATGGTCCGTGGTGGTTCTCCTCTGTCTGGTGGTTCCTGATAGTTCTCATCTGTCTGGTGGTTCCTGATGGTTCTCCTCTGTCTGGTTGTCTGTGATGGTTCTCTCTCTGATGGTCCGTGATGGTTCTCCTGTGTCTGGTGGTTCCTAATGGTTCTCCTCTGTCTCATTGTTGGTAATGGTTCTACTATGGTCTGTGATGGTTCTCATCTGGCTGGTGGTTCCTGGTGGTTCTCCTCTGTCTGATGGTCCGTGATGATTCTCCTCTGTCTGATGGTTCCTCATGGTTCCCCTCTGTCTCATCGTTGGTAATGGTTCTCCAATGGTCTGTGATGGTTCTCCTCTGTCTGGTGGTTCCTGATGATTCTCCTCTGTCTGATGGTTCCTCATGGTTCCCCTCTGTCTCATCGTTGGTAATGGTTCTTCTATGGTCCGTGATGATTTTCCTCTGTTTGGTGGTTCCTGGTGGTTCTCCTCTGTTTGGTGGTTCCTGATGGTTCTCCTCTGTCTGGTGGTTCGTGATGGTTCTCCTCTGTCTGATGGTCTGTGATGGTTCTCCTATGTCTGACGGTTCCTGATGGTTCTCCTCTTTCTGATGATCCGTGATTGTTCTCCTCTCTCTGATGGTTCCTGATGGTTCTCCTCTGTCTGATGGTTCCTGATGGTTCTCCTCTGTCTGATGGTCCGTGATGGTTCTCCTCTGTCTGGTGTTTCCTGATGGTTCTCCTCTGTCTGGTGGTTCCTGATGGTTCTCCTCTGCCTGGTGGTCTGTGAATGTTCTCCTCTATCTGATGGTTCGTGATGGTTCTCCTCTTTCTGGTTGTTCCTGATGGTTCTCCTCTGTCTGGTGGTTCGTGATGGTTCTCCTCTGTCTGACGGTTCCTGATGGTTCTCCTCTTTCTGATGGTCCGTGATGGTTCTCCTATGTCTGACGGTTCCTGATGGTTCTCCTCTGTTTGGTGGTTCCTGATGTTTCTCCTCTGTCTGGTGGTTCCTGATGGTTCTCCTCTTTCTGATGGTCCGTGATGGTTCTCCTATGTCTGACGGTTCCTGATGGTTCTCCTCTGTTTGGTGGTTCCTGATGTTTCTCCTCTGTCTGGTGGTTCCTGATGGTTCTCCTCTGTCTGATGGTTCCTGATGATTCTTCTCTGTCTCATTGTTGATAATGGTTCTCCTATGGTCCATGATGGTTCATGATGGTTCTCCACTGTGTGATGGTCCGTGATGGTTCTTCTCTGTCTGATGGTTCTCCTCTGTCTGATGGTTCCTGATGGTTCTCCTCCTTCTGATGGTCCGAGATGGTTCTCTTCTTTCTGATGTTCTGTGATGGTTCTCCTCTGTCTGATGGTCTGTGATGGTTCTCCTCTGTCTGATGGTGTGTGATGGTTCTCCTCTGTCTGGTGGTTCCTGATGATTCTTCTCTGTCTCCTCGTTGATAATGGTTCTCCTATGGTCTGTGATGGTTCGTGATGGTTTTCCTCTGTGTGATGGTCCGTGATGGTTCTCCTCTTTCTAATGGTCCATGATGGTTCTCCTCTTTCTGGTGGTTCCTGATGGTTCTCCTCTGTCTGGTGGTTCCTGATGGTTCTCCTCTGTCTGGTGGTTCCTGATAGTTCTCCTCTGTCTGGTGGTTCCTGATGGTTCTCCTCTGTCTGGTGGTTCCTGATGGTTCTCCTCTGTCTGGTGGTTCCTGATAGTTCTCCTCTGTCTGATGGTCCATGATGGTTCTCCTCTTTCTGGTAGTTTGTGACGGTTCTCCTCTGTCTGGTTTTTCCTGATGGTTCTCCTCTGTCTGGTGGTTCCTGATGATTCTTCTTTGTCTCATCGTTGATAATGGTTCTCCTTTGGTCCGGGATGGTTCGTGATGGTTCTCCTCTGTGTGATGGTCCGTGTTGGTTCTCCTCCTTTCTGATGGTTCATGATGGTTCTTCTTTGTCTGATGGTTCCTGATGGTTCTCCTCTTTCTGATGGTCCGTGATGGTTCCCCTTTTTCTGTTGGTTCCTGATGATTCTTCTCTGTCTCCTCGTTGATAATGGTTCTCCTATGGTCCGTGATGGTTCGTGATGGTTTTCCTCTGTGTGATGGTCCGTGATGGTTCTCCTCTTTCTAATGGTCCATGATGGTTCTCCTCTGTCTGGTGGTTCCTGATGGTTCTCCTCTGTGTGATGGTCCGTGATGGTTCTCCTCTGTCTGGTGGTTCCTGATGATTCTTCTCTGTCTCCTCGTTGATAATGGTTCTCCTATGGTCCGTGATGGTTCGTGATGGTTTTCCTCTGTGTGATGGTCCGTGATGGTTCTCCTCTTTCTAATGGTCCATGATGGTTCTCCTCTGTCTGGTGGTTCCTGATGGTTCTCCCCTGTCTGCTGGTTCCTGATGGTTCTCCTCTTTCTGGTAGTTTGTGACGGTTCTCCTCTGTCTGGTTTTTCCTGATGGTTCTCCTCTGTCTGGTGGTTCCTGATGGTTCTCCTCTGTCTTGTGGTTCCTGATGGTTCTCCTCTCTCTGATGGTTCCTGATGGTTCTCCTCTTTCTGATGGTCTGTGATGGTTCTCCTCTTTGTGATGGTCTGTGATGGTTCTCCTCTGTCTGATGGTCTGTGATGGTTCCCCTCTGTCTGATGGTTCCTGATGATTCTCCTCTGTCTGGTGGTTCCTGATGATTCTTCTCTGTCTCATCGTTGATAATGGTTCTCCTATGGTCCTTGATGGTTCTCCTCTGTGTGATGGTCCGTGATGGTTCTCCTCTGTCTGATGGTTCGAGATGGTTCTCCTCTGTCTGATGGTCTGTGATGGTTTTCCTCTGTCTGGTGGTTCCTGATGATTCTTCTCTGTCTCAATGTTGATAATGGTTCTCCTATGGTCCATGATGTTTCGTGATGGTTCTCCTCTGTGTGATGGTCCGTGATGGTTCTCCTCTGTCTGATGGTTCTCCTCTGTCTGATGGTTCCTGATGGTTCTCCTCTTTCTGATGGTCCGTGATGGTTCTCTTCTTTCTGATGTTCTGTGATGGTTCTCCTCTGTCTGGTGGTTCCTGATGGTTCTCCTCTGTCTGATGGTTCGTGATGGTTCTCCTCTTTCTGATGGTCCGTGATGGTTCTCCTCTGTCTGATGGTTCTCCTCTGTCTGATGGTTCCTGATGGTTCTCCTCTTTCTGATGGTCCGTGATGGTTCTCTTCTTTCTGATGTTCTGTGAGGGTTCTCCTCTGTCTGATGGTCTGTGATGGTTCTCCTCTGTCTGGTGGTTCCTGATGATTCTTCTCTGTCTCTTCGTTGATAATGGTTCTCCTATGGTCCGTGATGGTTTTCCTCTGTGTGATGGTCCGTGATGGTTCTCCTCTTTCTAATGTTCCGTGATGGTTCTCCCCTGTCTGGTGGTTCCTGATGGTTCTCCTCTGTCTGGTGGTTCCTGATAGTTCTCCTCTGTCTGATGGTCCGTGATGGTTCTCCTCTTTCTGGTGGTTCTTGATGATTGTTCTCTGTCTGATCGTTGATAATGGTTCTCCTATGGTCCATGATGGTTCATGATGGTTCTCCTCTGTCTGATGGTCCGTTATGATTCTACTCTATCTGATGGTCCGGAATCGTTCTCCCCTGTCTGCTGGTTCCTGGTGGTTCTCCTCTGTCTGGTGGTTCCTGATGGTTCTCCTCTTTCTGGTGGTTACTGATGGTTCTCCTCTGTCTGGTGGTTCCTGATGGTTCTCCTCTGTCTGATGGTTCGTGATGGTTCTCCTCTGTCTGATGGTTTGTGATGGTTCTCCTCTGTCTGGTGGTTCGTCATGGTTCTCCTCTGTCTGGTGGTTCCTGATGGTTCTCCTCTTTCTGGTAGTTTGTGACGGTTCTCCTCTGTCTGGTTTTTCCTGATGGTTCTCCTCTGTCTGGTGGTTCCTGATGGTTCTCCTCTGTCATGTGGTTCCTGATGGTTCTCCTCTGTCTGATGGTTGCTGATAGTTCTCCTCTGTCTGATGGTCCGTGGTGGTTCTCCTCTGTCTGGTGGTTCCTGATAGTTCTCATCTGTCTGGTGGTTCCTGATGGTTCTCCTCTGTCTGGTTGTCTGTGATGGTTCTCTCTCTGATGGTCCGTGATGGTTCTCCTGTGTCTGGTGGTTCCTAATGGTTCTCCTCTGTCTCATTGTTGGTAATGGTTCTACTATGGTCTGTGATGGTTCTCATCTGGCTGGTGGTTCCTGGTGGTTCTCCTCTGTCTGATGGTCCGTGATGATTCTCCTCTGTCTGATGGTTCCTGATGGTTCTCCTCTGTCTGATGGTTGCTGATAGTTCTCCTCTGTCTGATGGTCCGTGGTGGTTCTCCTCTGTCTGATGGTTCGTGATGGTTCTCCTCTGTCTGATGGTTTGTGATGGTTCTCCTCTGTCTGGTGGTTCGTCATGGTTCTCCTCTGTCTGGTGGTTCCTGATGGTTCTCCTCTGTCTGGTTTTTCCTGATGGTTCTCCTCTGTCTGGTCGTTCCTGATGGTTCTCCTCTGTCTTGTGGTTCCTGATGGTTCTCCTCTGTCTGATGGTTGCTGATAGTTCTCCTCTGTCTGATGGTCCGTGGTGGTTCTCCTCTGTCTGGTGGTTCCTGATAGTTCTCATCTGTCTGGTGGTTCCTGATGGTTCTCCTCTGTCTGGTTGTCTGTGATGGTTCTCTCTCTGATGGTCCGTGATGGTTCTCCTCTGTCTGGTGGTTCCTGATGGTTCTCCTCTGTCTTGTGGTTCCTGATGGTTCTCCTCTCTCTGATGGTTCCTGATGGTTCTCCTCTTTCTGATGGTCTGTGATGGTTCTCCTCTTTGTGATGGTCTGTGATGGTTCTCCTCTGTCTGATGGTCTGTGATGGTTCCCCTCTGTCTGATGGTTCCTGATGATTCTCCTCTGTCTGGTGGTTCCTGATGATTCTTCTCTGTCTCATCGTTGATAATGGTTCTCCTATGGTCCTTGATGGTTCTCCTCTGTGTGATGGTCCGTGATGGTTCTCCTCTGTCTGATGGTTCGTGATGGTTCTCCTCTGTCTGATGGTCTGTGATGGTTTTCCTCTGTCTGGTGGTTCCTGATGATTCTTCTCTGTCTCAATGTTGATAATGGTTCTCCTATGGTCCATGATGTTTCGTGATGGTTCTCCTCTGTGTGATGGTCCGTGATGGTTCTCCTCTGTCTGATGGTTCTCCTCTGTCTGATGGTTCCTGATGGTTCTCCTCTTTCTGATGGTCCGTGATGGTTCTCTTCTTTCTGATGTTCTGTGATGGTTCTCCTCTGTCTGGTGGTTCCTGATGGTTCTCCTCTGTCTGATGGTTCGTGATGGTTCTCCTCTTTCTGATGGTCCGTGATGGTTCTCCTCTGTCTGATGGTTCTCCTCTGTCTGATGGTTCCTGATGGTTCTCCTCTTTCTGATGGTCCGTGATGGTTCTCTTCTTTCTGATGTTCTGTGAGGGTTCTCCTCTGTCTGATGGTCTGTGATGGTTCTCCTCTGTCTGGTGGTTCCTGATGATTCTTCTCTGTCTCTTCGTTGATAATGGTTCTCCTATGGTCCGTGATGGTTTTCCTCTGTGTGATGGTCCGTGATGGTTCTCCTCTTTCTAATGTTCCGTGATGGTTCTCCCCTGTCTGGTGGTTCCTGATGGTTCTCCTCTGTCTGGTGGTTCCTGATAGTTCTCCTCTGTCTGATGGTCCGTGATGGTTCTCCTCTTTCTGGTGGTTCTTGATGATTGTTCTCTGTCTGATCGTTGATAATGGTTCTCCTATGGTCCATGATGGTTCATGATGGTTCTCCTCTGTCTGATGGTCCGTTATGATTCTACTCTATCTGATGGTCCGGAATCGTTCTCCCCTGTCTGCTGGTTCCTGGTGGTTCTCCTCTGTCTGGTGGTTCCTGATGGTTCTCCTCTTTCTGGTGCTTACTGATGGTTCTCCTCTGTCTGGTGGTTCCTGATGGTTCTCCTCTGTCTGATGGTTCGTGATGGTTCTCCTCTGTCTGATGGTTTGTGATGGTTCTCCTCTGTCTGGTGGTTCGTCATGGTTCTCCTCTGTCTGGTGGTTCCTGATGGTTCTCCTCTTTCTGGTAGTTTGTGACGGTTCTCCTCTGTCTGGTTTTTCCTGATGGTTCTCCTCTGTCTGGTGGTTCCTGATGGTTCTCCTCTGTCATGTGGTTCCTGATGGTTCTCCTCTGTCTGATGGTTGCTGATAGTTCTCCTCTGTCTGATGGTCCGTGGTGGTTCTCCTCTGTCTGGTGGTTCCTGATAGTTCTCATCTGTCTGGTGGTTCCTGATGGTTCTCCTCTGTCTGGTTGTCTGTGATGGTTCTCTCTCTGATGGTCCGTGATGGTTCTCCTGTGTCTGGTGGTTCCTAATGGTTCTCCTCTGTCTCATTGTTGGTAATGGTTCTACTATGGTCTGTGATGGTTCTCATCTGGCTGGTGGTTCCTGGTGGTTCTCCTCTGTCTGATGGTCCGTGATGATTCTCCTCTGTCTGATGGTTCCTGATGGTTCTCCTCTGTCTGATGGTTGCTGATAGTTCTCCTCTGTCTGATGGTCCGTGGTGGTTCTCCTCTGTCTGATGGTTCGTGATGGTTCTCCTCTGTCTGATGGTTTGTGATGGTTCTCCTCTGTCTGGTGGTTCGTCATGGTTCTCCTCTGTCTGGTGGTTCCTGATGGTTCTCCTCTGTCTGGTTTTTCCTGATGGTTCTCCTCTGTCTGGTCGTTCCTGATGGTTCTCCTCTGTCTTGTGGTTCCTGATGGTTCTCCTCTGTCTGATGGTTGCTGATAGTTCTCCTCTGTCTGATGGTCCGTGGTGGTTCTCCTCTGTCTGGTGGTTCCTGATAGTTCTCATCTGTCTGGTGGTTCCTGATGGTTCTCCTCTGTCTGGTTGTCTGTGATGGTTCTCTCTCTGATGGTCCGTGATGGTTCTCCTGTGTCTGGTGGTTCCTAATGGTTCTCCTCTGTCTCATTGTTGGTAATGGTTCTACTATGGTCTGTGATGGTTCTCATCTGGCTGGTGGTTCCTGGTGGTTCTCCTCTGTCTGATGGTCCGTGATGATTCTCCTCTGTCTGATGGTTCCTCATGGTTCCCCTCTGTCTCATCGTTGGTAATGGTTCTCCAATGGTCTGTGATGGTTCTCCTCTGTCTGGTGGTTCCTGATGATTCTCCTCTGTCTGATGGTTCCTCATGGTTCCCCTCTGTCTCATCGTTGGTAATGGTTCTTCTATGGTCCGTGATGATTTTCCTCTGTTTGGTGGTTCCTGGTGGTTCTCCTCTGTTTGGTGGTTCCTGATGGTTCTCCTCTGTCTGGTGGTTCGTGATGGTTCTCCTCTGTCTGATGGTCTGTGATGGTTCTCCTATGTCTGACGGTTCCTGATGGTTCTCCTCTTTCTGATGATCCGTGATTGTTCTCCTCTCTCTGATGGTTCCTGATGGTTCTCCTCTGTCTGATGGTTCCTGATGGTTCTCCTCTGTCTGATGGTCCGTGATGGTTCTCCTCTGTCTGGTGTTTCCTGATGGTTCTCCTCTGTCTGGTGGTTCCTGATGGTTCTCCTCTGTCTGGTGGTCTGTGAATGTTCTGCTCTATCTGATGGTTCGTGATGGTTCTCCTCTTTCTGGTTGTTCCTGATGGTTCTCCTCTGTCTGATGGTTGCTGATAGTTCTCCTCTGTCTGATGGTCCGTGGTGGTTCTCCTCTGTCTGGTGGTTCCTGATAGTTCTCATCTGTCTGGTGGTTCCTGATGGTTCTCCTCTGTCTGGTTGTCTGGGATGGTTCTCTCTCTGATGGTCCGTGATGGTTCTCCTGTGTCTGGTGGTTCCTAATGGTTCTCCTCTGTCTCATTGTTGGTAATGGTTCTACTATGGTCTGTGATGGTTCTCATCTGGCTGGTGGTTCCTGGTGGTTCTCCTCTGTCTGATGGTCCGTGATGATTCTCCTCTGTCTGATGGTTCCTGATGGTTCTCCTCTGTCTGATGGTTGCTGATAGTTCTCCTCTGTCTGATGGTCCGTGGTGGTTCTCCTCTGTCTGATGGTTCGTGATGGTTCTCCTCTGTCTGATGGTTTGTGATGGTTCTCCTCTGTCTGGTGGTT
>NC_136623.1:0-276895 GCF_933228915.1 Telmatherina bonti | reverse complement strand
GAGAAATGAGATGGGGATGAGAAGATGGGGATGGGAGAATGGGGATGAGAAGATGGGGATGAGAAGATGGGATGAGAGATGGGGATGAGAAGATGGGATGAGAGGATGAGGATGAGATGATGGGGATGAGAAGATGGGGATGAGAGGATGAGGATGAGAAGATGGGGATGAGAGGATGGGGATGGGAGGATGGGGATGAGAAGATGGGGATGAGAAGATTGGGATGAGAGGATGGGGATGAGAGGATGGGGATGAGAAGATGGGGATGAGAGGATGGGGATGAGAGGATGGGGATGAGAAGATGGGGATGAGAGGATGAGGATGAGAGGATGGGGGATGAGAAGATGGGGATGGGAGGATGGGGATGGGAGGATGGGGATGAGAAGATGGGGATGAGAGGATGGGGATGAGAAGATGGGGATGAGAAGATGGGGATGAGAAGATGGGGAAGGGAGGATGGGGATGAGAAGATGGGGATGAGAGGATGGGGATGAGAAGATGGGGATGAGAGGATGGGGGATGAGAAGATGGGGATGAGAGATGGGGATGGAGGATGGGGATGAGAGATGGGGATGAGAAGATTGGGATGAGAGGATGGGGATGAGAGGATGGGGTGAGAAGATGGGGATGAGAGGATGGGGATGAGAGGATGGGGATGAGAAGATGGGGATGAGAGGATGAGGATGGAGAGGATGGGGATGAGAAGATGGGGATGGGAGGATGGGGATGGGAGGATGGGGATGAGAAGATGGGGATGAGAGGATGGGGATGAGAAGATGGGGATGAGAAGATGGGATGGGAGGATGGGGATGAGAGGATGGGGATGAGAAGATGGGGATGGGAGGATGGGGATGAGAAGATGGGGATGAGAGGATGGGGATGAGAGGATGGGGATGAGAAGATGGGGATGGGAGGATGGGGATGAGAGGATGGGGATGAGAAGATGGGGATGAGAAGATGGGGATGAGAAGATGGGGATGGGAGGATGGGGATGAGAAGATGGGGATGGAGGATGGGATGAGAGGATGGGGATGAGAAGATGGGGATGGGAGGATGGGGATGAGAAGATGGGGATGGAGGATGGGGATGAGAGGATGGGATGAGAAGATGGGGATGGGAGGATGGGGATGAGAAGATGGGGATGAGAAGATGGGGATGGAGGATGGGGATGAGAAGATGGGGATGAGAAGATGGGGATGGGAGGATGGGGATGAGAGGATAGGGATGAGAGGATGAGGATGAGAGGATGGGGATGAGAGGATGGGGATGAGAGGATGGGATGAGAAGATGGGGATGGGAGAATGGGGATGAGAGGATGGGGATGAGAAGATTGGGATGGAGAGGATGGGGATGAGAAGATGGGGATGAGAAGATGGGGATGAGAAGATTGGGATGAGAAGATGGGGATGAGAGGATGGGGATGAGAAGATTGGGATGGGAGGATGGGGAGGAGAAGATGGGGATGAGATATGAGGATAGAGGATGGGGGATGAGAAGATGGGAGGAGAAGATGGGGATGAGAGGATGGGGATGAGAGATGGGGAGGAGAAGATGGGGATGGGAGGATGGGGATGAGAGGATGGGGATGAGAAGATGGGGATGAGGATGGGGATGAGAAGATGGGGAGGAGAAGATGGGGATGGGAAGATGGGATGAGAGGATGAGGATGAGAGGATGGGGATGAGAAGATGAGGATGAGAAGATGGGGATGAGAGGATGGGGATGAGATGATGGGGATGAGAGGATGAGGATGAGAAGATTGGGATGGGAGGGATGGGGATGAGAAGATGGGGATGAGAAGATGAAGATGAGTGGATGGGGATGAGAAGATGAGATGGGGATGAGAGATGGGGATGGGAGAATGGGGATGAGAAGGATGGGGATGAGAAGATGGGGATGGGGAGGATGGGGATGAGAGATTGGGATGGGAGGATGGGGATGAGAAGATGGGGATGAGAAGATGAGATGAGTGATGGGGATGAGAGATGGGGATGAGAAGATGGGGATGGAGATGGGAGGATGAGAAGATTGGGATGAGAAGATGGGGATGGGAGGATGGGGATGAGAAGATTGGGATGAGAAGATGAAGATGGGGATGAGATGATGGGGATGAGAGGATGAGGATGAGAAGATTGGGATGGGAGGATGGGGATGAGAGATGGGGATGAGAAGATGAAGATGAGTGGATGGGGATGAGAAGATGAAGATGGGGATGAGAAGATGGGGATGGGAGGAATGGGGATGAGAAGATGGGGATGAGAAGATGGGGATGGGAGGATGGGGATGAGAAGATTGGGATGAGAAGATGGGGATGAGATGATGGGGATGAGAGGATGAGGATGAGATGATGGGGATGAGAAGATGGGGATGAGAGGATGAGGATGAGAAGATGGGGATGAGAGGATGGGGATGAGAAGATGGGGATGAGAAGATGGGGATGAGAGGATGGGGATGAGAGGATGGGGATGAGAAGATGGGGATGAGAGGATGTGGATGAGAGGATGGGGATGAGAAGATGGGGATGAGAGGATGAGGATGAGAGGATGGGGATGAGAAGATGGGGATGAGAGGATGGGGATGAGAAGATGGGGATGAGAAGATGGGGATGGGAGGATGGGGATGAGAGATGGGGATGAGAGGATGGGGATGAGAAGATGGGGATGAGAGGATGAGGATGAGAAGATGGGGATGAGAGGATGGGGATGGGAGGATGGGGATGAGAAGATGGGGATGAGAGATTGGGATGAGAGGATGGGGATGATAAGATGGGGATGAGAGGATGGGGATGAGAGGATGGGGATGAGAAGATGGGGATGAGAGGATGAGGATGAGAGGATGGGGATGAGAAGATGGGGATGGGAGGATGGGGATGGGAGGATGGGGATGAGAAGATGGGGATGAGGGATGGGGATGAGAAGATGGGGATGAGAAGGATGAGGGATGGGGAGGATGGGGATGAGAGGATTGGGGATGAGAAGATGGGGATGGGAGGATGGGATGAGAAGATGGGTGATGAGAGGGGGATGAGAGGATGGGGTGGAGTGGGGTTGGGGGATGGGGATGAGAGATGGGGATGGAGATGATGGGTGAGAGGATGGGGATGAGAGGATGGGGATGAGAAGGATGGGGGGATGAGAAGATGGGGATGGGAGGATGGGGATGGAGGATGGGGATGAGAAGATGGGGATGGGAGGATGGGGATGAGAAGATGGGGATGGAGGATGGGGATGAGAGGATGGGGATGAGAAGATGGGGATGGGAGGATGGGGATGAGAAGATGGGGATGGAAGATGGGATGAGAAGATGGGGATGGGAGGATGGGGATGAGAGGATGGGGATGAGAGATGGGGATGGGAGGATTGGGGATGAGAAGATGGGGATGAGAAGATGGGGATGAGAAGATGGGGATGGGAGGATGGGGATGAGAAGATGGGGATGGGAGAATGGGGATGAGAGGATGGGGATGAGAAGATGGGGATGGGAGGATGGGGATGAGAGGATGGGGATGAGAAGATGGGGATGAGAGGATGGGGATGAGAGGATGGGGATGAGAAGATGGGGATGGGAGGATGGGGATGAGAAGATGGGGATGGGAGGATGGGGATGAGAGGATGGGGATGAGAGGATGGGGATGGGAGGATGGGGATGAGAAGATGGGGATGAGAAGATGGGGATGAGAGGATGGGGATGAGAGGATGGGGATGAGAAGATGGGGATGGGAGGATGGGGATGAGAAGATGGGGATGAGAGGATGGGGATGAGAAGATGGGGATGGGAGGATGGGGATGAGAAGATGGGGATGAGAAGATGGGGATGAGAAGATGGGGATGAGAAGATGGGGATGGGAGGATGGGGATGGGAGGAATGGGATGGGAGGATGGGGATGAGAGGATGGGGATGAGAAGATGGGGATGGGAGGATGGGGATGAGAGGATGGGGATGAGAAGATGGGGATGGGAGGATGGGGATGAGAAGATGGGAATGAGAATATGAGGATGATAAGATGGGGATGGGAGGATGGGGATGAGAAGATGGGGATGGGAGGATGGGGATGAGAAGATGGGGATGAGAAGATGGGGATGGGAGGATGGGGATGAGAAGATGAAGATGAGAGGATGGGGATGAGAATATGAAGATGAGAGGATGGGGATGAGAAGATGGGGATGAGAAGGTGGGGATGAGAAGATGAGGATGAGAGGATGGGGATGAGAAGATGAAGATGAGAGGATGGGGATGAGAAGATGGGGATGAGAAGATGGGGATGGGAGGATGGGGATGAGAAGATGGTGATGGGAAGATGGGGATGAGAGGATGGTGATGGGAAGATGGGGATGGGAGGATGGGGATGAGAAGATGAGGATGAGAGGATGGGGATGAGAAGATGGGGATGAGAAGATGGGGATGGGAGGATGGGGATGAGAAGATGGGGATGAGAGGATGGTGATGGGAAGATGGTGATGGGAGGATGGGGATGAGAAGATGAGGATGAGAGGAGGGGATGAGAAGATGGGGATGAGAAGATGGGGATGGGAGGATGGTGATGGGAAGATGGGGATGAGAGGATGGTGATGGGAAGATGGTGATGGGAGGATGGGGATGAGAAGATGAAGATGAGAGGATGGGGATGGGAGGATGGGGATGGGAGGATGGGGATGAGAAGATGAAGATGAGAGGATGGGGATGAGAAGATGGGGATGAGAAGATGGGGATGGGAGGATGGTGATGGGAAGATGGGGATGAGAGGATGGTGATGGGAAGATGGTGATGGGAGGATGGGGATGAGAAGATGAAGATGAGAGGATGGGGATGGGAGGATGGGGATGGGAGGATGGGGATGAGAAGATGAAGATGAGAGGATGGGGATGGGAAGATGGGGATGAGAGGATGGGGATGAGAAGATGGGGATGGGAGGATGGGGATGAGAAGATGGGGATGAGAAGATGAAGATGAGAGGGTGGGGATGAGAAGATCAAGATGAGAGGATGGGGATGAGAAGATGAAGATGAGAGGATGGGGATGAGAAGATGAAGATGAGAGGATGGGGATGAGAGGATGGGGATGAGAGGATGGGGATGAGAAGATGGGGATGAGAAGATGGGGATGGGAGGATGGGGATGAGAAGATGAAGATGAGAGGATGGGGATGAGAAGATGAAGATGGGAGGATGGGGATGGGAGGATGGGGATGAGAAGATGAAGATGAGAGGATGGGGATGGGAGGATGGGGATGGGAGGATGGGGATGAGAAGATGAGGATGAGAGGATGGGGATGAGAAGATGGGGATGAGAAGATGGGGATGGGAGGATGGGGATGAGAAGATGGGGATGGGAGGATGGGGATGAGAAGATGAAGATGAGAGGATGGGGATGAGAAGATGAAGATGAGAGGATGGGGATGAGAAGATGAGGATGAGAGGATGGGGATGAGAGGATGGGGATGAGAAGATGAAGATGAGAGGATGGGGATGAGAAGATGAAGATGAGAGGATGGGGATGAGAAGATGAAGATGAGAGGATGGGGATGAGAAGATGAGGATGAGAGGATGGGGATGAGAGGATGGGGATGAGAAGATGAGGATGAGGATGAGAAGATGGGGATGAGAAGATGAAGATGAGAGGATGGGGATGAGAAGATGGGGATGGGAGGATGGGGATGAGAAGATGAAGATGAGAGGATGGGGATGAGAAGATGGGGATGGGAGGATGGGGATGGGAGGATGGGGATGAGAAGATGGGGATGAGAAGATGGGGATGAGAGGATGGGGATGAGAAGATGGGGATGAGAATATGAAGATGAGAGGATGGGGAAGGGAGGATGGGGATGGGAGGATGGGGATGAGAAGATGGGGAAGAGAAGATGGGGATGGGAGGATGGGGATGGGAGGATGGGGATGAGAAGATGGGGATGAGGATGGGGAGGAGAAGATTGGGATGAGGATGGGGAGGAGAAGATGGGGATGAGAAGATGGGGATGAGAAGATGGGGATGAGAATATGAGGATCAGAGGATGGGGATGAGAAGATGGGGATGAGAGGATGAGGATGAGAAGATGGGGATGAGAGGATGGGGATGGGAGGATGGTGATGGGAGGATGGGGATGAGAAGAT
Organism: Telmatherina bonti; assembly: GCF_933228915.1. Classification (NCBI taxonomy): domain Eukaryota; kingdom Metazoa; phylum Chordata; class Actinopteri; order Atheriniformes; family Telmatherinidae; genus Telmatherina; species Telmatherina bonti. The sequence goes on along the minus strand of NC_136623.1, from coordinate 270,789 downwards.
GGGGATGAGAAGATGGGGATGGGAGGATGGGGATGAGAAGATGGGGATGAGAGGATGGGGATGAGAAGATGGGGATGAGAAGATGGGGATGGGAGGATGGGGATGAGAAGATGGGGATGAGAGGATGGTGATGGGAGGATGGGGATGAGAAGATGAGGATGAGAGGATGGGGATGAGAAGATGGGGATGGGAGGATGGGGATGAGAAGATGGGGATGAGAGGATGGTGATGGGAAGATGGGGATGGGAGGATGGGGATGAGAAGATGGGGATGGGAGGATGGGGATGAGAAGATGAGGATGAGAGGATGGGGATGAGAAGATGGGGATGAGAAGATGGGGATGGGAGGATGGGGATGAGAAGATGAAGATGAGAGGATGGGGATGGGAGGATGGGGATGAGAAGATGAAGATGAGAGGATGGGGATGGGAAGATGGGGATGAGAGGATGGGGATGAGAAGATGGGGATGGGAGGATGGGGATGAGAAGATGGGGATGAGAAGATGAAGATGAGAGGGTGGGGATGAGAAGATCAAGATGAGAGGATGGGGATGAGAAGATGAAGATGAGAGGATGGGGATGAGAAGATGAAGATGAGAGGATGGGGATGAGAGGATGGGGATGGGAGGATGGGGATGAGAAGATGAAGATGAGAGGATGGGGATGGGAGGATGGGGATGAGAAGATGAGGATGAGAGGATGGGGATGAGAAGATGGGGATGGGAGGATGGGGATGAGAAGATGGGGATGGGAGGATGGGGATGAGAAGATGAAGATGAGAGGATGGGGATGAGAAGATGAAGATGAGAGGATGGGGATGAGAAGATGAGGATGAGAGGATGGGGATGAGAAGATGGGGATGGGAGGATGGGGATGAGAAGATGGGGATGGGAGGATGGGGATGAGAAGATGGGGATGAGAGGATGGGGATGAGAAGATGAGGATGAGGATGAGAAGATGGGGATGAGAAGATGAAGATGAGAGGATGGGGATGAGAAGATGGGGATGGGAGGATGGGGATGAGAAGATGGGGATGGGAGGATGGGGATGAGAAGATGAAGATGGGAGGATGGGGATGAGAAGATGAAGATGAGAGGATGGGGATGAGAAGATGGGGATGGGAGGATGAGGATGAGAAGATGAAGATGAGAGGATGGGGATGAGAAGATGAGGATGAGAGGATGGGGATGAGAAGATGAAGATGAGAGGATGGGGATGAGAGGATGGGGATGAGAAGATGAAGATGAGAGGATGGGGATGAGAAGATGAAGATGAGAGGATGGGGATGAGAAGATGGGGATGAGAAGATGAGGATGAGAAGATGAAGATGAGAGGATGGGGATGAGAAGATGAAGATGAGAGGATGGGGATGAGAGGATGGGGATGGGAGGATGGGGATGAGAAGATGAAGATGAGAGGATGGGGATGAGAAGATGAAGATGAGAGGATGGGGATGAGAAGATGAAGATGAGAGGATGGGGATGAGAAGAAGGGGATGGGAGGATGGGGATGAGAAGATGGGGATGAGGATGGGGAGGAGAAGATGGGGATGAGAAGATGGGGAGGAGAAGATGGGGATGAGAATATGAGGATCAGAGGATGGGGATGAGAAGATGGGGAGGAGAGGATGGGGATGAGAAGATGGGGATGAGAGGATGAGGATGAGAAGATGGGGATGAGAGGATGGGGATGGGAGGATGGTGATGGGAGGATGGGGATGAGAAGATGGGGATGGGAGGATGGGGATGAGAAGATGGGGATGAGAGGATGGGGATGAGAGGATGGGGATGAGAAGATGGGGATGAGAAGATGGGGATGGGAGGATGGGGATGAGATGATGGGGATGAGAGGATGAGGATGAGAAGATTGGGATGGGAGGATGGGGATGAGAAGATGGGGATGAGAAGATGAAGATGAGTGGATGGGGATGAGAAGATGAAGATGGGGATGAGAAGATGGGGATGGGAGAATGGGGATGAGAAGATGGGGATGAGAGGATGAGGATGAGAAGATGGGGATGAGAAGATGGGGATGGGAGGATGGGGATGAGATGATGGGGATGAGAGGATGAGGATGAGAAGATGGGGATGAGAAGATGGGGATGGGAGGATGAGGATGAGAAGATGGGGATGAGAAGATGGGGATGAGAGGATGGGGATGAGATGATGGGGATGAGAGGATGAGGATGAGAAGATGGGGATGAGAAGATGGGGATGGGAGGATGGGGATGAGAAGATTGGGATGAGAAGATGGGGATGGGAGGATGGGGATGAGAGGATGGGGATGAGAAGATTGGGATGGGAGGATGGGGATGAGAAGATGGGGATGAGAGGATGGGGATGAGAGGATGGGGATGAGAAGATGGGGATGAGAGGATGAGGATGAGAAGATGAAGATGAGAGGATGGGGATGAGAGGATGGGGATGAGATGATGGGGATGAGAGGATGAGGATGAGAAGATGGGGATGAGAAGATGGGGATGGGAGGATGGGGATGAGAAGATTGGGATGAGAAGATGGGGATGGGAGGATGGGGATGGGAGGAATGGGATGGGAGGATGGGGATGAGAGGATGGGGATGAGAAGATGGGGATGGGAGGATGGGGATGAGAGGATGGGGATGAGAAGATGGGGATGGGAGGATGGGGATGGGAGGAATGGGATGGGAGGATGAAGATGAGAGGATGGGGATGAGAGGATGGGGATGAGAAGATGGGGATGAGAAGATGGGAATGAGAATATGAGGATGAGAAGATGGGGATGGGAGGATGGGGATGAGAAGATGGGGATGAGAAGATGGGAATGAGAATATGAGGATGAGAGGATGGGGATGAGAAGATGGGGATGGGAGGATGGGGATGAGAGGATGGGGATGAGAGGATGAGGATGAGAAGATGGGGATGAGAGGATGGGGATGGGAGGATGGTGATGGGAGGATGGGGATGAGAAGATGGTGATGGGAGGATGGGGATGGGAGGATGGGGATGAGAAGATGGTGATGGGAGGATGGGGATGAGAAGATGGGGATTGGAGGATGGTGATGGGAGGATGGGGATGAGAAGATGGTGATGGGAGGATGGGGATGGGAGGATGGGGATGGGAGGATGGTGATGGGAGGATGGGGATGAGAAGATGGTGATGGGAGGATGGGGATGGGAGGATGGGGATGAGAAGATGGTGATGGGAGGATGGGGATGAGAAGATGGGGATTGGAGGATGGTGATGGGAGGATGGGGATGAGAAGATGGTGATGGGAGGATGGGGATGGGAGGATGGGGATTGGAGGATGGTGATGGGAGGATGGTGATGGGAGGATGGGGATGAGAAGATGGTGATGGGAGGATGGGGATGAGAAGATGGGGATTGGAGGATGGTGATGGGAGGATGGGGATGAGAAGATGGTGATGGGAGGATGGGGATGGGAGGATGGGGATTGGAGGATGGTGATGGGAGGATGGGGATGAGAAGATGGTGATGGGAGGATGATCGGATTTTCTTATCTGGCTTTTTTCCGTGAACTGTGATTGGGACCTCCACCAGCAGGGGGCGATAGTTCTGCGCTTCCTTCTTTGACAAACGCCAACAAAACACAAGAAGAAGTAGCAGCTCCGTCTGTTCGTGGAGGTAAACATACAGTCTATGAGTTAAACTGGGTATGGTCCCGCTGAAAACATGGACATTTGTGTTTCTGAAGCTCCGGAGAGAATATGAGAAGCTGCAGAGGACAAGAGGTGCAACAGGACTGTTAGTCCAGGAAATACGGAAAAGGTTAGCTGATGAACAGGCTAAAGCTAGCCAATGGAGCTAACAGGAAGTCATAGAAATAAATTAGTTATTATTGCTCACTGCGAAACCACGAGGGCCAACATAACTCCTAACCCTACATACCCCTAAACATAACCCTAACCAGTTACCTGAGCTAGGAGTAGCTAACTGTGCTAGCAGGAGTTACCTGAGCTAAGAGGAGCTAGCAGAAGTTACCTGAGCTAGGAGGAGCTAACGGAGCTAGCAGGAGTTACCTGAGCTAAGATGAGCTAACAGAGGTAGCAGGAGTTACCTGAGCTAGGAGGAGCTAACGGAGCTAGCAGGAGTTACCTGAGCTCGGAGGAGCTAATGGAACTAGCAGGAGTTACTTGAGCTGGGGGGAGCTAACGGAGCTAGCAGGAGTTATCTGAGCTTAGGGGAGCTAACGGAGCTAGCAGGAGTTACCTGAGCTGGGGGGAGCTAGCAGGAGTTACCTGAGCTTGGGGGAGCTAACGGAGCTAGCAGGAGTTACCTGAGCTTGGGGGAGCTAACGGAGCTTGCAGGAGTTACCTGAGCTTGGGGGAGCTAACGGAGCTAGCAGGAGTTACCTGAGCTGGGGGGAGCTAACGGAGCTAGCAGGAGTTACCTGAGCTAGGGGGAGCCAACGGAGCTACCTGAGCTGGGGGGAGCTAGCAGGAGTTACCTGAGCTTGGGGGAGCTAACGGAGCTAGCAGGAGTTACCTGAGCTTGGGGGAGCTAACGGAGCTTGCAGGAGTTACCTGAGCTTGGGGGAGCTAAAGGAGCTAGCAGGAGTTACCTGAGCTGGGGGGAGCTAACAGAGCTACCTGAGCTGGGGGGAGCTAACGGAGCTAGCAGGAGTTACCTGAGCTAGGGGGAGCTAACGAGTTACCTGAGCTGGGGGGAGCTAGCAGGAGTTACCTGAGCTGGGGGGAGCTAACGGAGCTAGCAGGAGTTACCTGAGCTAGGAGGAGCTAACGGAGCTACCTGAGCTGGGGGGAGCTAACAGAGCTAGCAGGAGTTACCTGAGTTATGGGGAGCTAACGGAGCTAGCAGGAGTTACCTGAGCTAACGGCTTGGTAAATCAGCCTGATAATCCTTTTAACCAACTAGTTGAGACCAACTAACCTGCAGATAATCGATGCTAACTGATGATCCTGCATGTGACTTCCTGTGGCTTAGTTGGTAAATTTACATAAAAACGGTTCCAGAAAGATTTATGACAAAACCTGAGATCCAGGTTACTGTGACGTTTTAACCCGAACACCTGCTGACTTCTCATCACACCTGTGTGGCCCAGACAGGTGTGTCCGCCTTCACTGTAAACATATAAAACCCACTGGGCCCTGCACTCGCTGAACATGTCCCCACCGAGACGTCTTATTTCCTAAAGTCCTCCTGGACATTAGCAGACAGCATCCACCTCCTCTTCATGTTCCTCCACCATGCAGAGAGGAGGAGCCTGAGGAGGAACACGAGGCAGCTCCTAGCAGGCTACCATGTGTTCATAGCTTAGCCTTTAGCTACATTCTTATTCAATATTTATCTGATTAAATAGATATCTATTTAATCATATTAAATTATTTTAAACACCTTCTGTTTTTGTCGCTCTGTTTTTGTTTTGATTTCCTCAAGTTTCCCTCAATTTATTTAATCACAAACTCCTTGATATTGATTTGTTTTTGTGAGTTTTATCAGATTCTATTGTTTTTCCGTTTATTTGAAATGAAATGAAAAACACTTTATTAATCCCCAAAGGGAAATTCAATATATTTATATATTTCATATATTTTTTTATCTTGTTTTTAGCTATGGTTTTTTTTTTGGGGGGGGGTATACACGTGCCCTGTTTGGGTGTGTAAAGGTGTGTGAAAGAATGTGTTTAAAGCACTTTGTTTCCTTTAGAAATAAAACTTGACGTAATTACTTTAGTTCAGGTTGTATATTATATCAGATTAACTCACTGTAGCGTAGCTTAGCTTAATTTATCATAGCTTAGCGTAGCATAGCGTATCTTAGCATAGCGTAGCCTAGCATAGCTTATTGTCACTTAGCGTAGCGCAGCTTAGCTTAGCTTAGTCAAAACAAAGTGTAAACATTCAGACTGGTCAGAACCTCACCGTGAGGCAGGGAATCTAATGGGTCATTCTGGGTTCTGGTGTTTGTTCTGTCGGGGATCCAGATCCACGTGCACCCGGCCCGACCCGCTCCAGGAAGTTCTGGTCCAGGCCCGACCCGCTCCAAGAAGTTCTGGTCCCAGCCAGACCCGCTCCAGGCCGGACACGGTCCAGGCCCGACCCGCTCCAAGAAGTTCTGGTCCTGGCTAGACCCGCTCCAGGCCGGACGCGGTCCAGGAAGTTGTGGTCCCGGCCGGACGCGGTCCAGGAAGTTCTGGTCCCGGCCAGACCCGCTCCAGGAAGTTCTGGTCCTGGAGGTTGTTGGCGGGGATGGCAGGTCGTGGACGAGGTCGCAGGGTTCTGGTTCTCGGTGTGGATTCTGTTGGGAGAGGAGACTGTGGACCTCCGGCCACACCGCAGCCCACACCTGTGTTTCCTGTAAGCCCCGCCCCTTCACACCGACCCACAGAACGAGGCAATAAACCACACACACATTTTCTGGACTGGTTCTGAACCTGGATCAGAACCAGGTTCTGTATGTGGTCCAGAATCAGAACGTGAACATGTCAGGCTCAGGTAACCGTCTCTGATTGATGTGTCGTTGTCCAGGTGATGGAGCACAAGCCCCACCCTCTGACAGGTGGAGAGGAGGCGGAGTACCTGTTGGCCCTGAAGCAGGACTTCAGAGGAGCGATGAGGAGTCTGCCCTGCTTCATCCAGCCTGCTGCAGCACACAGAGGTCTCTCTAGAACCCCACCTGGTTCTGGTCTCGCTAGAACCCCACCTGGTTCTGGTCTCTCTAGAACCCCACCTGGTTCTGGTCTCGCTAGAACCCCACCTGGTTCTGGTCTCTCTAGAACCCCACCTGGTTCTGGTCTCGCTAGAACCCCACCTGGTTCTGGTCTCTCTAGAACCCCACCTGGTTCTGGTCTCGCTAGAACCCCACCTGGTTCTGGTCTCTCTAGAACCCCACCTGGTTCTGGTCTCGCTAGAACCCCAAATGGTTCTGGTCTCGCTAGAACCCCACCTGGTTCTGGTCTCTCTAGAACCCCACCTGGTTCTGGTCTCGCTAGAACCCCACCTGGTTCTGGTCTCGCTAGAACCCCACCTGGTTCTGGTCTCTCTAGAACCCCACCTGGTTCTGGTCTTGCTAGAACCCCAAATGGTTCTGGTCTCTCTAGAACTCCACCTGGTTCTGGTCTCACTAGGACCCACCTGGTTCTGGTCTCTCTAGAACCCCACCTGGTTCTGGTCTCACTAGAACCCCACCTGGTTCTGGTCTCTCTAGAACCCCACCTGGTTCTGGTCTCGCTAGAACCCCACCTGGTTCTGGTCTCTCTAGAACCCCACCTGGTTCTGGTCTCGCTAGAACCCCAAATGGTTCTGGTCTCGCTAGAACCCCACCTGGTTCTGGTCTCTCTAGAACCCCACCTGGTTCTGGTCTCGCTAGAACCCCAAATGGTTCTGGTCTCTCTAGAACTCCACCTGGTTCTGGTCTCACTAGGACCCACCTGGTTCTGGTCTCTATAGAACCCCACCTGGTTCTGGTCTTGTTCAAGTAAACCTGGTCTTGTTCAACCAAACCTGGTGCTGGTCTCTCTAGAACCCCACCTGGTTCTGGTCTCGCTAGAACCCCACCTGGTTCTGGTCTCACTAGAACCCCACCTGGTTCTGGTCTCTCTAGAACCCCACCTGGTTCTGGTCTTGTTCAACTAAACCTGGTCTTGTTCAACCAAACCTGGTGCTGGTCTCGCTAGAACCCCAAATGGTTCTGGTCTCTCTAGAACCCCACCTGGTTCTGGTCTTGTTCAACCAAATCTGGTACTGGTCTCACTAAAACCCCACCTGGTACTGGTCTCTCTAGAACCCCACCTGGTGCTGGTCTTGTTCAACTAAACCTGGTTTTGGTCTCGCTAGAACCCCACCTGGCACTGGTCTCGCTAGAACCCCACCTGGTTCTGGTCTCGCTAGAACCCCAAATGGTTCTGGTCTCTCTAGAACTCCACCTGGTTCTGGTCTCACTAGGACCCACCTGGTTCTGGTCTCTCTAGAACCCCACCTGGTTCTGGTCTTGTTCAACTAAACCTGGTCTTGTTCAACCAAACCTGGTGCTGGTCTCTCTAGAACCCCACCTGGTTCTGGTCTCGCTAGAACCCCACCTGGTTCTGGTCTCACTAGAACCCCACCTGGTTCTGGTCTCTCTAGAACCCCACCTGGTTCTGGTCTTGTTCAACTAAACCTGGTCTTGTTCCACCAAACCTGGTGCTGGTCTCGCTAGAACCCCAAATGGTTCTGGTCTCTCTAGAACCCCACCTGGTTCTGGCCTTGTTCAACTAAACCTGGTCTTGTTCAACCAAACCTGCTGCTGGTCTCGCTAGAACCCCAAATGGTTCTGGTCTCTCTAGAACCCCACCTGGTTCTGGTCTTGTTCAACCAAATCTGGTACTGGTCTCACTAAAACCCCACCTGGTACTGGTCTCTCTAGAACCCCACCTGGTACTGGTCTCTCTAGAACCCCACCTGGTGCTGGTCTTGTTCAACTAAACCTGGTTTTGGTCTCGCTAGAACCCCACCTGGCACTGGTCTCGCTAGAACCCCACCTGGCACTGGTTTCGCTAGAACCCCACCTGGAACTGGTCTCACTCGAACTCCACCTGGTTCTTGTCTCGTTAGAACTCCACCTGGTTGTGGTCCTGTTAAACCCACTTGGTTCTGGTCCTGTTAAACCCACCTGGTTGTGGTCCTGTTAAACCCACTTGGTTCTGGTCCTGTTAAACCCACCTGGTTGTGGTCCTGTTAAACCCACTTGGTTCTGGTCCTTTTAAACCCACCTGGTTGTGGTCCTGTTAAACCCACTTGGTTGTGGTCCTGTTAAACCCACCTGGTTGTGGTCCTGTTAAACCCACTTGGTTCTGGTCCTGTTAAACCCACCTGGTTGTGGTCCTGTTAAACCCACCTGGTTGTGGTCCTGTTAAACCCACTTGGTTCTGGTCCTGTTAAACCCACCTGGTTGTGGTCCTGTTAAACCCACTTGGTTCTGGTCCTGTTAAACCCACCTGGTTGTGGTCCTGTTAAACCCACCTGGTTGTGGTCCTGTTAAACCCACTTGGTTCTGGTCCTGTTAAACCCACCTGGTTGTGGTCCTGTTAAACCCACTTGGTTCTGGTCCTGTTAAACCTACCTGGTTGTGGTCCTGTTAAACCCACTTGGTTCTGGTCCTGTTAAACCCACCTGGTTGTGGTCCTGTTAAACCCACTTGGTTCTGGTCCTGTTAAACCTACCTGGTTGTGGTCCTGTTAAACCCACCTGGTTGTGGTCCTGTTAAACCCACCTGGTTGTGGTCCTGTTAAACCCACCTGGTTGTGGTCCTGTTAAACCCACTTGGTTCTGGTCCTTTTAAACCCACTTGGTTCTGGTCCTGTTAAACCCACTTGGTTCTGGTCCTGTTAAACCTACCTGGTTGTGGTCCTGTTAAACCCACTTGGTTCTGGTCCTGTTAAACCCACCTGGTTGTGGTCCTGTTAAACCCACTTGGTTCTGGTCCTGTTAAACCCACTTGATTCTGGTCCTTTTAAACCCACCTGGTTGTGGTCCTGTTAAACCCACTTGGTTCTGGTCCTTTTAAACCCACCTGGTTGTGGTCCTGTTAAACCCACTTGGTTCTGGTCCTGTTAAACCCACCTGGTTGTGGTCCTGTTAAACCCACTTGGTTCTGGTCCTGTTAAACCCACCTGGTTGTGGTCCTGTTAAACCCACTTGGTTCTGGTCCTTTTAAACCCACCTGGTTGTGGTCCTGTTAAACCCACTTGGTTGTGGTCCTGTTAAACCCACCTGGTTGTGGTCCTGTTAAACCCACTTGGTTGTGGTCCTGTTAAACCCACCTGGTTGTGGTCCTGTTAAACCCACCTGGTTGTGGTCCTGTTAAACCCACTTGGTTCTGGTCCTGTTAAACCCACCTGGTTGTGGTCCTGTTAAACCCACTTGGTTCTGGTCCTGTTAAACCCACCTGGTTGTGGTCCTGTTAAACCCACCTGGTTGTGGTCCTGTTAAACCCACTTGGTTCTGGTCCTGTTAAACCCACCTGGTTGTGGTCCTGTTAAACCCACTTGGTTCTGGTCCTGTTAAACCTACCTGGTTGTGGTCCTGTTAAACCCACTTGGTTCTGGTCCTGTTAAACCCACCTGGTTGTGGTCCTGTTAAACCCACTTGGTTCTGGTCCTGTTAAACCTACCTGGTTGTGGTCCTGTTAAACCCACCTGGTTGTGGTCCTGTTAAACCCACCTGGTTGTGGTCCTGTTAAACCCACCTGGTTGTGGTCCTGTTAAACCCACTTGGTTCTGGTCCTTTTAAACCCACCTGGTTGTGGTCCTGTTAAACCCACTTGGTTCTGGTCCTGTTAAACCTACCTGGTTGTGGTCCTGTTAAACCCACTTGGTTCTGGTCCTGTTAAACCCACCTGGTTGTGGTCCTGTTAAACCCACTTGGTTCTGGTCCTGTTAAACCCACTTGATTCTGGTCCTTTTAAACCCACCTGGTTGTGGTCCTGTTAAACCCACTTGGTTCTGGTCCTTTTAAACCCACCTGGTTGTGGTCCTGTTAAACCCACTTGGTTCTGGTCCTGTTAAACCCACTTGGTTCTGGTCCTGTTAAACCCACCTGGTTGTGGTCCTGTTAAACCCACTTGGTTCTGGTCCTTTTAAACCCACCTGGTTGTGGTCCTGTTAAACCCACTTGGTTCTGGTCCTGTTAAACCCACCTGGTTCTGGTCCTTTTAAACCCACCTGGTTGTGGTCCTGTTAAACCTACCTGGTTGTGGTCCTGTTAAACCCACTTGGTTCTGGTCCTGTTAAACCCACTTGGTTCTGGTCCTTTTAAACCCACCTGGTTGTGGTCCTGTTAAACCCACCTGGTTGTGGTCCTGTTAAACCCACCTGGTTGTGGTCCTGTTAAACCCACTTGGTTCTGGTCCTTTTAAACCCACCTGGTTGTGGTCCTGTTAAACCCACTTGGTTCTGGTCCTTTTAAACCCACTTGGTTCTGGTCCTGTTAAACCCACTTGGTTCTGGTCCTGTTAAACCCACCTGGTTGTGGTCCTGTTAAACCCACCTGGTTGTGGTCCTGTTAAACCCACTTGATTCTGGTCCTTTTAAACCCACCTGGTTGTGGTCCTGTTAAACCCACTTGGTTCTGGTCCTTTTAAACCCACCTGGTTGTGGTCCTGTTAAACCCACTTGGTTCTGGTCCTGTTAAACCCACTTGGTTCTGGTCCTTTTAAACCCACCTGGTTGTGGTCCTGTTAAACCCACTTGGTTCTGGTCCTGTTAAACCCACCTGGTTGTGGTCCTGTTAAACCCACTTGGTTCTGGTCCTTTTAAACCCACCTGGTTGTGGTCCTGTTAAACCCACTTGGTTCTGGTCCTTTTAAACCCACCTGGTTGTGGTCCTGTTAAACCCACTTGGTTCTGGTCCTGTTAAACCCACTTGGTTCTGATCCTTTTAAACCCACCTGGTTGTGGTCCTGTTAAACCCACTTGGTTCTGGTCCTGTTAAACCCACTTGGTTCTGGTCAGTCCCTGAATGACAGAGCAGAACCAGCAGTCAAACATCACAAAGTCTGGTTGCTAGTCTGAAAAGGAAGAACTGGTTCTGCGACTGCGGACCAGAACGACGACCAGGACTAGAACCAGAACAATACAGGACTAGAAACAGAACCTTAACCAGGACTAAAACCAGAACAAAGACCAGGAGTAGAACCAGAACAATACAGGACTAGAAACAGAACCTTAACCAGGACTAAAACCAGAACAAAGACCAGGAGTAGAACCAGAACAATACAGGACTAGAAACAGAACCTTAACCAGGACTAAAACCAGAACAAAGACCAGGAGTAGAACCAGAACAATACATGACTAGAAACAGAACCTTAACCAGGACTAAAACCAGAACAAAGACCAGGAGTAGAACCAGAACAATACAGGACTAGAAACAGAACCTTAACCAGGACTAAAACCAGAACAAAGACCAGGAGTAGAACCAGAACAATACAGGACTAGAAACAGAACCTTAACCAGAACCTTAACCAGGACTAAAACCAGAACAAAGACCAGGAGTAGAACCAGAACAATAAAGGACTAGAAACAGAACCTTAACCAGGACTAAAACCAGAACAAAGACCAGGAGTAGAACCAGAACAATACAGGACTAGAAACAGAACCTTAACCAGGACTAAAACCAGAACAAAGACCAGGAGTAGAACCAGAACAATACAGGACTAGAAACAGAACCTTAACCAGGACTAAAACCAGAACAAAGACCAGGAGTAGAACCAGAACAATACAGGACTAGAAACAGAACCTTAACCAGGACTAAAACCAGAACAAAGACCAGGAGTAGAACCAGAACAATAAAGGACTAGAAACAGAACCTTAACCAGGACTAAAACCAGAACAAAGACCAGGAGTAGAACCAGAACAATACAGGACTAGAAACAGAACCTTAACCAGGACTAAAACCAGAACAAAGACCAGGAGTAGAACCAGAACAATAAAGGACTAGAAACAGAACCTTAACCAGGACTAAAACCAGAACAAAGACCAGGAGTAGAACCAGAATAATACAGGACTAGAAACAGAACCTTAACCAGGACTAAAACCAGAACAAAGACCAGGAGTAGAACCAGAACAATACAGGACTAGAAACAGAACCTTAACCAGGACTAAAACCAGAACAAAGACCAGGAGTAGAACCAGAACAATAAAGGACTAGAAACAGAACCTTAACCAGGACTAAAACCAGAACAAAGACCAGGAGTAGAACCAGAATAATACAGGACTAGAAACAGAACCTTAACCAGGACTAAAACCAGAACAAAGACCAGGAGTAGAACCAGAACAATAAAGGACTAGAAACAGAACCTTAACCAGGACTAAAACCAGAACAAAGACCAGGAGTAGAACCAGAATAATACAGGACTAGAAACAGAACCTTAACCAGGACTAAAACCAGAACAAAGACCAGGAGTAGAACCAGAATAATACAGGACTAGAAACAGAACCTTAACCAGGACTAAAACCAGAACAAAGACCAGGAGTAGAACCAGAACAAAAAAGGACTAGAAACAGAACCTTAACCAGGACTAAAACCAGAACAAAGACCAGGAGTAGAACCAGAACAATACAGGACTAGAAACAGAACCTTAACCAGGACTAAAACCAGAACAAAGACCAGGAGTAGAACCAGAACAATACAGGACTAGAAACAGAACCTTAACCAGGACTAAAACCAGAACAAAGACCAGGAGTAGAACCAGAATAATACAGGACTAGAAACAGAACCTTAACCAGGACTAAAACCAGAACAAAGACCAGGAGTAGAACCAGAACAATACAGGACTAGAAACAGAACCTTAACCAGGACTAAAACCAGAACAAAGACCAGGACCAGAACCTGAAATAGGACTAGAACCGATGAGCATCCCTGCGAAACCTTGAGACGTCTCATTGTCTGTCCTTCCTGTCCAGATGTGGAGCGCTACTCAGATAAATACCACAGCGGTGAGCCGACAAATCACCTGGTGGACTGGACTCCAGGTGAGGAAAGCCGTTACCATGGGAACAATCATCTGGCTCCTCCTCCTCAGCTCAGTGTGAACGTTGTTGTTTCAGACTGGAAGAGATTCCCCAGAGAGCTCCGGGTCCAGGTCCGGAGGGAGCCCAGAGCCCGTCAGTACTCCCATTACTTCTGTCTGTACTCCCATTACTTCTATCTGTACTCCCATTACTTCTGTCTGTACTCCCATTACTTCTATCTGTACTCCCATTACTTCTGTCTGTACTCCCATTACTTCTATCTGTACTCCCATTACTTCTGTCTGTACTCCCATTACTTCTATCTGTACTCCCATTACTTCTGTCTGTACTCCCATTACTTCTATCTGTACTCCCATTACTTCTGTCTGTACTCCCATTACTTCTATCTGTACTCCCATTACTTCTGTCTGTACTCCCATTACTTCTATCTGTACTCCCATTACTTCTGTCTGTACTCCCATTACTTCTGTCTGTACTCCCATTACTTCTGTCTGTAATCACATTACTTCTGTCTGTACTCCCATTACTTCTGTCTGTACTCCCATTACTTCTGTCAGTACTCCCATTACTTCTGTCTGTACTCCCATTACTTCCTTCTGTAATCACATTACTTCTGTCTGTAATCACATTACTTCTGTCTGTACTCCCATTACTTCTGTCTGTAATCACATTACTTCTGTCTGTAATCCCATTACTTCTGTCTGTAATCACATTACTTCTGTCTGTACTCCCATTACTTCTGTCTGTACTCCCATTACTTCTGTCAGTACTCCCATTACTTCTGTCAGTACTCCCATTACTTCTGTCTGTAATCACATTACTTCTGTCAGTACTCCCATTACTTCTGTCTGTACTCCCATTACTTCTGTCTGTAATCACATTACTTCTGTCTGTAATCACATTATTTCTGTACTCCCATTACTTCTGTCTGTACTCCCATTACTTCTGTCAGTACTCCCATTACTTCTGTCTGTAATCCCATTACTTCTGTCTGTAATCACATTACTTCTGTCTGTACTCCCATTACTTCTGTCTGTACTCCCATTACTTCTGTCTGTAATCACATTACTTCTGTACTCCCGTTACTTCTGTCTGTACTCCCATTACTTCTGTCTGTACTCCCATTACTTCTGTCTGTAATCACATTCCTTCTGTACTCCCATTACTTCTGTCTGTAATCACATTACTTCTGTCTGTACTCCCATTACTTCTGTCTGTACTCCCATTACTTCTGTCAGTACTCCCATTACTTCTGTCTGTAATCACATTACTTCTGTACTCCCATTACTTCTGTACTCCCATTACTTCTGTCTGTAATCACATTACTTCTGTACTCCCATTACTTCTGTCTGTACTCCCATTACTTCTGTCTGTAATCACATTACTTCTGTACTCCCATTACTTCTGTCTGTACTCCCATTACTTCTGTCACTACTCCCATTACTTCTGTCAGTACTCCCATTACTTCTGTCTGTAATCACATTACTTCTGTACTCCCATTACTTCTGTCTGTACTCCCATTACTTCTGTACTCCCATCACTTCTATCTGTAATCACATTACTTCTTAACTCCCATTACTTCTGTCTGTAATCACATTACTTCTGTCAGTACTCCCATTACTTCTTTCTGTACTCCCATTACTTCTATCTGTACTCCCATTACTTCTGTCTGTACTCCCATTACTTCTGTCTGCACTCCCATTACTTCTGTCTGTAATCACATTAGTTCTGTACTCCCATTACTTCTGTCTGTACTCCCATTACTTCTGTCTGCACTCCCATTACTTCTGTCTGTAATCACATTAGTTCTGTACTCCCATTACTTCTGTCTGTACTCCCATTACTTCTATCTGTAATCACATTACTTCTGTCAGTACTCCCATTACTTCTGTCTGTACTCCCATCACTTCTATCTGTACTCCCATTACTTCTATCTGTACTTCCATTACTTCTGTCTGTAATCACATTACTTCTGTACTCCCATTACTTCTGTCTGTACTCCCATTACTTCTGTCTGTAATCACATTACTTCTGTACTCCCATTACTTCTGTCTGTACTCCCATTACTTCTTTCAGTACTCCCATTACTTCTGTCAGTACTCCCATTACTTCTGTACTCCCATTACTTCTGTCTGTACTCCCATTACTTCTGTCTGCACTCCCATTACTTCTGTCTGTAATCACATTAGTTCTGTACTCCCATTACTTCTGTCTGTACTCCCATTACTTCTGTCTGTACTCCCATTACTTCTGTCTGCACTCCCATTACTTCTGTCTGTAATCACATTACTTCTGTACTCCCATTACTTCTGTCTGTACTCCCATTACTTCTTTCAGTACTCCCATTACTTCTGTCAGTACTCCCATTACTTCTGTACTCCCATTACTTCTGTCTGTAATCACATTACTTCTGTACTCCCATTACTTCTGTCTGTACTCCCATTACTTCTGTACTCCCATCACTTCTATCTGTAATCACATTACTTCTGTACTCCCATTACTTCTATCTGTACTCCCATTACTTCTTAACTCCCATTACTTCTGTCTGTAATCACATTACTTCTTTCTGTAATCACATTACTTCTGTCTGTAATCACATTCCTTCTGTCCTCCCATTACTTTTATCTGTAATCACATTACTTCTGTCTGTACTCCCATTACTTCTTTCTGTACTCCCACTACGTCTGTCTGTAATCACATTACTTCTTTACTCCCATTACTTCTATCTGTAATTACATTACTTCCTTCTATACTCACTTATTTCTGTACTCCCATTACTTCTGTCTGTACTCCCATTACTACTGTAATCGCATTACTTCTGTCTGTACTCCCATTACTACTGTAATCGCATTACTTCTGTCTGTACTCCCATTACTTCTATCTGTAATCGCATTACTTCTGTCTGTACTCCCATTACTTCTATCTGTAATCGCATTACTTCTGTCTGTACTCCCATTACCTCTGTCTGTACTCCCATTACTTCTGTCTGTACTCCCATTACTTCTATCTGTACTCCCAGTACTTCTGTCTGTAATCCCATTACTTCTGTCTGTAATCACATTACTTCTGTACTCCCATCACTTCTATCTGTAATCACATTACTTCTGTACTCCCATTACTTCTGTCTGTACTCCCATTACTTCTATCTGTAATCGCATTACTTCTGTCTGTACTCCCATTACTTCTTTCTGTACTCCCATTACTTCTGTACTCCTATTACTTCTATCTGTAATCGCATTACTTCTGTCTGTACTCCCATTACTTCTTTCTGTACTCCCATTACTTCTGTACTCCCATCACTTCTATCTGTAATCACATTACTTCTGTACTCCCATTACTTCTGTCTGTACTCCCATTACTTCTGTACTCCCATCACTTCTATCTGTAATCACATTACTTCTGTATTCCCATTACTTCTATCTGTACTCCCATTACTTCTTAACTCCCATTACTTCTGTCTGTAATCACATTACTTCTTTCTGTAATCACATTACTTCTGTCTGTAATCACATTCCTTCTGTACTCCCATTACTTTTATCTGTAATCACATTACTTCTGTCTGTACTCCCATTACTTCTTTCTGCACTCCCACTACGTCTGTCTGTAATCACATTACTTCTTTTTGTAATCACATTACTTCTGTCTGTACTCCCATTACTTCTGTCTGTACTCCCATTACTTCTGTCAGTACTCCCATTACTTCTGTCTGTACTCCCATTACTTCTGTCTGTAATCACATTACTTCTGTCAGTACTCCCATTACTTCTGTCTGTACTCCCATTACTTCTGTCTGTAATCACATTACCTCTGTACTCCCATTACTTCTGTCTGTACTCCCATTACTTCTGTCTGTAATCACATTACTTCTGTACTCCCATTACTTCTGTCTGTACTCCCATTACTTCTGTCTGTAATCACATTACTTCTGTACTCCCATTACTTCTGTCTGTACTCCCATTACTTCTGTCACTACTCCCATTATTTCTGTCTGTAATCACATTACTTCTGTACTCCCATCACTTCTATCTGTAATCACATTACTTCTTAACTCCCATTACTTCTGTCTGTAATCACATTACTTCTGTCAGTACTCCCATTACTTCTATCTGTAATCACATTACTTCTGTCAGTACTCCCATTACTTCTGTCTGTACTCCCATCACTTCTATCTGTACTCCCATTACTTCTATCTGTACTCCCATTACTTCTGTCTGTAATCACATTACTTCTGTACTCCCATTACTTCTGTCTGTACTCCCATTACTTCTGTCTGCACTCCCATTACTTCTGTCTGTAATCACATTACTTCTGTACTCCCATTACTTCTGTCAGTACTCCCATTACTTCTGTACTCCCATTACTTCTGTCTGTAATCACATTACTTCTGTACTCCCATTACTTCTGTCTGTACTCCCATTACTTCTGTACTCCCATCACTTCTATCTGTAATCACATTACTTCTGTACTCCCATTACTTCTATCTGTACTCCCTTTACTTCTTAACTCCCATTACTTCTGTCTGTAATCACATTACTTCTTTCTGTAATCACATTACTTCTGTCTGTAATCACATTCCTTCTGTCCTCCCATTACTTTTATCTGTAATCACATTACTTCTGTCTGTAATCACATTACTACTGTAATCGCATTACTTCTGTCTGTACTCCCATTACTTCTATCTGTAATCGGATTACTTCTGTCTGTACTCCCATTACTTCTATCTGTAATCGCATTACTTTTGTCTGTACTCCCATTACTTCTGTCTGTACTCCCATTACTTCTGTCTGTACTCCCATTACTTCTGTCTGTACTCCCATTACTTCTATCTGTACTCCCAGTACTTCTGTCTGTACTCCCATTACTTCTGTCTGTAATCACATTACTTCTGTACTCCCATCACTTCTATCTGTAATCACATTACTTCTGTACTCCCATTACTTCTGTCTGTACTCCCATTACTTCTGTACTCCCATCACTTCTATCTGTAATCACATTACTTCTGTACTCCCATTACTTCTGTCTGTACTCCCATTACTTCTGTACTCCCATCACTTCTATCTGTAATCACATTACTTCTGTATTCCCATTACTTCTATCTGTACTCCCATTACTTCTTAACTCCCATTACTTCTGTCTGTAATCACATTACTTCTTTCTGTAATCACATTACTTCTGTCTGTAATCACATTCCTTCTGTCGTCCCATTACTTTTATCTGTAATCACATTACTTCTGTCTGTACTCCCATTACTTCTTTCTGCACTCCCACTACGTCTGTCTGTAATCACATTACTTCTGTCTGTACTCCCATTACTACTGTAATCACATTACTTCTTTCTGTAATCACATTACTTCTGTACTCCCATTACTTCTGTCTGTACTCCCATTACTTCTATCTGTACTCCCATTACTTCTATCTGTACTCCCATTACTTCTGTCTGTACTCCCATTACTACTGTAATCGCATTACTTCTGTCTGTACTCCTATTACTTCTATCTGTAATCGCATTACTTCTGTCTGTACTCCCATTACTTCTTTCTGTACTCCCATTACTTCTGTCTGTAATCACATTACTTCTGTCTGTACTCCCATTACTACTTTAATCACATTACTTCTGTCTGTAATCACATTACCTCTTTACTCCCATTACTTCTATCTGTAATTACATTACTTCCTTCTATACTCACTTATTTCTGTACTCGCATTACTTCTGTCTGTACTCCCATTACTACTGTAATCGCATTACTTCTGTCTGTACTCCCATTACTTCTATCTGTAATCGCATTACTTCTGTCTGTACTCCCATTACTTCTATCTGTAATCGCATTACTTCTGTCTGTACTCCCATTACTTCTGTCTGTACTCCCATTACTTTTGTCTGTACTCCCACTACTTCTATCTGTACTCCCACTACTTCTATCTGTACTCCCATTACTTCTATCTGTACTCCCATTACTTCTTTCTGCACTCCCACTACGTCTGTCTCTAATCACATTACTTCTTTCTGTAATCACATTACTTCTGTCTGTACTCCCATTACTTCTGTCTGTACTCCCATTACTTCTGTCAGTACTCCCATTACTTCTGTCTGTACTCCCATTACTTCTGTCTGTAATCACATTACTTCTGTCAGTACTCCCATTACTTCTGTCTGTACTCCCATTACTTCTGTCTGTAATCACATTACTTCTGTCTGTAATCACATTACTTCTGTACTCCCATTACTTCTGTCTTTACTCCCATTACTTCTGTCTGTACTCCCATTACTTCTGTCTGTAATCACATTACTTCTGTCTGTAATCCCATTACTTCTGTCTGTAATCACATTACTTCTGTCTGTACTCCCATTACTTCTGTCTGTACTCCCATTACTTCTGTCTGTAATCACATTACTTCTGTACTCCCGTTACTTCTGTCTGTACTCCCATTACTTCTGTCTGTACTCCCATTACTTCTGTCTGTAATCACATTCCTTCTGTACTCCCATTACTTCTGTCTGTAATCACATTACTTCTGTCTGTACTCCCATTACTTCTGTCTGTACTCCCATTACTTCTGTCAGTACTCCCATTACTTCTGTCTGTAATCACATTACTTCTGTACTCCCATTACTTCTGTCTGTACTCCCATTACTTCTGTCTGTAATCACATTACTTCTGTACTCCCATTACTTCTGTCTGTACTCCCATTACTTCTGTCTGTAATCACATTACTTCTGTACTCCCATTACTTCTGTCTGTACTCCCATTACTTCTGTCACTACTCCCATTACTTCTGTCAGTACTCCCATTACTTCTGTCTGTAATCACATTACTTCTGTACTCCCATCACTTCTATCTGTAATCACATTACTTCTGTCAGTACTCCCATTACTTCTTTCTGTACTCCCATTACTTCTATCTGTAATCACATTACTTCTGTCAGTACTCCCATTACTTCTGTCTGTACTCCCATTACTTCTGTACTCCCATCACTTCTATCTGTACTCCCATTACTTCTTTCTGTAATCGCATTACTTCTGTCTGTACTCCCATTACTTCTTTCTGCACTCCCACTACGTCTGTCTGTAATAACATTACTTCTGTCTGTACTCCCATTACTTCTATCTGTAATCACATTACTTCTGTCAGTACTCCCATTACTTCTGTCTGTACTCCCATCACTTCTATCTGTACTCCCATTACTTCTATCTGTACTTCCATTACTTCTGTCTGTAATCACATTACTTCTGTACTCCCATTACTTCTGTCTGTACTCCCATTACTTCTGTCTGTAATCACATTACTTCTGTACTCCCATTACTTCTGTCTGTACTCCCATTACTTCTTTCAGTACTCCCATTACTTCTGTCAGTACTCCCATTACTTCTGTACTCCCATTACTTCTGTCTGTACTCCCATTACTTCTGTCTGCACTCCCATTACTTCTGTCTGTACTCCCATTACTTCTATCTGTACTCCCATTACTTCTATCTGTACTCCCATTACTTCTGTCTGTACTCCCATTACTACTGTAATCGCATTACTTCTGTCTGTACTCCTATTACTTCTATCTGTAATCGCATTACTTCTGTCTGTACTCCCATTACTTCTTTCTGTACTCCCATTACTTCTGTCTGTAATCACATTACTTCTGTCTGTACTCCCATTACTACTTTAATCACATTACTTCTGTCTGTAATCACATTACCTCTTTACTCCCATTACTTCTATCTGTAATTACATTACTTCCTTCTATACTCACTTATTTCTGTACTCGCATTACTTCTGTCTGTACTCCCATTACTACTGTAATCGCATTACTTCTGTCTGTACTCCCATTACTTCTATCTGTAATCGCATTACTTCTGTCTGTACTCCCATTACTTCTATCTGTAATCGCATTACTTCTGTCTGTACTCCCATTACTTCTGTCTGTACTCCCATTACTTTTGTCTGTACTCCCACTACTTCTATCTGTACTCCCACTACTTCTATCTGTACTCCCATTACTTCTATCTGTACTCCCATTACTTCTTTCTGCACTCCCACTACGTCTGTCTCTAATCACATTACTTCTTTCTGTAATCACATTACTTCTGTCTGTACTCCCATTACTTCTGTCTGTACTCCCATTACTTCTGTCAGTACTCCCATTACTTCTGTCTGTACTCCCATTACTTCTGTCTGTAATCACATTACTTCTGTCAGTACTCCCATTACTTCTGTCTGTACTCCCATTACTTCTGTCTGTAATCACATTACTTCTGTCTGTAATCACATTACTTCTGTACTCCCATTACTTCTGTCTTTACTCCCATTACTTCTGTCTGTACTCCCATTACTTCTGTCTGTAATCACATTACTTCTGTCTGTAATCCCATTACTTCTGTCTGTAATCACATTACTTCTGTCTGTACTCCCATTACTTCTGTCTGTACTCCCATTACTTCTGTCTGTAATCACATTACTTCTGTACTCCCGTTACTTCTGTCTGTACTCCCATTACTTCTGTCTGTACTCCCATTACTTCTGTCTGTAATCACATTCCTTCTGTACTCCCATTACTTCTGTCTGTAATCACATTACTTCTGTCTGTACTCCCATTACTTCTGTCTGTACTCCCATTACTTCTGTCAGTACTCCCATTACTTCTGTCTGTAATCACATTACTTCTGTACTCCCATTACTTCTGTCTGTACTCCCATTACTTCTGTCTGTAATCACATTACTTCTGTACTCCCATTACTTCTGTCTGTACTCCCATTACTTCTGTCTGTAATCACATTACTTCTGTACTCCCATTACTTCTGTCTGTACTCCCATTACTTCTGTCACTACTCCCATTACTTCTGTCAGTACTCCCATTACTTCTGTCTGTAATCACATTACTTCTGTACTCCCATCACTTCTATCTGTAATCACATTACTTCTGTCAGTACTCCCATTACTTCTTTCTGTACTCCCATTACTTCTATCTGTAATCACATTACTTCTGTCAGTACTCCCATTACTTCTGTCTGTACTCCCATTACTTCTGTACTCCCATCACTTCTATCTGTACTCCCATTACTTCTTTCTGTAATCGCATTACTTCTGTCTGTACTCCCATTACTTCTTTCTGCACTCCCACTACGTCTGTCTGTAATAACATTACTTCTGTCTGTACTCCCATTACTTCTATCTGTAATCACATTACTTCTGTCAGTACTCCCATTACTTCTGTCTGTACTCCCATCACTTCTATCTGTACTCCCATTACTTCTATCTGTACTTCCATTACTTCTGTCTGTAATCACATTACTTCTGTACTCCCATTACTTCTGTCTGTACTCCCATTACTTCTGTCTGTAATCACATTACTTCTGTACTCCCATTACTTCTGTCTGTACTCCCATTACTTCTTTCAGTACTCCCATTACTTCTGTCAGTACTCCCATTACTTCTGTACTCCCATTACTTCTGTCTGTACTCCCATTACTTCTGTCTGCACTCCCATTACTTCTGTCTGTAATCACATTAGTTCTGTACTCCCATTACTTCTGTCTGTACTCCCATTACTGCTGTCTGTACTCCCATTACTTCTGTCTGCACTCCCATTACTTCTGTCTGTAATCACATTACTTCTGTACTCCCATTACTTCTGTCTGTACTCCCATTACTTCTTTCAGTACTCCCATTACTTCTGTCAGTACTCCCATTACTTCTGTACTCCCATTACTTCTGTCTGTAATCACATTACTTCTGTACTCCCATTACTTCTGTCTGTACTCCCATTACTTCTGTACTCCCATCACTTCTATCTGTAATCACATTACTTCTGTACTCCCATTACTTCTATCTGTACTCCCATTACTTCTTAACTCCCATTACTTCTGTCTGTAATCACATTACTTCTTTCTGTAATCACATTACTTCTGTCTGTAATCACATTCCTTCTGTCCTCCCATTACTTTTATCTGTAATCACATTACTTCTGTCTGTACTCCCATTACTTCTGTCTGTACTCCCATTACTTCTGTACTCCCATCACTTCTATCTGTAATCACATTACTTCTGTACTCCCATTACTTCTGTCTGTACTCCCATTACTTCTGTACTCCCATCACTTCTATCTGTAATCACATTACTTCTGTATTCCCATTACTTCTATCTGTACTCCCATTACTTCTTAACTCCCATTACTTCTGTCTGTAATCACATTACTTCTTTCTGTAATCACATTACTTCTGTCTGTAATCACATTCCTTCTGTCGTCCCATTACTTTTATCTGTAATCACATTACTTCTGTCTGTACTCCCATTACTTCTTTCTGCACTCCCACTACGTCTGTCTGTAATCACATTACTTCTGTCTGTACTCCCATTACTACTGTAATCACATTACTTCTTTCTGTAATCACATTACTTCTGTACTCCCATTACTTCTGTCTGTACTCCCATTACTTCTATCTGTACTCCCATTACTTCTATCTGTACTCCCATTACTTCTGTCTGTACTCCCATTACTACTGTAATCGCATTACTTCTGTCTGTACTCCTATTACTTCTATCTGTAATCGCATTACTTCTGTCTGTACTCCCATTACTTCTTTCTGTACTCCCATTACTTCTGTCTGTAATCACATTACTTCTGTCTGTACTCCCATTACTACTTTAATCACATTACTTCTGTCTGTAATCACATTACCTCTTTACTCCCATTACTTCTATCTGTAATTACATTACTTCCTTCTATACTCACTTATTTCTGTACTCGCATTACTTCTGTCTGTACTCCCATTACTACTGTAATCGCATTACTTCTGTCTGTACTCCCATTACTTCTATCTGTAATCGCATTACTTCTGTCTGTACTCCCATTACTTCTATCTGTAATCGCATTACTTCTGTCTGTACTCCCATTACTTCTGTCTGTACTCCCATTACTTTTGTCTGTACTCCCACTACTTCTATCTGTACTCCCACTACTTCTATCTGTACTCCCATTACTTCTATCTGTACTCCCATTACTTCTTTCTGCACTCCCACTACGTCTGTCTCTAATCACATTACTTCTTTCTGTAATCACATTACTTCTGTCTGTACTCCCATTACTTCTGTCTGTACTCCCATTACTTCTGTCAGTACTCCCATTACTTCTGTCTGTACTCCCATTACTTCTGTCTGTAATCACATTACTTCTGTCAGTACTCCCATTACTTCTGTCTGTACTCCCATTACTTCTGTCTGTAATCACATTACTTCTGTCTGTAATCACATTACTTCTGTACTCCCATTACTTCTGTCTTTACTCCCATTACTTCTGTCTGTACTCCCATTACTTCTGTCTGTAATCACATTACTTCTGTCTGTAATCCCATTACTTCTGTCTGTAATCACATTACTTCTGTCTGTACTCCCATTACTTCTGTCTGTACTCCCATTACTTCTGTCTGTAATCACATTACTTCTGTACTCCCGTTACTTCTGTCTGTACTCCCATTACTTCTGTCTGTACACCCATTACTTCTGTCTGTAATCACATTCCTTCTGTACTCCCATTACTTCTGTCTGTAATCACATTACTTCTGTCTGTACTCCCATTACTTCTGTCTGTACTCCCATTACTTCTGTCAGTACTCCCATTACTTCTGTCTGTAATCACATTACTTCTGTACTCCCATTACTTCTGTCTGTACTCCCATTACTTCTGTCTGTAATCACATTACTTCTGTACTCCCATTACTTCTGTCTGTACTCCCATTACTTCTGTCTGTAATCACATTACTTCTGTACTCCCATTACTTCTGTCTGTACTCCCATTACTTCTGTCACTACTCCCATTACTTCTGTCAGTACTCCCATTACTTCTGTCTGTAATCACATTACTTCTGTACTCCCATCACTTCTATCTGTAATCACATTACTTCTGTCAGTACTCCCATTACTTCTTTCTGTACTCCCATTACTTCTATCTGTAATCACATTACTTCTGTCAGTACTCCCATTACTTCTGTCTGTACTCCCATTACTTCTGTACTCCCATCACTTCTATCTGTACTCCCATTACTTCTTTCTGTAATCGCATTACTTCTGTCTGTACTCCCATTACTTCTTTCTGCACTCCCACTACGTCTGTCTGTAATAACATTACTTCTGTCTGTACTCCCATTACTTCTATCTGTAATCACATTACTTCTGTCAGTACTCCCATTACTTCTGTCTGTACTCCCATCACTTCTATCTGTACTCCCATTACTTCTATCTGTACTTCCATTACTTCTGTCTGTAATCACATTACTTCTGTACTCCCATTACTTCTGTCTGTACTCCCATTACTTCTGTCTGTAATCACATTACTTCTGTACTCCCATTACTTCTGTCTGTACTCCCATTACTTCTTTCAGTACTCCCATTACTTCTGTCAGTACTCCCATTACTTCTGTACTCCCATTACTTCTGTCTGTACTCCCATTACTTCTGTCTGCACTCCCATTACTTCTGTCTGTACTCCCATTACTTCTATCTGTACTCCCATTACTTCTATCTGTACTCCCATTACTTCTGTCTGTACTCCCATTACTACTGTAATCGCATTACTTCTGTCTGTACTCCT
Organism: Telmatherina bonti; assembly: GCF_933228915.1. NCBI lineage: Eukaryota > Metazoa > Chordata > Actinopteri > Atheriniformes > Telmatherinidae > Telmatherina > Telmatherina bonti. The sequence continues at coordinate 244,747 of NC_136623.1, read as the reverse complement.
ATTACTTCTATCTGTAATCGCATTACTTCTGTCTGTACTCCCATTACTTCTTTCTGTACTCCCATTACTTCTGTCTGTAATCACATTACTTCTGTCTGTACTCCCATTACTACTTTAATCACATTACTTCTGTCTGTAATCACATTACCTCTTTACTCCCATTACTTCTATCTGTAATTACATTACTTCCTTCTATACTCACTTATTTCTGTACTCGCATTACTTCTGTCTGTACTCCCATTACTACTGTAATCGCATTACTTCTGTCTGTACTCCCATTACTTCTATCTGTAATCGCATTACTTCTGTCTGTACTCCCATTACTTCTATCTGTAATCGCATTACTTCTGTCTGTACTCCCATTACTTCTGTCTGTACTCCCATTACTTTTGTCTGTACTCCCACTACTTCTATCTGTACTCCCACTACTTCTATCTGTACTCCCATTACTTCTATCTGTACTCCCATTACTTCTTTCTGCACTCCCACTACGTCTGTCTCTAATCACATTACTTCTTTCTGTAATCACATTACTTCTGTCTGTACTCCCATTACTTCTGTCTGTACTCCCATTACTTCTGTCAGTACTCCCATTACTTCTGTCTGTACTCCCATTACTTCTGTCTGTAATCACATTACTTCTGTCAGTACTCCCATTACTTCTGTCTGTACTCCCATTACTTCTGTCTGTAATCACATTACTTCTGTCTGTAATCACATTACTTCTGTACTCCCATTACTTCTGTCTTTACTCCCATTACTTCTGTCTGTACTCCCATTACTTCTGTCTGTAATCACATTACTTCTGTCTGTAATCCCATTACTTCTGTCTGTAATCACATTACTTCTGTCTGTACTCCCATTACTTCTGTCTGTACTCCCATTACTTCTGTCTGTAATCACATTACTTCTGTACTCCCGTTACTTCTGTCTGTACTCCCATTACTTCTGTCTGTACTCCCATTACTTCTGTCTGTAATCACATTCCTTCTGTACTCCCATTACTTCTGTCTGTAATCACATTACTTCTGTCTGTACTCCCATTACTTCTGTCTGTACTCCCATTACTTCTGTCAGTACTCCCATTACTTCTGTCTGTAATCACATTACTTCTGTACTCCCATTACTTCTGTCTGTACTCCCATTACTTCTGTCTGTAATCACATTACTTCTGTACTCCCATTACTTCTGTCTGTACTCCCATTACTTCTGTCTGTAATCACATTACTTCTGTACTCCCATTACTTCTGTCTGTACTCCCATTACTTCTGTCACTACTCCCATTACTTCTGTCAGTACTCCCATTACTTCTGTCTGTAATCACATTACTTCTGTACTCCCATCACTTCTATCTGTAATCACATTACTTCTGTCAGTACTCCCATTACTTCTTTCTGTACTCCCATTACTTCTATCTGTAATCACATTACTTCTGTCAGTACTCCCATTACTTCTGTCTGTACTCCCATTACTTCTGTACTCCCATCACTTCTATCTGTACTCCCATTACTTCTTTCTGTAATCGCATTACTTCTGTCTGTACTCCCATTACTTCTTTCTGCACTCCCACTACGTCTGTCTGTAATAACATTACTTCTGTCTGTACTCCCATTACTTCTATCTGTAATCACATTACTTCTGTCAGTACTCCCATTACTTCTGTCTGTACTCCCATCACTTCTATCTGTACTCCCATTACTTCTATCTGTACTTCCATTACTTCTGTCTGTAATCACATTACTTCTGTACTCCCATTACTTCTGTCTGTACTCCCATTACTTCTGTCTGTAATCACATTACTTCTGTACTCCCATTACTTCTGTCTGTACTCCCATTACTTCTTTCAGTACTCCCATTACTTCTGTCAGTACTCCCATTACTTCTGTACTCCCATTACTTCTGTCTGTACTCCCATTACTTCTGTCTGCACTCCCATTACTTCTGTCTGTAATCACATTAGTTCTGTACTCCCATTACTTCTGTCTGTACTCCCATTACTGCTGTCTGTACTCCCATTACTTCTGTCTGCACTCCCATTACTTCTGTCTGTAATCACATTACTTCTGTACTCCCATTACTTCTGTCTGTACTCCCATTACTTCTTTCAGTACTCCCATTACTTCTGTCAGTACTCCCATTACTTCTGTACTCCCATTACTTCTGTCTGTAATCACATTACTTCTGTACTCCCATTACTTCTGTCTGTACTCCCATTACTTCTGTACTCCCATCACTTCTATCTGTAATCACATTACTTCTGTACTCCCATTACTTCTATCTGTACTCCCATTACTTCTTAACTCCCATTACTTCTGTCTGTAATCACATTACTTCTTTCTGTAATCACATTACTTCTGTCTGTAATCACATTCCTTCTGTCCTCCCATTACTTTTATCTGTAATCACATTACTTCTGTCTGTACTCCCATTACTTCTTTCTGTACTCCCACTACGTCTGTCTGTAATCACATTACTTCTTTACTCCCATTACTTCTATCTGTAATTACATTACTTCCTTCTATACTCACTTATTTCTGTACTCCCATTACTTCTGTCTGTACTCCCATTACTACTGTAATCGCATTACTTCTGTCTGTACTCCCATTACTACTGTAATCGCATTACTTCTGTCTGTACTCCCATTACTTCTTTCTTTACTCCCATTACTTCTGTCTGTAATCACATTACTTCTGTCTGTACTCCCATTACTACTTTAATCACATTACTTCTGTCTGTAATCACATTACCTCTTTACTCCCATTACTTCTATCTGTAATTACATTTCTTCCTTCTATACTCACTTATTTCTGTACTCGCATTACTTCTGTCTGTACTCCCATTACTACTGTAATCGCATTACTTCTGTCTGTACTCCCATTACTTCTATCTGTAATCGCATTACTTCTGTCTGTACTCCCATTACTTCTATCTGTAATCGCATTACTTCTGTCTGTACTCCCATTACTTCTGTCTGTACTCCCATTACTTTTGTCTGTACTCCCACTACTTCTATCTGTACTCCCACTACTTCTATCTGTACTCCCATTACTTCTATCTGTACTCCCATTACTTCTTTCTGCACTCCCACTACGTCTGTCTCTAATCACATTACTTCTTTCTGTAATCACATTACTTCTGTCTGTACTCCCATTACTTCTTTCAGTACTCCCATTACTTCTGTCAGTACTCCCATTACTTCTGTACTCCCATTACTTCTGTCTGTACTCCCATTACTTCTGTCTGCACTCCCATTACTTCTGTCTGTAATCACATTAGTTCTGTACTCCCATTACTTCTGTCTGTACTCCCATTACTGCTGTCTGTACTCCCATTACTTCTGTCTGCACTCCCATTACTTCTGTCTGTAATCACATTACTTCTGTACTCCCATTACTTCTGTCTGTACTCCCATTACTTCTTTCAGTACTCCCATTACTTCTGTTCTCCCATTACTTCTGTCTGTAATCACATTACTTCTGTACTCCCATTACTTCTGTCTGTACTCCCATTACTTCTGTACTCCCATCACTTCTATCTGTAATCACATTACTTCTGTACTCCCATTACTTCTATCTGTACTCCCATTACTTCTTAACTCCCATTACTTCTGTCTGTAATCACATTACTTCTTTCTGTAATCACATTACTTCTGTCTGTAATCACATTCCTTCTGTCCTCCCATTACTTTTATCTGTAATCACATTACTTCTGTCTGTACTCCCATTACTTCTTTCTGTACTCCCACTACGTCTGTCTGTAATCACATTACTTCTTTACTCCCATTACTTCTATCTGTAATTACATTACTTCCTTCTATACTCACTTATTTCTGTACTCCCATTACTTCTGTCTGTACTCCCATTACTACTGTAATCGCATTACTTCTGTCTGTACTCCCATTACTACTGTAATCGCATTACTTCTGTCTGTACTCCCATTACTTCTTTCTGTACTCCCATTACTTCTGTCTGTAATCACATTACTTCTGTCTGTACTCCCATTACTACTTTAATCACATTACTTCTGTCTGTAATCACATTACCTCTTTACTCCCATTACTTCTATCTGTAATTACATTACTTCCTTCTATACTCACTTATTTCTGTACTCGCATTACTTCTGTCTGTACTCCCATTACTACTGTAATCGCATTACTTCTGTCTGTACTCCCATTACTTCTATCTGTAATCGCATTACTTCTGTCTGTACTCCCATTACTTCTATCTGTAATCGCATTACTTCTGTCTGTACTCCCATTACTTCTGTCTGTACTCCCATTACTTTTGTCTGTACTCCCACTACTTCTATCTGTACTCCCACTACTTCTATCTGTACTCCCATTACTTCTATCTGTACTCCCATTACTTCTTTCTGCACTCCCACTACGTCTGTCTCTAATCACATTACTTCTTTCTGTAATCACATTACTTCTGTCTGTACTCCCATTACTTCTGTCTGTACTCCCATTACTTCTGTCTGTACTCCCATTACTTCTGTCAGTACTCCCATTACTTCTGTCTGTACTCCCATTACTTCTGTCTGTAATCACATTACTTCTATCTGTACTCCCATTACTTCTGTCTGTACTCCCATTACTTCTATCTGTACTCCCATTACTTCTGTCTGTAATCACATTACTTCTGTACTCCCATTACTTCTGTCTGTACTCCCATTACTTCTGTACTCTCATTACTTCTATCTGTACTCCCATTACTTCTGTACTCCCATCACTTCTATCTGTACTCCCATTACTACTGTAATCGCATTACTTCTGTCTGTACTCCTATTACTTCTATCTGTAATCGCATTACTTCTGTCAGTACTCCCATTACTTCTGTACTCCCATTACTTCTTTCTGTAATCACATTACTTCTGTACTCCCATTACTTCTGTCTGTACTCCCATTACTTCTGTACTCCCATCACTTCTATCTGTACTCCCATTACTACTGTAATCGCATTACTTCTGTCTGTACTCCTATTACTTCTATCTGTAATCGCATTACTTCTGTCAGTACTCCCATTACTTCTGTACTCCCATTACTTCTTTCTGTAATCACATTACTTCTGTACTCCCATTACTTCTGTCTGTACTCCCATTACTTCTGTACTCCCATCACTTCTATCTGTACTCCCATTACTACTGTAATCGCATTACTTCTGTCTGTACTCCTATTACTTCTATCTGTAATCGCATTACTTTTGTCTGTGATCACATTACTTCTGTCTTTACTCCCATTACTTCTGTACTCCCATTACTTCTGTCTGTAATCACATTACTTCTGTACTCCCATTACTTCTGTCTGTACTCCCATTACTTCTGTCACTACTCCCATTACTTCTGTCAGTACTCCCATTACTTCTGTCTGTAATCACATTACTTCTGTGCTCCCATTACTTCTGTCTGTACTCCCATTACTTCTGTCTGTAATCACATTACTTCTGTACTCCCATTACTTCTGTCTGTACTCCCATTACTTCTGTCTGTAATCACATTACTTCTGTACTCCCATTACTTCTGTCTATACTCCCATTACTTCTGTCAGTACTCCCATTACTTCTGTCTGTAATCACATTAATTCTGTACTCCCATTACTTCTGTCTGTACTCCCATTACTTCTGTCAGTACTCCCATTACATCTGTCAGTACTCCCATTACTTCTGTACTCCTATTACTTCTGTCTGTAATCACATTACTTCTGTACTCCCATTACTTCTGTCTGTAATCACATTACTTCTGTACTCCCATTACTTCTGTCTGTACTCCCATTACTTCTGTCTGTAATCACATTACTTCTGTACTCCCATTACTTCTGTCTGTAATCACATTACTTCTGTACTCCCATTACTTCTGTCTGTACTCCCATTACTTCTGTCTGTAATCACATTACTTCTGTACTCCCATTACTTCTGTCTGTACTCCCATTACTTCTGTCTGTAATCACATTACTTCTGTCTGTACTCCCATTACTTCTTTCTGTAATCACATTACTTCTGTACTCCCATCACTTCTATCTGTACTCCCATTACTACTGTAATCGCATTACTTCTGTCTGTACTCCTATTACTTCTATCTGTAATCGCATTACTTCTGTCTGTACTCCCATTACTTCTGTCTGTAATCACATTACTTCTGTCAGTACTCCCATTACTTCTTTCTGTACTCCCATTACTTCTATCTGTAATCACATTACTTCTGTCAGTACTCCCATTACTTCTGTCTGTACTCCCATCACTTCTATCTGTAATCACATTACTTCTGTCTGTAATCACATTACTTCTTTCTGTACTCCCATTACTTCTGTCTGTACTACCATTACTTCTTAACTCCCATTACTTCTGTCTGTAATCACATTACTTCTTTCTGTAATCACATTACTTCTGTCTGTAATCACATTCCTTCTGTCCTCCCATTACTTTTATCTGTAATCACATTACTTCTGTCTGTACTCCCATTACTTCTTTCTGTACTCCCACTACGTCTGTCTGTAATCACATTACTTCTTTACTCCCATTACTTCTATCTGTAATTACATTACTTCCTTCTATACTCACTTATTTCTGTACTCCCATTACTTCTGTCTGTACTCCCATTACTACTGTAATCGCATTACTTCTGTCTGTACTCCCATTACTACTGTAATCGCATTACTTCTTTCTGTAATCACATTCCTTCTGTCCTCCCATTACTTTTATCTGTAATCACATTACTTCTGTCTGTACTCCCATTACTTCTTTCTGCACTCCCACTACGTCTGTCTGTAATCACATTACTTCTTTCTGTAATTCTGTACTTCTGTCTGTACTCCCATTACTTCTATCTGTACTCCCATTACTTCTATCTGTACTCCCATTACTTCTGTCTGTACTCCCATTACTACTGTAATCGCATTACTTCTGTCTGTACTCCTATTACTTCTATCTGTAATCGCATTACTTCTGTCTGTACTCCCATTACTTCTTTCTGTAATCACATTACTTCTGTCTGTACTCCCATTACTACTGTAATCACATTACTTCTGTCTGTAATCACATTACTTCTTTACTCCCATTACTTCTATCTGTAATTACATTACTTCCTTCTATACTCACTTATTTCTGTACTCGCATTACTTCTGTCTTTACTCCCATTACTACTGTAATCGCATTACTTCTGTCTGTACTCCCATTACTTCTATCTGTAATCGCATTACTTCTGTCTGTACTCCCATTACTTCTATCTGTAATCGCATTACTTCTGTCTGTACTCCCACTACTTCTATCTGTACTCCCACTACTTCTATCTGTACTCCCATTACTTCTTTCTGCACTCCCACTACGTCTGTCCTTAATCACATTACTTCTTTCTGTAATCACATTACTTCTGTACTCCCATTACTTCTGTCTGTACTCCCATTACTTCTATCTGTACTCCCATTACTTCTATCTGTACTCCCAGTACTTCTGTCTGTACTCCCATTACTACTGTAATCGCATTACTTCTGTCTGTACTCCTATTACTTCTATCTGTAATCGCATTACTTCTGTCTGTACTCCCATTACTTCTTTCTGTACTCCCATTACTTCTGTCTGTAATCACATTACTTCTGTCTGTACTCCCATTACTACTGTAATCACATTACTTCTGTCTGTACTCCCATTACTACTGTACTCCCATTACTTCTGTCTGTAATCCCATTACTTCTGTCTGTAATCACATTACTTCTGTACTCCCATCACTTCTATCTGTACTCCCATTACTTCTGTCTGTAATCACATTGCTTCTGTCTGTAATCACATTACTTCTGTCTGTACTCCCATTACTACTGTAATCACATTACTTCTGTCTGTAATCAAATTACTTCTGTCTGTACTCCCATTACTTCTGTACTCCCATTACTTCTATCTGTAATCACATTACTTCTATCTGTAATCACATTACTTCTGTACTCCCATTACTTCTGTCTGTACTCCCATTATTTCTATCTGTACTCCCATTACTTCTGTCTGTACTCCCAGTACTTCTGTCTGTACTCCCACTACTTCTATCTGTACTCCCATTACTTCTGTCTTTACTCCCATTACTTCTGTCTGTAATCACATTACTTCTATCTGTAATCGCATTACTTCTGTCTGTACTCCCACTACTTCTATCTGTACTCCCATTACTTCTTTCTGCACTCCCACTACGTCTGTCTGTAATCACATTACTTCTTTCTGTAATCACATTACTTCTGTACTCCCATTACTTCTGTCTGTACTCCCAATACTTCTATCTGTACTCCCATTACTTCTGTCTGTACTCCTATTACTTCTATCTGTAATCGCATTACTTCTGTCTGTACTCCCATTACTTCTTTCTGTAATCACATTACTTCTGTCTGTACTCCCAATACTTCTATCTGTACTCCCATTACTTCTGTCTGTACTCCTATTACTTCTATCTGTAATCGCATTACTTCTGTCAGTACTCCCATTACTTCTGTACTCCCATTACTTCTTTCTGTAATCACATTACTTCTGTACTCCCATTACTTCTGTCTGTACTCCCATTACTTCTGTACTCCCATCACTTCTATCTGTACTCCCATTACTACTGTAATCGCATTACTTCTGTCTGTACTCCTATTACTTCTATCTGTAATCGCATTACTTCTGTCTGTAATCACATTACTTCTGTACTCCCATTACTTCTGTCTGTACTCCCATTACTTCTGTCACTACTCCCATTACTTCTGTCAGTACTCCCATTACTTCTGTCTGTAATCACATTACTTCTGTGCTCCCATTACTTCTGTCTGTACTCCCATTACTTCTGTCTGTAATCACATTACTTCTGTACTCCCATTACTTCTGTCTGTACTCCCATTACTTCTGTCTGTAATCACATTACTTCTGTACTCCCATTACTTCTGTCTATACTCCCATTACTTCTGTCAGTACTCCCATTACTTCTGTCTGTAATCACATTAATTCTGTACTCCCATTACTTCTGTCTGTACTCCCATTACTTCTGTCAGTACTCCCATTACATCTGTCAGTACTCCCATTACTTCTGTACTCCTATTACTTCTGTCTGTAATCACATTACTTCTGTACTCCCATTACTTCTGTCTGTAATCACATTACTTCTGTACTCCCATTACTTCTGTCTGTACTCCCATTACTTCTGTCTGTAATCACATTACTTCTGTACTCCCATTACTTCTGTCTGTAATCACATTACTTCTGTACTCCCATTACTTCTGTCTGTACTCCCATTACTTCTGTCTGTAATCACATTACTTCTGTACTCCCATTACTTCTGTCTGTACTCCCATTACTTCTGTCTGTAATCACATTACTTCTGTCTGTACTCCCATTACTTCTTTCTGTAATCACATTACTTCTGTACTCCCATCACTTCTATCTGTACTCCCATTACTACTGTAATCGCATTACTTCTGTCTGTACTCCTATTACTTCTATCTGTAATCGCATTACTTCTGTCTGTACTCCCATTACTTCTGTCTGTAATCACATTACTTCTGTCAGTACTCCCATTACTTCTTTCTGTACTCCCATTACTTCTATCTGTAATCACATTACTTCTGTCAGTACTCCCATTACTTCTGTCTGTACTCCCATCACTTCTATCTGTAATCACATTACTTCTGTCTGTAATCACATTACTTCTTTCTGTACTCCCATTACTTCTGTCTGTACTACCATTACTTCTTAACTCCCATTACTTCTGTCTGTAATCACATTACTTCTTTCTGTAATCACATTACTTCTGTCTGTAATCACATTCCTTCTGTCCTCCCATTACTTTTATCTGTAATCACATTACTTCTGTCTGTACTCCCATTACTTCTTTCTGTACTCCCACTACGTCTGTCTGTAATCACATTACTTCTTTACTCCCATTACTTCTATCTGTAATTACATTACTTCCTTCTATACTCACTTATTTCTGTACTCCCATTACTTCTGTCTGTACTCCCATTACTACTGTAATCGCATTACTTCTGTCTGTACTCCCATTACTACTGTAATCGCATTACTTCTTTCTGTAATCACATTCCTTCTGTCCTCCCATTACTTTTATCTGTAATCACATTACTTCTGTCTGTACTCCCATTACTTCTTTCTGCACTCCCACTACGTCTGTCTGTAATCACATTACTTCTTTCTGTAATTCTGTACTTCTGTCTGTACTCCCATTACTTCTATCTGTACTCCCATTACTTCTATCTGTACTCCCATTACTTCTGTCTGTACTCCCATTACTACTGTAATCGCATTACTTCTGTCTGTACTCCTATTACTTCTATCTGTAATCGCATTACTTCTGTCTGTACTCCCATTACTTCTTTCTGTAATCACATTACTTCTGTCTGTACTCCCATTACTACTGTAATCACATTACTTCTGTCTGTAATCACATTACTTCTTTACTCCCATTACTTCTATCTGTAATTACATTACTTCCTTCTATACTCACTTATTTCTGTACTCGCATTACTTCTGTCTTTACTCCCATTACTACTGTAATCGCATTACTTCTGTCTGTACTCCCATTACTTCTATCTGTAATCGCATTACTTCTGTCTGTACTCCCATTACTTCTATCTGTAATCGCATTACTTCTGTCTGTACTCCCACTACTTCTATCTGTACTCCCACTACTTCTATCTGTACTCCCATTACTTCTTTCTGCACTCCCACTACGTCTGTCCTTAATCACATTACTTCTTTCTGTAATCACATTACTTCTGTACTCCCATTACTTCTGTCTGTACTCCCATTACTTCTATCTGTACTCCCATTACTTCTATCTGTACTCCCAGTACTTCTGTCTGTACTCCCATTACTACTGTAATCGCATTACTTCTGTCTGTACTCCTATTACTTCTATCTGTAATCGCATTACTTCTGTCTGTACTCCCATTACTTCTTTCTGTACTCCCATTACTTCTGTCTGTAATCACATTACTTCTGTCTGTACTCCCATTACTACTGTAATCACATTACTTCTGTCTGTACTCCCATTACTACTGTACTCCCATTACTTCTGTCTGTAATCCCATTACTTCTGTCTGTAATCACATTACTTCTGTACTCCCATCACTTCTATCTGTACTCCCATTACTTCTGTCTGTAATCACATTGCTTCTGTCTGTAATCACATTACTTCTGTCTGTACTCCCATTACTACTGTAATCACATTACTTCTGTCTGTAATCAAATTACTTCTGTCTGTACTCCCATTACTTCTGTACTCCCATTACTTCTATCTGTAATCACATTACTTCTATCTGTAATCACATTACTTCTGTACTCCCATTACTTCTGTCTGTACTCCCATTATTTCTATCTGTACTCCCATTACTTCTGTCTGTACTCCCAGTACTTCTGTCTGTACTCCCACTACTTCTATCTGTACTCCCATTACTTCTGTCTTTACTCCCATTACTTCTGTCTGTAATCACATTACTTCTATCTGTAATCGCATTACTTCTGTCTGTACTCCCACTACTTCTATCTGTACTCCCATTACTTCTTTCTGCACTCCCACTACGTCTGTCTGTAATCACATTACTTCTTTCTGTAATCACATTACTTCTGTACTCCCATTACTTCTGTCTGTACTCCCAATACTTCTATCTGTACTCCCATTACTTCTGTCTGTACTCCTATTACTTCTATCTGTAATCGCATTACTTCTGTCTGTACTCCCATTACTTCTGTCTATACTCCCATTACTTCTGTCAGTACTCCCATTACTTCTGTCAGTACTCCCATTACTTCTGTACTCCTGTTACTTCTGTCTGTAATCACATTACTTCTGTACTCCCATCACTTCTATCTGTACTCCCATTACTTCTTAACTCCCATTACTTCTGTCTGTACTCCCATTACTTCTGTCTGTAATCACATTACTTCTATCTGTAATCACATTACTTCTTTCTGTACTCCCATTACTTCTGTCTGTACTCTCATTACTTCTATCTGTAATCACATTACTTCTGTCAGTACTCCCATTACTTCTGTCTGTACTCCCATTACTTCTGTCTGTACTCCCATTACTTCTATCTGTACTCCCAGTACTTCTGTCTGTACTCCCATTACTTCTGTACTCCCATTACTTCTTTCTGTAATCACATTACTTCTTTCTGTAATCACATTACTTCTGTCTGTAATCACATTCCTTCTGTCCTCCCATTACTTTTATCTGTAATCACATTACTTCTGTCTGTACTCCCATTACTTCTTTCTGTACTCCCACTACGTCTGTCTGTAATCACATTACTTCTTTACTCCCATTACTTCTATCTGTAATTACATTACTTCCTTCTATACTCACTTATTTCTGTACTCCCATTACTTCTGTCTGTACTCCCATTACTACTGTAATCGCATTACTTCTGTCTGTACTCCCATTACTTCTATCTGTAATCGGATTACTTATGTCTGTACTCCCATTACTTCTATCTGTAATCGCATTACTTCTGTCTGTATTCCCATTCCTTCTGTCTGTACTCCCATTACTTCTGTCTGTACTCCCATTACTTCTGTCTGTACTCCCATTACTTCTGTCTGTACTCCCATTACTTCTATCTGTACTCCCAGTACTTCTGTCTGTACTCCCATTACTACTGTAATCCCGTTACTTCTGTCTGTACTCCTATTACTTCTATCTGTAATCGCATTACTTCTGTCTGTACTCCCATTACTTCTTTCTGTACTCCCATTACTTCTGTACTCCCATCACTTCTATCTGTAATCACATTACTTCTGTCTGTACTCCCATTACTTCTGTCTGTAATCACATTACTTCTGTCTGTAATCCCATTACTTCTGTCTGTAATCACATTACTTCTGTCTGTACTCCCATTACTTCTGTCTGTACTCCCATTACTTCTGTCAGTACTCCCATTACTTCTGTCTGTACTCCCATTACTTCTGTCTGTAATCACATTACTTCTGTCAGTACTCCCATTACTTCTGTCTGTACTCCCATTACTTCTGTCTGTAATCACATTACTTCTGTACTCCCATTACTTCTGTCTGTACTCCCATTACTTCTGTCTGTAATCACATTACTTCTGTACTCCCATTACTTCTGTCTGTACTCCCATTACTTCTGTCTGTAATCACATTACTTCTGTACTCCCATTACTTCTGTCTGTACTCCCATTACTTCTGTCACTACTCCCATTACTTCTGTCAGTACTCCCATTACTTCTGTCTGTAATCACATTACTTCTGTACTCCCATTACTTCTGTCTGTACTCCCATTACTTCTGTACTCCCATCACTTCTATCTGTAATCACATTACTTCTTAACTCCCATTACTTCTGTCTGTAATCACATTACTTCTGTCAGTACTCCCATTACTTCTTTCTGTACTCCCATTACTTCTATCTGTAATCACATTACTTCTGTCAGTACTCCCATTACTTCTGTCTGTACTCCCATCACTTCTATCTGTACTCCCATTACTTCTATCTGTACTCCCATTACTTCTGTCTGTAATCACATTACTTCTGTACTCCCATTACTTCTATCTGTACTCCCATTACTTCTGTCTGCACTCCCATTACTTCTGTCTGTAATCACATTACTTCTGTACTCCCATTACTTCTGTCAGTACTCCCATTACTTCTGTCAGTACTCCCATTACTTCTGTTCTCCCATTACTTCTGTCTGTAATCACATTACTTCTGTACTCCCATTACTTCTGTCTGTACTCCCATTACTTCTGTACTCCCATCACTTCTATCTGTAATCACATTACTTCTGTACTCCCATTACTTCTATCTGTACTCCCATTACTTCTTAACTCCCATTACTTCTGTCTGTAATCACATTACTTCTTTCTGTAATCACATTACTTCTGTCTGTAATCACATTCCTTCTGTCCTCCCATTACTTTTATCTGTAATCACATTACTTCTGTCTGTACTCCCATTACTTCTTTCTGTACTCCCACTACGTCTGTCTGTAATCACATTACTTCTTTACTCCCATTACTTCTATCTGTAATTACATTACTTCCTTCTATACTCACTTATTTCTGTACTCCCATTACTTCTGTCTGTACTCCCATTACTACTGTAATCGCATTACTTCTGTCTGTACTCCCATTACTTCTATCTGTAATCGGATTACTTATGTCTGTACTCCCATTACTTCTATCTGTAATCGCATTACTTCTGTCTGTATTCCCATTCCTTCTGTCTGTACTCCCATTACTTCTGTCTGTACTCCCATTACTTCTGTCTGTACTCCCATTACTTCTGTCTGTACTCCCATTACTTCTATCTGTACTCCCAGTACTTCTGTCTGTACTCCCATTACTACTGTAATCCCGTTACTTCTGTCTGTACTCCTATTACTTCTATCTGTAATCGCATTACTTCTGTCTGTACTCCCATTACTTCTTTCTGTACTCCCATTACTTCTGTACTCCCATCACTTCTATCTGTAATCACATTACTTCTGTACTCCCATTACTTCTGTCTGTACTCCCATTACTTCTGTACTCCCATCACTTCTATCTGTAATCACATTACTTCCTTTTTCCCATTACTTCTATCTGTACTCCCATTACTTCTTAACTCCCATTACTTCTGTCTGTAATCACATTACTTCTTTCTGTAATCACATTACTTCTGTCTGTACTCCCATTACTTCTTTCTGCACTCCCACTACGTCTGTCTGTAATCACATTACTTCTTTCTGTAATCACATTACTTCTGTACTCCCATTACTTCTATCTGTACTCCCATTACTTCTATCTGTACTCCCATTACTTCTTTCTGAACTCCCATTACTACTGTAATCGCATTACTTCTGTCAGTACTCCCATTACTTCTGTCTGTACTCCCATTACTTCTGTCTGTAATCACATTACTTCTGTCTGTAATCACATTACTTCTTTACTCCCATTACTTCTATCTGTAATTACATTACTTCCTTCTATACTCACTTATTTCTGTACTCGCATTACTTCTGTCTGTACTCCCATTACTTCTATCTGTAATCGCATTACTTCTGTCTGTACTCCCATTACTTCTATCTGTAATCGCATTACTTCTGTCTGTACTCCCATTACTTCTGTCTGTACTCCCACTACTTCTATCTGTACTCCCATTACTTCTATCTGTACTCCCACTACGTCTGTCTGTAATCACATTACTTCTTTCTGTAATCACATTACTTCTGTCTGTACTCCCATTACTTCTGTCTGTAATCACATTACTTCTGTCTGTAATCACATTACTTCTGTCTGTACTCCCATTACTTCTGTCTGTACTCCCATTACTTCTGTCAGTACTCCCATTACTTCTGTCTGTACTCCCATTACTTCTGTCTGTAATCACATTACTTCTGTCAGTACTCCCATTACTTCTGTCTGTACTCCCATTACTTCTGTCTGTAATCACATTACTTCTGTCAGTACTCCCATTACTTCTGTCTGTACTCCCATTACTTCTGTCTGTACTCCCATTACTTCTGTCTGTAATCACATTACTTCTGTCAGTACTCCCATTACTTCTGTCTGTACTCCCATTACTTCTGTCTGTAATCACATTACTTCTGTCTGTAATCACATTACTTCTGTACTCCCATTACTTCTGTCTGTACTCCCATTACTTCTGTCTGTACTCCCATTACTTCTGTCTGTAATCACATTACTTCTGTCTGTAATCCCATTACTTCTGTCTGTAATCACATTACTTCTGTCTGTACTCCCATTACTTCTGTCTGTACTCCCATTACTTCTGTCTGTAATCACATTACTTCTGTACTCCCGTTACTTCTGTCTGTACTCCCATTACTTCTGTCTGTACTCCCATTACTTCTGTCTGTAATCACATTCCTTCTGTACTCCCATTACTTCTGTCTGTACTCCCATTACTTCTGTCAGTACTCCCATTACTTCTGTCTGTAATCACATTACTTCTGTACTCCCATTACTTCTGTCTGTAATCCCATTACTTCTGTCTGTAATCACATTACTTCTGTACTCCCATTACTTCTGTCTGTACTCCCATTACTTCTGTCACTACTCCCATTACTTCTGTCAGTACTCCCATTACTTCTGTCTGTAATCACATTACTTCTGTACTCCCATTACTTCTGTCTGTACTCCCATTACTTCTGTACTCCCATCACTTCTATCTGTAATCACATTACTTCTTAACTCCCATTACTTCTGTCTGTAATCACATTACTTCTGTCAGTACTCCCATTACTTCTTTCTGTACTCCCATTACTTCTATCTGTAATCACATTACTTCTGTCAGTACTCCCATTACTTCTGTCTGTACTCCCATCACTTCTATCTGTACTCCCATTACTTCTATCTGTACTCCCATTACTTCTGTCTGTAATCACATTACTTCTGTACTCCCATTACTTCTATCTGTACTCCCATTACTTCTGTCTGCACTCCCATTACTTCTGTCTGTAATCACATTACTTCTGTACTCCCATTACTTCTGTCAGTACTCCCATTACTTCTGTCAGTACTCCCATTACTTCTGTTCTCCCATTACTTCTGTCTGTAATCACATTACTTCTGTACTCCCATTACTTCTGTCTGTACTCCCATTACTTCTGTACTCCCATCACTTCTATCTGTAATCACATTACTTCTGTACTCCCATTACTTCTATCTGTACTCCCATTACTTCTTAACTCCCATTACTTCTGTCTGTAATCACATTACTTCTTTCTGTAATCACATTACTTCTGTCTGTAATCACATTCCTTCTGTCCTCCCATTACTTTTATCTGTAATCACATTACTTCTGTCTGTACTCCCATTACTTCTTTCTGTACTCCCACTACGTCTGTCTGTAATCACATTACTTCTTTACTCCCATTACTTCTATCTGTAATTACATTACTTCCTTCTATACTCACTTATTTCTGTACTCCCATTACTTCTGTCTGTACTCCCATTACTACTGTAATCGCATTACTTCTGTCTGTACTCCCATTACTTCTATCTGTAATCGGATTACTTATGTCTGTACTCCCATTACTTCTATCTGTAATCGCATTACTTCTGTCTGTATTCCCATTCCTTCTGTCTGTACTCCCATTACTTCTGTCTGTACTCCCATTACTTCTGTCTGTACTCCCATTACTTCTGTCTGTACTCCCATTACTTCTATCTGTACTCCCAGTACTTCTGTCTGTACTCCCATTACTACTGTAATCCCGTTACTTCTGTCTGTACTCCTATTACTTCTATCTGTAATCGCATTACTTCTGTCAGTACTCCCATTACTTCTGTCTGTACTCCCATTACTTCTGTCTGTAATCACATTACTTCTGTCAGTACTCCCATTACTTCTGTCTGTACTCCCATTACTTCTGTCTGTACTCCCATTACTTCTGTCTGTAATCACATTACTTCTGTCAGTACTCCCATTACTTCTGTCTGTACTCCCATTACTTCTGTCTGTAATCACATTACTTCTGTCTGTAATCACATTACTTCTGTACTCCCATTACTTCTGTCTGTACTCCCATTACTTCTGTCTGTACTCCCATTACTTCTGTCTGTAATCACATTACTTCTGTCTGTAATCCCATTACTTCTGTCTGTAATCACATTACTTCTGTCTGTACTCCCATTACTTCTGTCTGTACTCCCATTACTTCTGTCTGTAATCACATTACTTCTGTACTCCCGTTACTTCTGTCTGTACTCCCATTACTTCTGTCTGTACTCCCATTACTTCTGTCTGTAATCACATTCCTTCTGTACTCCCATTACTTCTGTCTGTACTCCCATTACTTCTGTCAGTACTCCCATTACTTCTGTCTGTAATCACATTACTTCTGTACTCCCATTACTTCTGTCTGTACTCCCATTACTTCTGTCTGTAATCACATTACTTCTGTACTCCCATTACTTCTGTCTGTACTCCCATTACTTCTGTCTGTAATCACATTACTTCTGTACTCCCATTACTTCTGTCTGTACTCCCATTACTTCTGTCGGTACTCCCATTACTTTTGTACTCCCATCTCTTCTATCTGTAATCACATTACTTCTGAACTCCCATTACTTCTGTCTGTAATCACATTACTTCTGTCAGTACTCCCATTACTTCTTTCTGTACTCCCATTACTTCTATCTGTAATCACATTACTTCTGTCAGTACTCCCATTACTTCTGTCTGTACTCCCATCACTTCTATCTGTACTCCCATTACTTCTATCTGTACTCCCATTACTTCTGTCTGTACTCCCATTACTTCTGTCAGTACTCCCATTACTTCTGTCTGTAATCACATTACTTCTGTACTCCCATTACTTCTGTCTGCACTCCCATTACTTCTGTCTGTAATCACATTACTTCTGTACTCCCATTACTTCTGTCTGTACTCCCATTACTTCTGTCAGTACTCCCATTACTTCTGTACTCCCATTACTTCTGTCTGTAATCACATTACTTCTGTACTCCCATTACTTCTGTCTGTACTCCCATTACTTCTGTACTCCCATCACTTCTATCTGTAATCACATTACTTCTGTACTCCCATTACTTCTATCTGTACTCCCATTACTTCTTAACTCCCATTACTTCTGTCTGTAATCACATTACTTCTGTCTGTAATCACATTACTTCTGTACTCCCATTACTTCTGTCTGTACTCCCATTACTTCTGTCTGTACTCCCATTACTTCTGTCTGTAATCACATTACTTCTGTCTGTAATCCCATTACTTCTGTCTGTAATCACATTACTTCTGTCTGTACTCCCATTACTTCTGTCTGTACTCCCATTACTTCTGTCTGTAATCACATTACTTCTGTACTCCCGTTACTTCTGTCTGTAATCACATTACTTCTGTCAGTACTCCCATTACTTCTGCCTGTACTCCCATTACTTCTGTCTGTAATCACATTACTTCTGTCAGTACTCCCATTACTTCTGTCTGTACTCCCATTACTTCTGTCTGTAATCACATTACTTCTGTCAGTACTCCCATTACTTCTGTCTGTACTCCCATTACTTCTGTCTGTACTCCCATTACTTCTGTCTGTAATCACATTACTTCTGTCAGTACTCCCATTACTTCTGTCTGTACTCCCATTACTTCTGTCTGTAATCACATTACTTCTGTCTGTAATCACATTACTTCTGTACTCCCATTACTTCTGTCTGTACTCCCATTACTTCTGTCTGTACTCCCATTACTTCTGTCTGTAATCACATTACTTCTGTCTGTAATCCCATTACTTCTGTCTGTAATCACATTACTTCTGTCTGTACTCCCATTACTTCTGTCTGTACTCCCATTACTTCTGTCTGTAATCACATTACTTCTGTACTCCCGTTACTTCTGTCTGTACTCCCATTACTTCTGTCTGTACTCCCATTACTTCTGTCTGTAATCACATTCCTTCTGTACTCCCATTACTTCTGTCTGTACTCCCATTACTTCTGTCAGTACTCCCATTACTTCTGTCTGTAATCACATTACTTCTGTACTCCCATTACTTCTGTCTGTAATCCCATTACTTCTGTCTGTAATCACATTACTTCTGTACTCCCATTACTTCTGTCTGTACTCCCATTACTTCTGTCACTACTCCCATTACTTCTGTCAGTACTCCCATTACTTCTGTCTGTAATCACATTACTTCTGTACTCCCATTACTTCTGTCTGTACTCCCATTACTTCTGTACTCCCATCACTTCTATCTGTAATCACATTACTTCTTAACTCCCATTACTTCTGTCTGTAATCACATTACTTCTGTCAGTACTCCCATTACTTCTTTCTGTACTCCCATTACTTCTATCTGTAATCACATTACTTCTGTCAGTACTCCCATTACTTCTGTCTGTACTCCCATCACTTCTATCTGTACTCCCATTACTTCTATCTGTACTCCCATTACTTCTGTCTGTAATCACATTACTTCTGTACTCCCATTACTTCTATCTGTACTCCCATTACTTCTGTCTGCACTCCCATTACTTCTGTCTGTAATCACATTACTTCTGTACTCCCATTACTTCTGTCAGTACTCCCATTACTTCTGTCAGTACTCCCATTACTTCTGTTCTCCCATTACTTCTGTCTGTAATCACATTACTTCTGTACTCCCATTACTTCTGTCTGTACTCCCATTACTTCTGTACTCCCATCACTTCTATCTGTAATCACATTACTTCTGTACTCCCATTACTTCTATCTGTACTCCCATTACTTCTTAACTCCCATTACTTCTGTCTGTAATCACATTACTTCTTTCTGTAATCACATTACTTCTGTCTGTAATCACATTCCTTCTGTCCTCCCATTACTTTTATCTGTAATCACATTACTTCTGTCTGTACTCCCATTACTTCTTTCTGTACTCCCACTACGTCTGTCTGTAATCACATTACTTCTTTACTCCCATTACTTCTATCTGTAATTACATTACTTCCTTCTATACTCACTTATTTCTGTACTCCCATTACTTCTGTCTGTACTCCCATTACTACTGTAATCGCATTACTTCTGTCTGTACTCCCATTACTTCTATCTGTAATCGGATTACTTATGTCTGTACTCCCATTACTTCTATCTGTAATCGCATTACTTCTGTCTGTATTCCCATTCCTTCTGTCTGTACTCCCATTACTTCTGTCTGTACTCCCATTACTTCTGTCTGTACTCCCATTACTTCTGTCTGTACTCCCATTACTTCTATCTGTACTCCCAGTACTTCTGTCTGTACTCCCATTACTACTGTAATCCCGTTACTTCTGTCTGTACTCCTATTACTTCTATCTGTAATCGCATTACTTCTGTCTGTACTCCCATTACTTCTTTCTGTACTCCCATTACTTCTGTACTCCCATCACTTCTATCTGTAATCACATTACTTCTGTACTCCCATTACTTCTGTCTGTACTCCCATTACTTCTGTACTCCCATCACTTCTATCTGTAATCACATTACTTCCTTATTCCCATTACTTCTATCTGTACTCCCATTACTTCTTAACTCCCATTACTTCTGTCTGTAATCACATTACTTCTTTCTGTAATCACATTACTTCTGTCTGTACTCCCATTACTTCTTTCTGCACTCCCACTACGTCTGTCTGTAATCACATTACTTCTTTCTGTAATCACATTACTTCTGTACTCCCATTACTTCTATCTGTACTCCCATTACTTCTATCTGTACTCCCATTACTTCTATCTGAACTCCCATTACTACTGTAATCGCATTACTTCTGTCAGTACTCCCATTACTTCTGTCTGTACTCCCATTACTTCTGTCTGTAATCACATTACTTCTGTCTGTAATCACATTACTTCTTTACTCCCATTACTTCTATCTGTAATTACATTACTTCCTTCTATACTCACTTATTTCTGTACTCGCATTACTTCTGTCTGTACTCCCATTACTTCTATCTGTAATCGCATTACTTCTGTCTGTACTCCCATTACTTCTATCTGTAATCGCATTACTTCTGTCTGTACTCCCATTACTTCTGTCTGTACTCCCACTACTTCTATCTGTACTCCCACTACGTCTGTCTGTAATCACATTACTTCTTTCTGTAATCACATTACTTCTGTCTGTACTCCCATTACTTCTGTCTGTAATCACATTACTTCTGTCTGTAATCACATTACTTCTGTCTGTACTCCCATTACTTCTGTCTGTACTCCCATTACTTCTGTCAGTACTCCCATTACTTCTGTCTGTACTCCCATTACTTCTGTCTGTAATCACATTACTTCTGTCAGTACTCCCATTACTTCTGTCTGTACTCCCATTACTTCTGTCTGTAATCACATTACTTCTGTCAGTACTCCCATTACTTCTGTCTGTACTCCCATTACTTCTGTCTGTACTCCCATTACTTCTGTCTGTAATCACATTACTTCTGTCAGTACTCCCATTACTTCTGTCTGTACTCCCATTACTTCTGTCTGTAATCACATTACTTCTGTCTGTAATCACATTACTTCTGTACTCCCATTACTTCTGTCTGTACTCCCATTACTTCTGTCTGTACTCCCATTACTTCTGTCTGTAATCACATTACTTCTGTCTGTAATCCCATTACTTCTGTCTGTAATCACATTACTTCTGTCTGTACTCCCATTACTTCTGTCTGTACTCCCATTACTTCTGTCTGTAATCACATTACTTCTGTACTCCCGTTACTTCTGTCTGTACTCCCATTACTTCTGTCTGTACTCCCATTACTTCTGTCTGTAATCACATTCCTTCTGTACTCCCATTACTTCTGTCTGTACTCCCATTACTTCTGTCAGTACTCCCATTACTTCTGTCTGTAATCACATTACTTCTGTACTCCCATTACTTCTGTCTGTACTCCCATTACTTCTGTCTTTAATCACATTACTTCTGTACTCCCATTACTTCTGTCTGTACTCCCATTACTTCTGTCTGTAATCACATTACTTCTGTACTCCCATTACTTCTGTCTGTACTCCCATTACTTCTGTCGGTACTCCCATTACTTTTGTACTCCCATCTCTTCTATCTGTAATCACATTACTTCTGAACTCCCATTACTTCTGTCTGTAATCACATTACTTCTGTCAGTACTCCCATTACTTCTTTCTGTACTCCCATTACTTCTATCTGTAATCACATTACTTCTGTCAGTACTCCCATTACTTCTGTCTGTACTCCCATCACTTCTATCTGTACTCCCATTACTTCTATCTGTACTCCCATTACTTCTGTCTGTACTCCCATTACTTCTGTCAGTACTCCCATTACTTCTGTCTGCACTCCCATTACTTCTGTCTGTAATCACATTACTTCTGTACTCCCATTACTTCTGTCTGCACTCCCATTACTTCTGTCTGTAATCACATTACTTCTGTACTCCCATTACTTCTGTCTGTACTCCCATTACTTCTGTCAGTACTCCCATTACTTCTGTACTCCCATTACTTCTGTCTGTAATCACATTACTTCTGTACTCCCATTACTTCTGTCTGTACTCCCATTACTTCTGTACTCCCATCACTTCTATCTGTAATCACATTACTTCTGTACTCCCATTACTTCTATCTGTACTCCCATTACTTCTTAACTCCCATTACTTCTGTCTGTAATCACATTACTTCTGTCTGTAATCACATTACTTCTGTACTCCCATTACTTCTGTCTGTACTCCCATTACTTCTGTCTGTACTCCCATTACTTCTGTCTGTAATCACATTACTTCTGTCTGTAATCCCATTACTTCTGTCTGTAATCACATTACTTCTGTCTGTACTCCCATTACTTCTGTCTGTACTCCCATTACTTCTGTCTGTAATCACATTACTTCTGTACTCCCGTTACTTCTGTCTGTACTCCCATTACTTCTGTCTGTAATCACATTACTTCTGTACTCCCATTACTTCTGTCTGTACTCCCATTACTTCTGTCTGTAATCACATTACTTCTGTACTCCCATTACTTCTGTCTGTACTCCCATTACTTCTGTCGGTACTCCCATTACTTTTGTACTCCCATCTCTTCTATCTGTAATCACATTACTTCTGAACTCCCATTACTTCTGTCTGTAATCACATTACTTCTGTCAGTACTCCCATTACTTCTTTCTGTACTCCCATTACTTCTATCTGTAATCACATTACTTCTGTCAGTACTCCCATTACTTCTGTCTGTACTCCCATCACTTCTATCTGTACTCCCATTACTTCTATCTGTACTCCCATTACTTCTGTCTGTACTCCCATTACTTCTGTCAGTACTCCCATTACTTCTGTCTGCACTCCCATTACTTCTGTCTGTAATCACATTACTTCTGTACTCCCATTACTTCTGTCTGCACTCCCATTACTTCTGTCTGTAATCACATTACTTCTGTACTCCCATTACTTCTGTCTGTACTCCCATTACTTCTGTCAGTACTCCCATTACTTCTGTACTCCCATTACTTCTGTCTGTAATCACATTACTTCTGTACTCCCATTACTTCTGTCTGTACTCCCATTACTTCTGTACTCCCATCACTTCTATCTGTAATCACATTACTTCTGTACTCCCATTACTTCTATCTGTACTCCCATTACTTCTTAACTCCCATTACTTCTGTCTGTAATCACATTACTTCTTTCTGTAATCACATTACTTCTTTCTGTAATCACATTCCTTCTGTCCTCCCATTACTTTTATCTGTAATCACATTACTTCTGTCTGGACTCCCATTACTTCTTTCTGTACTCCCACTACGTCTGTCTGTAATCACATTACTTCTTTACTCCCATTACTTCTATCTGTAATTACATTACTTCCTTCTATACTCACTTATTTCTGTACTCCCATTACTTCTGTCTGTACTCCCATTACTACTGTAATCGCATTACTTCTGTCTGTACTCCCATTACTACTGTAATCGCATTACTTCTGTCGGTAATCACATTACTTCTGTACTCCCATTACTTCTGTCTGTACTCCCATTACTTCTATCTGTACTCCCATTACTTCTATCTGTACTCCCATTACTTCTGTCTGTACTCCCATTACTACTGTAATCGCATTACTTCTGTCTGTACTCCTATTACTTCTATCTGTAATCGCATTACTTCTGTCTGTACTCCCATTACTTCTTTCTGTAATCACATTACTTCTGTCTGTACTCCCATTACTACTGTAATCACATTACTTCTGTCTGTAATCACATTACTTCTTTACTCCCATTACTTCTATCTGTAATTACATTACTTCCTTCTATACTCACTTATTTCTGTACTCGCATTACTTCTGTCTGTACTCCCATTACTACTGTAATCACATTACTTCTGTCTGTAATCACATTACTTCTTTACTCCCATTACTTCTATCTGTAATTACATTACTTCCTTCTATACTCACTTATTTCTGTACTCGCATTACTTCTGTCTTTACTCCCATTACTACTGTAATCGCATTACTTCTGTCTGTACTCCCATTACTTCTATCTGTAATCGCATTACTTCTGTCTGTACTCCCATTACTTCTATCTGTAATCGCATTACTTCTGTCTGTACTCCCACTACTTCTATCTGTACTCCCACTACTTCTATCTGTACTCCCATTACTTCTTTCTGCACTCCCACTACGTCTGTCTGTACTCCTATTACTTCTATCTGTAATCCCATTACTTCTTTCTGTACTCCCATTACTTCTGTCTGTAATCACATTACTTCTGTCTGTACTCCCATTACTACTGTAATCACATTACTTCTGTCTGTAATCACATTACTTCTTTACTCCCATTACTTCTATCTGTAATTACATTACTTCCTTCTATACTCACTTATTTCTGTACTCGCATTACTTCTGTCTGTACTCCCATTACTTCTATCTGTAATCGCATTACTTCTGTCTGTACTCCCATTACTTCTATCTGTAATCGCATTACTTCTGTCTGTACTCCCATTACTTCTGTCTGTACTCCCACTACTTCTATCTGTACTCCCATTACTTCTATCTGTACTCCCACTACGTCTGTCTGTAATCACATTACTTCTTTCTGTAATCACATTACTTCTGTCTGTACTCCCATTACTTCTGTCTGTAATCACATTACTTCTGTCTGTAATCACATTACTTCTGTCTGTACTCCCATTACTTCTGTCTGTACTCCCATTACTTCTGTCAGTACTCCCATTACTTCTGTCTGTACTCCCATTACTTCTGTCTGTAATCACATTACTTCTGTCAGTACTCCCATTACTTCTGTCTGTACTCCCATTACTTCTGTCTGTAATCACATTACTTCTGTCAGTACTCCCATTACTTCTGTCTGTACTCCCATTACTTCTGTCTGTACTCCCATTACTTCTGTCTGTAATCACATTACTTCTGTCAGTACTCCCATTACTTCTGTCTGTACTCCCATTACTTCTGTCTGTAATCACATTACTTCTGTCTGTAATCACATTACTTCTGTACTCCCATTACTTCTGTCTGTACTCCCATTACTTCTGTCTGTAATCACATTACTTCTGTCTGTAATCCCATTACTTCTGTCTGTAATCACATTACTTCTGTCTGTACTCCCATTACTTCTGTCTGTACTCCCATTACTTCTGTCTGTAATCACATTACTTCTGTACTCCCGTTACTTCTGTCTGTACTCCCATTACTTCTGTCTGTACTCCCATTACTTCTGTCTGTAATCACATTCCTTCTGTACTCCCATTACTTCTGTCTGTACTCCCATTACTTCTGTCAGTACTCCCATTACTTCTGTCTGTAATCACATTACTTCTGTACTCCCATTACTTCTGTCTGTACTCCCATTACTTCTGTCTGTAATCACATTACTTCTGTACTCCCATTACTTCTGTCTGTACTCCCATTACTTCTGTCTGTAATCACATTACTTCTGTACTCCCATTACTTCTGTCTGTACTCCCATTACTTCTGTCGGTACTCCCATTACTTTTGTACTCCCATCTCTTCTATCTGTAATCACATTACTTCTGAACTCCCATTACTTCTGTCTGTAATCACATTACTTCTGTCAGTACTCCCATTACTTCTTTCTGTACTCCCATTACTTCTTTCTGTAATCACATTACTTCTGTCAGTACTCCCATTACTTCTGTCTGTACTCCCATCACTTCTATCTGTACTCCCATTACTTCTATCTGTACTCCCATTACTTCTGTCTGTACTCCCATTACTTCTGTCAGTACTCCCATTACTTCTGTCTGCACTCCCATTACTTCTGTCTGTAATCACATTACTTCTGTACTCCCATTACTTCTGTCTGCACTCCCATTACTTCTGTCTGTAATCACATTACTTCTGTACTCCCATTACTTCTGTCTGTACTCCCATTACTTCTGTCAGTACTCCCATTACTTCTGTACTCCCATTACTTCTGTCTGTAATCACATTACTTCTGTACTCCCATTACTTCTGTCTGTACTCCCATTACTTCTGTACTCCCATCACTTCTATCTGTAATCACATTACTTCTGTACTCCCATTACTTCTATCTGTACTCCCATTACTTCTTAACTCCCATTACTTCTGTCTGTAATCACATTACTTCTTTCTGTAATCACATTACTTCTTTCTGTAATCACATTCCTTCTGTCCTCCCATTACTTTTATCTGTAATCACATTACTTCTGTCTGGACTCCCATTACTTCTTTCTGTACTCCCACTACGTCTGTCTGTAATCACATTACTTCTTTACTCCCATTACTTCTATCTGTAATTACATTACTTCCTTCTATACTCACTTATTTCTGTACTCGCATTACTTCTGTCTGTACTCCCATTACTTCTATCTGTAATTACATTACTTCCTTCTATACTCACTTATTTCTGTACTCCCATTACTTCTGTCTGTACTCCCATTACTACTGTAATCGCATTACTTCTGTCTGTACTCCCATTACTACTGTAATCGCATTACTTCTGTCGGTAATCACATTACTTCTTTCTGTAATCACATTACTTCTGTACTCCCATTACTTCTGTCTGTACTCCCATTACTTCTATCTGTACTCCCATTACTTCTATCTGTACTCCCATTACTTCTGTCTGTACTCCCATTACTACTGTAATCGCATTACTTCTGTCTGTACTCCTATTACTTCTATCTGTAATCGCATTACTTCTGTCTGTACTCCCATTACTTCTTTCTGTAATCACATTACTTCTGTCTGTACTCCCATTACTACTGTAATCACATTACTTCTGTCTGTAATCACATTACTTCTTTACTCCCATTACTTCTATCTGTAATTACATTACTTCCTTCTATACTCACTTATTTCTGTACTCGCATTACTTCTGTCTGTACTCCCATTACTACTGTAATCACATTACTTCTGTCTGTAATCACATTACTTCTTTACTCCCATTACTTCTATCTGTAATTACATTACTTCCTTCTATACTCACTTATTTCTGTACTCGCATTACTTCTGTCTTTACTCCCATTACTACTGTAATCGCATTACTTCTGTCTGTACTCCCATTACTTCTATCTGTAATCGCATTACTTCTGTCTGTACTCCCATTACTTCTATCTGTAATCGCATTACTTCTATCTGTACTCCCATTACTTCTTTCTGCACTCCCACTACGTCCGTCTGTAATCACATTACTTCTGTACTCCCATTACTTCTGTCTGTACTCCCATTACTTCTATCTGTACTCCCAGTACTTCTGTCTGTACTCCCATTACTACTGTAATCGCATTACTTCTGTCTGTACTCCTATTACTTCTATCTGTAATCGCATTACTTCTGTCTGTACTCCCATTACTTCTTTCTGTACTCCCATTACTTCTGTCTGTAATCACATTACTTCTGTCTGTACTCCCATTACTACTGTAATCACATTACTTCTGTCTGTACTCCCATTACTACTGTACTCCCATTACTTCTGTCTTTACTCCCATTACTTCTGTCTGTAATCACATTACTTCTATCTGTAATCGCATTACTTCTGTCTGTACTCCCATTACTTCTGTCTGTAATCCCATTACTTCTATCTGTAATCGCATTACTTCTGTACTCCCATCACTTCTATCTGTACTCCCATTACTTCTGTCTGTAATCACATTGCTTCTGTCTGTAATCACATTACTTCTGTCTGTACTCCCATTACTTCTGTACTCCCATTACTTCTATCTGTAATCACATTACTTCTATCTGTAATCACATTACTTCTGTACTCCCATTACTTCTGTCTGTACTCCCATTACTTCTATCTGTACTCCCATTACTTCTGTCTGTACTCCCAGTACTTCTGTCTGTACTCCCACTACTTCTATCTGTACTCCCATTACTTCTGTCTTTACTCCCATTACTTCTGTCTGTAATCACATTACTTCTATCTGTAATCGCATTACTTCTGTCTGTACTCCCATTACTTCTGTCTGTACTCCCACTACTTCTGTCTGTACTCCCATTACTTCTGTACTCCCATTACTTCTATCTGTAATCACATTACTTCTATCTGTAATCACATTACTTCTGTACTCCCATTACTTCTGTCTGTACTCCCATTACTTCTATCTGTACTCCCATTACTTCTGTCTGTACTCCCAGTACTTCTGTCTGTACTCCCACTACTTCTATCTGTACTCCCATTACTTCTGTCTTTACTCCCATTACTTCTATCTGTACTCCCAATACTTCTATCTGTACTCCCATTACTTCTGTCTGTACTCCTATTACTTCTATCTGTAATCGCATTACTTCTGTCTGTACTCCCATTACTACTGTAATCACATTACATCTGTCTGTAATCACATTACTTCTGTCTGTACTCCCATTACTACTGTACTCCCATTACTTCTGTCTGTAATCACATTACTTCTGTACTCCCATTACTTCTGTCTGTACTCCCATTACTTCTGTCTGTACTCCCATTACTTCTGTCTGTAATCACATTACTTCTGTACTCCCATTACTTCTGTCTGTACTCCCATTACTTCTATCTGTACTCCCATTACTTCTGTCTGTAATCACATTACTTCTGTACTCCCATTACTTCTGTCTGTAATCACATTACTTCTGTACTCCCATTACTTCTGTCTGTACTCCCATTACTTCTGTCTGTAATCACATTACTTCTGTACTCCCATTACTTCTGTCTGTACTCCCATTACTTCTGTCTGTACTCCCATTACTTCTGTCTGTAATCACATTACTTCTGTCTGTAATCCAATTACTTCTGTCTGTAATAACATTACTTCTGTCTGTAATCCCATTATTTCTGTCTGTAATCCCATTACTTCTGTCTGTAATCACATTACTTCTGTCTGTACTCCCATTACTTCTGTCTGTAATCACATTACTTCTGTACTCCCGTTACTTCGGTCTGTACTCCCATTACTTCTGTCTGTACTCCCATTACTTCTGTCAGTCCTCCCATTACTTCTGTCTGTACTCCCATTACTTCTGTCAGTACTCCCATTACTTCTGTCTGTACTCCCATTACTTCTGTCTGTAATCACATTACTTCTATCTGTACTCCCATTACTTCTGTCTGTACTCCCATTACTTCTATCTGTACTCCCATTACTTCTGTCTGTAATCACATTACTTCTGTACTCCCATTACTTCTGTCTGTACTCCCATTACTTCTGTACTCCCATCACTTCTATCTGTACTCCCATTACTACTGTAATCGCATTACTTCTGTCTGTACTCCTATTACTTCTATCTGTAATCGCATTACTTCTGTCAGTACTCCCATTACTTCTGTACTCCCATTACTTCTTTCTGTAATCACATTACTTCTGTACTCCCATTACTTCTGTCTGTACTCCCATTACTTCTGTACTCCCATCACTTCTATCTGTACTCCCATTACTACTGTAATCGCATTACTTCTGTCTGTACTCCTATTACTTCTATCTGTAATCGCATTACTTCTGTCAGTACTCCCATTACTTCTGTACTCCCATTACTTCTTTCTGTAATCACATTACTTCTGTACTCCCATTACTTCTGTCTGTACTCCCATTACTTCTGTACTCCCATCACTTCTATCTGTACTCCCATTACTACTGTAATCGCATTACTTCTGTCTGTACTCCTATTACTTCTATCTGTAATCGCATTACTTTTGTCTGTGATCACATTACTTCTGTCTTTACTCCCATTACTTCTGTACTCCCATTACTTCTGTCTGTAATCACATTACTTCTGTACTCCCATTACTTCTGTCTGTACTCCCATTACTTCTGTCACTACTCCCATTACTTCTGTCAGTACTCCCATTACTTCTGTCTGTAATCACATTACTTCTGTACTCCCATTACTTCTGTCTGTACTCCCATTACTTCTGTCTGTAATCACATTACTTCTGTACTCCCATTACTTCTGTCTGTAATCACATTACTTCTGTACTCCCATTACTTCTGTCTGTACTCCCATTACTTCTGTCTGTAATCACATTACTTCTGTACTCCCATTACTTCTGTCTATACTCCCATTACTTCTGTCAGTACTCCCATTACTTCTGTCAGTACTCCCATTACTTCTGTACTCCCATTACTTCTGTCTGTAATCACATTAATTCTGTACTCCCATTACTTCTGTCTGTACTCCCATTACTTCTGTCAGTACTCCCATTACATCTGTCAGTACTCCCATTACTTCTGTACTCCTATTACTTCTGTCTGTAATCACATTACTTCTGTACTCCCATTACTTCTGTCTGTAATCACATTACTTCTGTACTCCCATTACTTCTGTCTGTACTCCCATTACTTCTGTCTGTAATCACATTACTTCTGTACTCCCATTACTTCTGTCTGTACTCCCATTACTTCTGTCTGTAATCACATTACTTCTGTACTCCCATTACTTCTGTCTGTAATCACATTACTTCTGTACTCCCATTACTTCTGTCTGTACTCCCATTACTTCTGTCTGTAATCACATTACTTCTGTACTCCCATTACTTCTGTCTGTACTCCCATTACTTCTGTCTGTAATCACATTACTTCTGTCTGTACTCCCATTACTTCTTTCTGTAATCACATTACTTCTGTACTCCCATCACTTCTATCTGTACTCCCATTACTACTGTAATCGCATTACTTCTGTCTGTACTCCTATTACTTCTATCTGTAATCGCATTACTTCTGTCTGTACTCCCATTACTTCTGTCTGTAATCACATTACTTCTGTCAGTACTCCCATTACTTATTTCTGTACTCCCATTACTTCTATCTGTAATCACATTACTTCTGTCAGTACTCCCATTACTTCTGTCTGTACTCCCATCACTTCTATCTGTAATCACATTACTTCTGTCTGTAATCACATTACTTCTTTCTGTACTCCCATTACTTCTGTCTGTACTACCATTACTTCTTAACTCCCATTACTTCTGTCTGTAATCACATTACTTCTTTCTGTAATCACATTACTTCTGTCTGTAATCACATTACTTCTGTCCTCCCATTACTTTTATCTGTAATCACATTACTTCTGTCTGTACTCCCATTACTTCTTTCTGTACTCCCACTACGTCTGTCTGTAATCACATTACTTCTTTACTCCCATTACTTCTATCTGTAATTACATTACTTCCTTCTATACTCACTTATTTCTGTACTCCCATTACTTCTGTCTGTACTCCCATTACTACTGTAATCGCATTACTTCTGTCTGTACTCCCATTACTACTGTAATCGCATTACTTCTTTCTGTAATCACATTCCTTCTGTCCTCCCATTACTTTTATCTGTAATCACATTACTTCTGTCTGTACTCCCATTACTTCTGTCTGTAATCACATTACTTCTGTACTCCCATTACTTCTGTCTGTACTCCCATTACTTCTGTCTATACTCCCATTACTTCTGTCTGTAATCACATTACTTCTGTCTGTAATCCAATTACTTCTGTCTGTAATAACATTACTTCTGTCTGTAATCCCATTACTTCTGTCTGTAATCACATTATTTCTGTCTGTAATCCCATTACTTCTGTCTGTAATCACATTACTTCTGTCTGTACTCCCATTACTTCTGTCTGTAATCACATTACTTCTGTACTCCCGTTACTTCGGTCTGTACTCCCATTACTTCTGTCTGTACTCCCATTACTTCTGTCAGTCCTCCCATTACTTCTGTCTGTACTCCCATTACTTCTGTCAGTACTCCCATTACTTCTGTCTGTACTCCCATTACTTCTGTCTGTAATCACATTACTTCTATCTGTACTCCCATTACTTCTGTCTGTACTCCCATTACTTCTATCTGTACTCCCATTACTTCTGTCTGTAATCACATTACTTCTGTACTCCCATTACTTCTGTCTGTACTCCCATTACTTCTGTACTCTCATTACTTCTATCTGTACTCCCATTACTTCTGTACTCCCATCACTTCTATCTGTACTCCCATTACTACTGTAATCGCATTACTTCTGTCTGTACTCCTATTACTTCTATCTGTAATCGCATTACTTCTGTCTGTACTCCCATTACTTCTGTCTGTAATCACATTACTTCTGTCTGTACTCCCATTACTACTGTAATCACATTACATCTGTCTGTAATCACATTACTTCTGTCTGTACTCCCATTACTACTGTACTCCCATTACTTCTGTCTGTAATCACATTACTTCTGTACTCCCATTACTTCTGTCTGTACTCCCATTACTTCTGTCTGTACTCCCATTACTTCTGTCTGTAATCACATTACTTCTGTACTCCCATTACTTCTGTCTGTACTCCCATTACTTCTGTCTGTAATCACATTACTTCTGTACTCCCATTACTTCTGTCTGTAATCACATTACTTCTGTACTCCCATTACTTCTGTCTGTACTCCCATTACTTCTGTCTGTAATCACATTACTTCTGTACTCCCATTACTTCTGTCTGTACTCCCATTACTTCTGTCTGTACTCCCATTACTTCTGTCTGTAATCACATTACTTCTGTCTGTAATCCAATTACTTCTGTCTGTAATAACATTACTTCTGTCTGTAATCCCATTATTTCTGTCTGTAATCCCATTACTTCTGTCTGTAATCACATTACTTCTGTCTGTACTCCCATTACTTCTGTCTGTAATCACATTACTTCTGTACTCCCGTTACTTCGGTCTGTACTCCCATTACTTCTGTCTGTACTCCCATTACTTCTGTCAGTCCTCCCATTACTTCTGTCTGTACTCCCATTACTTCTGTCAGTACTCCCATTACTTCTGTCTGTACTCCCATTACTTCTGTCTGTAATCACATTACTTCTATCTGTACTCCCATTACTTCTGTCTGTACTCCCATTACTTCTATCTGTACTCCCATTACTTCTGTCTGTAATCACATTACTTCTGTACTCCCATTACTTCTGTCTGTACTCCCATTACTTCTGTACTCCCATCACTTCTATCTGTACTCCCATTACTACTGTAATCGCATTACTTCTGTCTGTACTCCTATTACTTCTATCTGTAATCGCATTACTTCTGTCAGTACTCCCATTACTTCTGTACTCCCATTACTTCTTTCTGTAATCACATTACTTCTGTACTCCCATTACTTCTGTCTGTACTCCCATTACTTCTGTACTCCCATCACTTCTATCTGTACTCCCATTACTACTGTAATCGCATTACTTCTGTCTGTACTCCTATTACTTCTATCTGTAATCGCATTACTTCTGTCAGTACTCCCATTACTTCTGTACTCCCATTACTTCTTTCTGTAATCACATTACTTCTGTACTCCCATTACTTCTGTCTGTACTCCCATTACTTCTGTACTCCCATCACTTCTATCTGTACTCCCATTACTACTGTAATCGCATTACTTCTGTCTGTACTCCTATTACTTCTATCTGTAATCGCATTACTTTTGTCTGTGATCACATTACTTCTGTCTTTACTCCCATTACTTCTGTACTCCCATTACTTCTGTCTGTAATCACATTACTTCTGTACTCCCATTACTTCTGTCTGTACTCCCATTACTTCTGTCACTACTCCCATTACTTCTGTCAGTACTCCCATTACTTCTGTCTGTAATCACATTACTTCTGTACTCCCATTACTTCTGTCTGTACTCCCATTACTTCTGTCTGTAATCACATTACTTCTGTACTCCCATTACTTCTGTCTGTAATCACATTACTTCTGTACTCCCATTACTTCTGTCTGTACTCCCATTACTTCTGTCTGTAATCACATTACTTCTGTACTCCCATTACTTCTGTCTATACTCCCATTACTTCTGTCAGTACTCCCATTACTTCTGTCAGTACTCCCATTACTTCTGTACTCCCATTACTTCTGTCTGTAATCACATTAATTCTGTACTCCCATTACTTCTGTCTGTACTCCCATTACTTCTGTCAGTACTCCCATTACATCTGTCAGTACTCCCATTACTTCTGTACTCCTATTACTTCTGTCTGTAATCACATTACTTCTGTACTCCCATTACTTCTGTCTGTAATCACATTACTTCTGTACTCCCATTACTTCTGTCTGTACTCCCATTACTTCTGTCTGTAATCACATTACTTCTGTACTCCCATTACTTCTGTCTGTACTCCCATTACTTCTGTCTGTAATCACATTACTTCTGTACTCCCATTACTTCTGTCTGTAATCACATTACTTCTGTACTCCCATTACTTCTGTCTGTACTCCCATTACTTCTGTCTGTAATCACATTACTTCTGTACTCCCATTACTTCTGTCTGTAATCACATTACTTCTGTCTGTACTCCCATTACTTCTTTCTGTAATCACATTACTTCTGTACTCCCATCACTTCTATCTGTACTCCCATTACTACTGTAATCGCATTACTTCTGTCTGTACTCCTATTACTTCTATCTGTAATCGCATTACTTCTGTCTGTACTCCCATTACTTCTGTCTGTAATCACATTACTTCTGTCAGTACTCCCATTACTTCTTTCTGTACTCCCATTACTTCTATCTGTAATCACATTACTTCTGTCAGTACTCCCATTACTTCTGTCTGTACTCCCATCACTTCTATCTGTAATCACATTACTTCTGTCTGTAATCACATTACTTCTTTCTGTACTCCCATTACTTCTGTCTGTACTACCATTACTTCTTAACTCCCATTACTTCTGTCTGTAATCACATTACTTCTTTCTGTAATCACATTACTTCTGTCTGTAATCACATTACTTCTGTCCTCCCATTACTTTTATCTGTAATCACATTACTTCTGTCTGTACTCCCATTACTTCTTTCTGTACTCCCACTACGTCTGTCTGTAATCACATTACTTCTTTACTCCCATTACTTCTATCTGTAATTACATTACTTCCTTCTATACTCACTTATTTCTGTACTCCCATTACTTCTGTCTGTACTCCCATTACTACTGTAATCGCATTACTTCTGTCTGTACTCCCATTACTACTGTAATCGCATTACTTCTTTCTGTAATCACATTCCTTCTGTCCTCCCATTACTTTTATCTGTAATCACATTACTTCTGTCTGTACTCCCATTACTTCTGTCTGTAATCACATTACTTCTGTACTCCCATTACTTCTGTCTGTACTCCCATTACTTCTGTCTATACTCCCATTACTTCTGTCTGTAATCACATTACTTCTGTCTGTAATCCAATTACTTCTGTCTGTAATAACATTACTTCTGTCTGTAATCCCATTACTTCTGTCTGTAATCACATTATTTCTGTCTGTAATCCCATTACTTCTGTCTGTAATCACATTACTTCTGTCTGTACTCCCATTACTTCTGTCTGTAATCACATTACTTCTGTACTCCCGTTACTTCGGTCTGTACTCCCATTACTTCTGTCTGTACTCCCATTACTTCTGTCAGTCCTCCCATTACTTCTGTCTGTACTCCCATTACTTCTGTCAGTACTCCCATTACTTCTGTCTGTACTCCCATTACTTCTGTCTGTAATCACATTACTTCTATCTGTACTCCCATTACTTCTGTCTGTACTCCCATTACTTCTATCTGTACTCCCATTACTTCTGTCTGTAATCACATTACTTCTGTACTCCCATTACTTCTGTCTGTACTCCCATTACTTCTGTACTCTCATTACTTCTATCTGTACTCCCATTACTTCTGTACTCCCATCACTTCTATCTGTACTCCCATTACTACTGTAATCGCATTACTTCTGTCTGTACTCCTATTACTTCTATCTGTAATCGCATTACTTCTGTCTGTACTCCCATTACTTCTGTCTGTAATCACATTACTTCTGTCAGTACTCCCATTACTTCTTTCTGTACTCCCATTACTTCTATCTGTAATCACATTACTTCTGTCAGTACTCCCATTACTTCTGTCTGTACTCCCATCACTTCTATCTGTAATCACATTACTTCTGTCTGTAATCACATTACTTCTTTCTGTACTCCCATTACTTCTGTCTGTACTACCATTACTTCTTAACTCCCATTACTTCTGTCTGTAATCACATTACTTCTTTCTGTAATCACATTACTTCTGTCTGTAATCACATTCCTTCTGTCCTCCCATTACTTTTATCTGTAATCACATTACTTCTGTCTGTACTCCCATTACTTCTTTCTGTACTCCCACTACGTCTGTCTGTAATCACATTACTTCTTTACTCCCATTACTTCTATCTGTAATTACATTACTTCCTTCTATACTCACTTATTTCTGTACTCCCATTACTTCTGTCTGTACTCCCATTACTACTGTAATCGCATTACTTCTGTCTGTACTCCCATTACTACTGTAATCGCATTACTTCTTTCTGTAATCACATTCCTTCTGTCCTCCCATTACTTTTATCTGTAATCACATTACTTCTGTCTGTACTCCCATTACTTCTGTCTGTAATCACATTACTTCTGTACTCCCATTACTTCTGTCTGTACTCCCATTACTTCTGTCTATACTCCCATTACTTCTGTCTGTAATCACATTACTTCTGTCTGTAATCCAATTACTTCTGTCTGTAATAACATTACTTCTGTCTGTAATCCCATTACTTCTGTCTGTAATCACATTATTTCTGTCTGTAATCCCATTACTTCTGTCTGTAATCACATTACTTCTGTCTGTACTCCCATTACTTCTGTCTGTAATCACATTACTTCTGTACTCCCGTTACTTCGGTCTGTACTCCCATTACTTCTGTCTGTACTCCCATTACTTCTGTCAGTCCTCCCATTACTTCTGTCTGTACTCCCATTACTTCTGTCAGTACTCCCATTACTTCTGTCTGTACTCCCATTACTTCTGTCTGTAATCACATTACTTCTATCTGTACTCCCATTACTTCTGTCTGTACTCCCATTACTTCTATCTGTACTCCCATTACTTCTGTCTGTAATCACATTACTTCTGTACTCCCATTACTTCTGTCTGTACTCCCATTACTTCTGTACTCTCATTACTTCTATCTGTACTCCCATTACTTCTGTACTCCCATCACTTCTATCTGTACTCCCATTACTACTGTAATCGCATTACTTCTGTCTGTACTCCTATTACTTCTATCTGTAATCGCATTACTTCTGTCAGTACTCCCATTACTTCTGTACTCCCATTACTTCTTTCTGTAATCACATTACTTCTGTACTCCCATTACTTCTGTCTGTACTCCCATTACTTCTGTACTCCCATCACTTCTATCTGTACTCCCATTACTACTGTAATCGCATTACTTCTGTCTGTACTCCTATTACTTCTATCTGTAATCGCATTACTTCTGTCAGTACTCCCATTACTTCTGTACTCCCATTACTTCTTTCTGTAATCACATTACTTCTGTACTCCCATTACTTCTGTCTGTACTCCCATTACTTCTGTACTCCCATCACTTCTATCTGTACTCCCATTACTACTGTAATCGCATTACTTCTGTCTGTACTCCTATTACTTCTATCTGTAATCGCATTACTTTTGTCTGTGATCACATTACTTCTGTCTTTACTCCCATTACTTCTGTACTCCCATTACTTCTGTCTGTAATCACATTACTTCTGTACTCCCATTACTTCTGTCTGTACTCCCATTACTTCTGTCAGTACTCCCATTACTTCTGTCTGTACTCCCATTACTTCTGTCTGTAATCACATTACTTCTGTACTCCCATTACTTCTGTCTGTAATCACATTACTTCTGTACTCCCATTACTTCTGTCTGTACTCCCATTACTTCTTTCTGTAATCACATTACTTCTGTACTCCCATCACTTCTGTCTGTACTCCCATTACTTCTGTACTCCCATCACTTCTATCTGTACTCCCATTACTACTGTAATCGCATTACTTCTGTCTGTACTCCTATTACTTCTATCTGTAATCGCATTACTTCTGTCTGTACTCCCATTACTTCTGTCTGTAATCACATTACTTCTGTACTCCCATTACTTCTGTCTGTAATCACATTACTTCTGTACTCCCATTACTTCTGTCTGTACTCCCATTACTTCTGTCTGTACTCCCATTACTTCTGTCTGTAATCACATTACTTCTGTACTCCCATTACTTCTGTCTGTACTCCCATTACTTCTGTCGGTACTCCCATTACTTCTGTACTCCTATTACTTCTGTCTGTAATCACATTACTTCTGTACTCCCATTACTTCTGTCTGTACTCCCATTACTTCTTTACTCCCATCACTTCTATCTGTACTCCCATTACTTCTGTCTGTACTCCCATTACTTCTGTCTGTAATCACATTACTTCTGTCAGTACTCCCATTACTTCTTTCTGTACTCCCATTACTTCTATCTGTAATCACATTACTTCTGTCAGTACTCCCATTACTTCTGTCTGTACTCCCATTACTTCTGTCTGTACTACCATTACTACTGTAATCGTATTACTTCTGTCTGTACTCCCATTACTTCTGTCTGTACTCCCATTACTTCTGTCTGTAATCACATTACTTCTGTACTCCCATTACTTCTGTCTGTACTCCCATTACTTCTGTACTCTCATTACTTCTATCTGTAATCACATTATTTCTGTCTGTACTCCCATTACTACTGTAATCGCATTACTTCTGTCTGTACTCCTATTACTTCTATCTGTAATCGCATTACTTCTGTCTGTACTCCCATTACTTCTGTCTGTAATCACATTACTTCTGTCTGTACTCCCATTACTTCTGTCTGTAATCACATTACTTCTGTACTCCCATTACTTCTGTCTGTAATCATATTACTTCTGTACTCCCATTACTTCTGTCTGTACTCCCATTACTTCTGTACTCCCATTACTTCTGTCTGTACTCCCATTACTTCTGTCTGTAATCACATTACTTCTGTCTGTACTCCCATTACTTCTGTACTCCCATTACTTCTGTCTGTAATCCCATTACTTCTTTCTAATAAAATTACTTCTGTCTGTACTCCCATTACTTCTGTCAGTACTCCCATTACTTCTGTCAGTACTCCCATTACTTCTTTACTCCTATTACTTCTGTCTGTACTCCCATTACTTCTGTACTCTCATTACTTCTATCTGTAATCACATTACTTCTGTCAGTACTCCCATTACTTCTGTACTCCCATTACTTCTTTCTGTAATCACATTACTTCTGTACTCCCATTACTTCTGTCTGTACTCCCATTACTTCTGTACTCCCATCACTTCTATCTGTACTCCCATTACTACTGTAATCGCATTACTTCTGTCTGTACTCCTATTACTTCTATCTGTAAACGCATTACTTTTGT
Source organism: Telmatherina bonti (assembly GCF_933228915.1). Taxonomy (NCBI): domain Eukaryota; kingdom Metazoa; phylum Chordata; class Actinopteri; order Atheriniformes; family Telmatherinidae; genus Telmatherina; species Telmatherina bonti. The sequence continues at coordinate 204,567 of NC_136623.1, read as the reverse complement.
CTGTAATCACATTACTTCTGTCTGTACTCCCATTACTTCTGTACTCCCATTACTTCTGTCTGTAATCACATTACTTCTGTACTCCCATTACTTCTGTCTGTACTCCCATTACTTCTGTCAGTACTCCCATTACTTCTGTCTGTAATCACATTACTTCTGTACTCCCATTACTTCTGTCTGTAATCACATTACTTCTGTACTCCCATTACTTCTGTCTGTACTCCCATTACTTCTGTCAGTACTCCCATTACTTCTGTCTGTACTCCCATTACTTCTGTCTGTAATCACATTACTTCTGTACTCCCATTACTTCTGTCTGTAATCACATTACTTCTGTACTCCCATTACTTCTGTCTGTACTCCCATTACTTCTGTCTGTAATCACATTACTTCTGTACTCCCATTACTTCTGTCTATACTCCCATTACTTCTGTCAGTACTCCCATTACTTCTGTCAGTACTGCCATTACTTCTTTACTCCTATTACTTCTGTCTGTAATCACATTACTTCTGTACTCCCATCACTTCTATCTGTACTCCCATTACTTCTGTCTGTACTCCCATTACTTCTTTACTCCCATCACTTCTATCTGTACTCCCATTACTTCTGTCTGTACTCCCATTACTTCTGTCTGTAATCACATTACTTCTGTCAGTACTCCCATTACTTCTTTCTGTACTCCCATTACTTCTATCTGTAATCACATTACTTCTGTCAGTACTCCCATTACTTCTTTACTCCTATTACTTCTGTCTGTACTCCCATTACTTCTGTACTCTCATTACTTCTATCTGTAATCACATTACTTCTGTCAGTACTCCCATTACTTCTTAACTCCCATTACTTCTGTCTGTAATCACATTACTTCTTTCTGTAATCACATTCCTTCTGTCCTCCCATTACTTTTATCTGTAATCACATTACTTCTGTCTGTACTCCCATTACTTCTTTCTGTACTCCCACTACGTCTGTCTGTAATCACATTACTTCTTTACTCCCATTACTTCTATCTGTAATTACATTACTTCCTTCTATACTCACTTATTTCTGTACTCCCATTACTTCTGTCTGTACTCCCATTACTACTGTAATCGCATTACTTCTGTCTGTACTCCCATTACTACTGTAATCGCATTACTTCTGTCTGTAATCACATTACTTCTTTCTGTAATCACATTACTTCTGTCTGTACTCCCATTACTTCTTTCTGCACTCCCACTACCTCTGTCTGTAATCACATTACTTCTTTCTGTAATCACATTCCTTCTGTCCTCCCATTACTTTTATCTGTAATCACATTACTTCTGTCTGTACTCCCATTACTTCTTTCTGCACTCCCACTACGTCTTTCTGTAATCACATTACTTCTTTCTGTAATCACATTACTTCTGTACTCCCATTACTTCTGTCTGTACTCCCATTACTTCTATCTGTACTCCCATTACTTCTATCTGTACTCCCATTACTTCTGTCTGTACTCCCATTACTACTGTAATCGCATTACTTCTGTCTGTACTCCTATTACTTTTATCTGTAATCGCATTACTTCTGTCTGTACTCCCATTACTTCTGTCTGTAATCACATTACTTCTGTACTCCCATTACTTCTGTCTGTACTCCCATTACTTCTGTACTCTCATTACTTCTATCTGTAATCACATTACTTCTGTCAGTACTCCCATTACTTCTGTACTCCCATTACTTCTTTCTGTAATCACATTACTTCTGTACTCCCATTACTTCTGTCTGTACTCCCATTACTTCTGTACTCCCATCACTTCTATCTGTACTCCCATTACTACTGTAATCGCATTACTTCTGTCTGTACTCCTATTACTTCTATCTGTAATCGCATTACTTCTGTCAGTACTCCCATTACTTCTGTCTGTAATCACATTTCTTCTGTACTCCCATTACTTCTGTCTGTAATCACATTACTTCTGTACTCCCATTACTTCTGTCTGTACTCCCATTACTTCTGTCAGTACTCCCATTACTTCTGTCTGTACTCCCATTACTTCTGTCTGTAATCACATTACTTCTGTACTCCCATTACTTCTGTCTGTAATCATATTACTTCTGTACTCCCATTACTTCTGTCTGTACTCCCATTACTTCTGTACTCCCATTACTTCTGTCTGTACTCCCATTACTTCTGTCTGTAATCACATTACTTCTGTCTGTACTCCCATTACTTCTGTACTCCCATTACTTCTGTCTGTAATCCCATTACTTCTTTCTAATAAAATTACTTCTGTCTGTACTCCCATTACTTCTGTCAGTACTCCCATTACTTCTGTCAGTACTCCCATTACTTCTTTACTCCTATTACTTCTGTCTGTACTCCCATTACTTCTGTACTCTCATTACTTCTATCTGTAATCACATTACTTCTGTCAGTACTCCCATTACTTCTGTACTCCCATTACTTCTTTCTGTAATCACATTACTTCTGTACTCCCATTACTTCTGTCAGTACTCCCATTACTTCTTTCTGTACTCCCATTACTTCTATCTGTAATCACATTACTTCTGTCAGTACTCCCATTACTTCTTTACTCCTATTACTTCTGTCTGTACTCCCATTACTTCTGTACTCTCATTACTTCTATCTGTAATCACATTACTTCTGTCAGTACTCCCATTACTTCTTAACTCCCATTACTTCTGTCTGTAATCACATTACTTCTTTCTGTAATCACATTACTTCTGTCTGTAATCACATTCCTTCTGTCCTCCCATTACTTTTATCTGTAATCACATTACTTCTGTCTGTACTCCCATTACTTCTTTCTGTACTCCCACTACGTCTGTCTGTAATCACATTACTTCTTTACTCCCATTACTTCTATCTGTAATTACATTACTTCCTTCTATACTCACTTATTTCTGTACTCCCATTACTTCTGTCTGTACTCCCATTACTACTGTAATCGCATTACTTCTGTCTGTACTCCCATTACTACTGTAATCGCATTACTTCTGTCTGTAATCACATTACTTCTTTCTGTAATCACATTACTTCTGTCTGTACTCCCATTACTTCTTTCTGCACTCCCACTACCTCTGTCTGTAATCACATTACTTCTTTCTGTAATCACATTCCTTCTGTCCTCCCATTACTTTTATCTGTAATCACATTACTTCTGTCTGTACTCCCATTACTTCTTTCTGCACTCCCACTACGTCTTTCTGTAATCACATTACTTCTTTCTGTAATCACATTACTTCTGTACTCCCATTACTTCTGTCTGTACTCCCATTACTTCTGTCTGTACTCCCATTACTTCTATCTGTACTCCCATTACTTCTGTCTGTACTCCCATTACTACTGTAATCGCATTACTTCTGTCTGTACTCCTATTACTTCTATCTGTAATCGCATTACTTCTGTCTGTACTCCCATTACTTCTGTCTGTAATCACATTACTTCTGTACTCCCATTACTTCTGTCTGTACTCCCATTACTTCTGTACTCTCATTACTTCTATCTGTAATCACATTACTTCTGTCAGTACTCCCATTACTTCTGTACTCCCATTACTTCTTTCTGTAATCACATTACTTCTGTACTCCCATTACTTCTGTCTGTACTCCCATTACTTCTGTACTCCCATCACTTCTATCTGTACTCCCATTACTACTGTAATCGCATTACTTCTGTCTGTACTCCTATTACTTCTATCTGTAATCGCATTACTTCTGTCAGTACTCCCATTACTTCTGTCTGTAATCACATTTCTTCTGTACTCCCATTACTTCTGTCTGTAATCACATTACTTCTGTACTCCCATTACTTCTGTCTGTACTCCCATTACTTCTGTCAGTACTCCCATTACTTCTGTCTGTACTCCCATTACTTCTGTCTGTAATCACATTACTTCTGTACTCCCATTACTTCTGTCTGTAATCATATTACTTCTGTACTCCCATTACTTCTGTCTGTACTCCCATTACTTCTGTACTCCCATTACTTCTGTCTGTACTCCCATTACTTCTGTCTGTAATCACATTACTTCTGTCTGTACTCCCATTACTTCTGTACTCCCATTACTTCTGTCTGTAATCCCATTACTTCTTTCTAATAAAATTACTTCTGTCTGTACTCCCATTACTTCTGTCAGTACTCCCATTACTTCTGTCAGTACTCCCATTACTTCTTTACTCCTATTACTTCTGTCTGTACTCCCATTACTTCTGTACTCTCATTACTTCTATCTGTAATCACATTACTTCTGTCAGTACTCCCATTACTTCTGTACTCCCATTACTTCTTTCTGTAATCACATTACTTCTGTACTCCCATTACTTCTGTCTGTACTCCCATTACTTCTGTACTCCCATCACTTCTATCTGTACTCCCATTACTACTGTAATCGCATTACTTCTGTCTGTACTCCTATTACTTCTATCTGTAATCGCATTACTTTTGTCTGTAATCACATTACTTCTGTCTGTACTCCCATTACTTCTGTACTCCCATTACTTCTGTCTGTAATCACATTACTTCTGTACTCTCATTACTTCTATCTGTAATCACATTACTTCTGTCAGTACTCCCATTACTTCTGTACTCCCATTACTTCTTTCTGTAATCACATTACTTCTGTACTCCCATTACTTCTGTCTGTACTCCCATTACTTCTGTACTCCCATCACTTCTATCTGTACTCCCATTACTACTGTAATCGCATTACTTCTGTCTGTACTCCTATTACTTCTATCTGTAATCGCATTACTTCTGTCAGTACTCCCATTACTTCTGTCTGTAATCACATTTCTTCTGTACTCCCATTACTTCTGTCTGTAATCACATTACTTCTGTACTCCCATTACTTCTGTCTGTACTCCCATTACTTCTGTCAGTACTCCCATTACTTCTGTCTGTACTCCCATTACTTCTGTCTGTAATCACATTACTTCTGTACTCCCATTACTTCTGTCTGTAATCATATTACTTCTGTACTCCCATTACTTCTGTCTGTACTCCCATTACTTCTGTACTCCCATTACTTCTGTCTGTACTCCCATTACTTCTGTCTGTAATCACATTACTTCTGTCTGTACTCCCATTACTTCTGTACTCCCATTACTTCTGTCTGTAATCCCATTACTTCTTTCTAATAAAATTACTTCTGTCTGTACTCCCATTACTTCTGTCAGTACTCCCATTACTTCTGTCAGTACTCCCATTACTTCTTTACTCCTATTACTTCTGTCTGTACTCCCATTACTTCTGTACTCTCATTACTTCTATCTGTAATCACATTACTTCTGTCAGTACTCCCATTACTTCTGTACTCCCATTACTTCTTTCTGTAATCACATTACTTCTGTACTCCCATTACTTCTGTCTGTACTCCCATTACTTCTGTACTCCCATCACTTCTATCTGTACTCCCATTACTACTGTAATCGCATTACTTCTGTCTGTACTCCTATTACTTCTATCTGTAATCGCATTACTTTTGTCTGTAATCACATTACTTCTGTCTGTACTCCCATTACTTCTGTACTCCCATTACTTCTGTCTGTAATCACATTACTTCTGTACTCCCATTACTTCTGTCTGTACTCCCATTACTTCTGTCAGTACTCCCATTACTTCTGTCTGTAATCACATTACTTCTGTACTCCCATTACTTCTGTCTGTAATCACATTACTTCTGTACTCCCATTACTTCTGTCTGTACTCCCATTACTTCTGTCAGTACTCCCATTACTTCTGTCTGTACTCCCATTACTTCTGTCTGTAATCACATTACTTCTGTACTCCCATTACTTCTGTCTGTAATCACATTACTTCTGTACTCCCATTACTTCTGTCTGTACTCCCATTACTTCTGTCTGTAATCACATTACTTCTGTACTCCCATTACTTCTGTCTATACTCCCATTACTTCTGTCAGTACTCCCATTACTTCTGTCAGTACTGCCATTACTTCTTTACTCCTATTACTTCTGTCTGTAATCACATTACTTCTGTACTCCCATTACTTCTGTCTGTACTCCCATTACTTCTGTCTGTAATCACATTACTTCTGTACTCCCATTACTTCTGTCGGTACTCCCATTACTTCTGTACTCCTATTACTTCTGTCTGTAATCACATTACTTCTGTACTCCCATTACTTCTGTCTGTACTCCCATTACTTCTGTACTCCCATCACTTCTATCTGTACTCCCATTACTTCTGTCTGTACTCCCATTACTTCTTTACTCCCATCACTTCTATCTGTACTCCCATTACTTCTGTCTGTACTCCCATTACTTCTGTCTGTAATCACATTACTTCTGTCAGTACTCCCATTACTTCGTTCTGTACTCCCATTACTTCTATCTTTAATCACATTACTTCTGTCAGTACTCCCATTACTTCTTTACTCCTATTACTTCTGTCTGTACTCCCATTACTTCTGTACTCTCATTACTTCTATCTGTAATCACATTACTTCTGTCAGTACTCCCATTACTTCTGTACTCCCATTACTTCTTTCTGTAATCACATTACTTCTGTACTCCCATTACTTCTGTCTGTACTCCCATTACTTCTGTACTCCCATCACTTCTATCTGTACTCCCATTACTACTGTAATCGCATTACTTCTGTCTGTACTCCTATTACTTCTATCTGTAATCGCATTACTTTTGTCTGTAATCACATTACTTCTGTCTGTACTCCCATTACTTCTGTCTGTAATCACATTACTTCTGTACTCCCATTACTTCTGTCTGTACTCCCATTACTTCTGTCACTACTCCCATTACTTCTGTCAGTACTCCCATTACTTCTGTCTGTAATCACATTACTTCTGTACTCCCATTACTTCTGTCTGTAATCACATTACTTCTGTACTCCCATTACTTCTGTCTGTACTCCCATTACTTCTGTCAGTACTCCCATTACTTCTGTCTGTACTCCCATTACTTCTGTCTGTAATCACATTACTTCTGTACTCCCATTACTTCTGTCTGTAATCACATTACTTCTGTACTCCCATTACTTCTGTCTGTACTCCCATTACTTCTGTCTGTAATCACATTACTTCTGTACTCCCATTACTTCTGTCTATACTCCCATTACTTCTGTCAGTACTCCCATTACTTCTGTCAGTACTGCCATTACTTCTTTACTCCTATTACTTCTGTCTGTAATCACATTACTTCTGTACTCCCATTACTTCTGTCTGTACTCCCATTACTTCTGTACTCCTATCACTTCTATCTGTACTCCCATTACTACTGTAATCGCATTACTTCTGTCTGTACTACCATTACTACTGTAATCGTATTACTTCTGTCTGTACTCCTATTACTTCTATCTGTACTCCCATTACTTCTGTCTGTAATCACATTACTTCTGTACTCCCATTACTTCTGTCTGTACTCCCATTACTTCTGTACTCTCATTACTTCTATCTGTAATCACATTATTTCTGTCTGTACTCCCATTACTACTGTAATCGCATTACTTCTGTCTGTACTCCTATTACTTCTATCTGTAATCGCATTACTTCTGTCTGTACTCCCATTACTTCTGTCTGTAATCACATTACTTCTGTCTGTACTCCCATTACTTCTGTCTGTACTCCCATTACTTCTGTCTGTAATCACATTACTTCTGTCCTCCCATTACTTCTGTCTGTACTCCCATTACTTCTGTCTGTAATCACATTACTTCTGTCTGTACTCCCATTACTTCTGTCTGTACTCCCATTACTTCTGTCTGTAATCACATTACTTCTGTCTGTAATCACATTACTTCTGTCTGTACTCCCATTACTTCTGTCTGTACTCCCATTACTTCTGTCTGTAATCACATTACTTCTGTACTCCCATTACTTCTGTCTGTAATCACATTACTTCTGTACTCCCATTACTTCTGTCTGTACTCCCATTACTTCTGTCACTACTCCCATTACTTCTGTCAGTACTCCCATTACTTCTGTCTGTAATCACATTACTTCTGTACTCCCATTACTTCTGTCTGTAATCACATTACTTCTGTACTCCCATTACTTCTGTCTGTACTCCCATTACTTCTGTCAGTACTCCCATTACTTCTGTCTGTACTCCCATTACTTCTGTCTGTAATCACATTACTTCTGTACTCCCATTACTTCTGTCTGTAATCACATTACTTCTGTACTCCCATTACTTCTTTCTGTACTCCCATTACTTCTGTCTGTAATCACATTACTTCTGTCTGTACTCCCATTACTTCTGTCTGTACTCACATTACTTCTGTCTGTAATCACATTACTTCTGTCTGTACTCCCATTACTTCTGTCTGTACTCCCATTACTTCTGTCTGTAATCACATTACTTCTGTACTCCCATTACTTCTGTCTGTAATCACATTACTTCTGTACTCCCATTACTTCTGTCAGTACTCCCATTACTTCTGTCTGTAATCACATTACTTCTGTACTCCCATTACTTCTGTCTGTAATCACATTACTTCTGTACTCCCATTACTTCTGTCTGTACTCCCATTACTTCTGTCTGTAATCACATTACTTCTGTACTCCCATTACTTCTGTCTGTACTCCCATTACTTCTGTCTGTACTCCCATTACTTTTGTACTCCCATCACTTCTATCTGTAATCACATAACTTCTGAACTCCCATTACTTCTGTCTGTAATCACATTACTTCTGTCAGTACTCCCATTACTTCTTTCTGTACTCCCATTACTTCTATCTGTAATCACATTACTTCTGTCAGTACTCCCATTACTTCTGTCTGTACTCCCATCACTTCTATCTGTACTCCCATTACTTCTATCTGTACTCCCATTACTTCTGTCTGTACTCCCATTACTTCTGTCAGTACTCCCATTACTTCTGTCTGCACTCCCATTACTTCTGTCTGTAATCACATTACTTCTGTACTCCCATTACTTCTGTCTGTACTCCCATTACTTCTGTCTGTAATCACATTACTTCTGTACTCCCATTACTTCGGTCTGTACTCCCATTACTTCTGTACTCCCATCACTTCTATCTGTAATCACATTACTTCTGTACTCCCATTACTTCTATCTGTACTCCCATTACTTCTTAACTCCCATTACTTCTGTCTGTAATCACATTACTTCTTTCTGTAATCACATTACTTCTGTCTGTAATCACATTCCTTCTGTCCTCCCATTACTTTTATCTGTAATCACATTACTTCTTTACTCCCATTGCTTCTATCTGTAATTACATTACTTCCTTCTATACTCACTTATTTCTGTACTCCCATTACTTCTGTCTGTACTCCCATTACTACTGTAATCGCATTACTTCTGTCTGTACTCCCATTACTACTGTAATCGCATTACTTCTGTCTGTAATCACATTACTTCTTTCTGTAATCACATTACTTCTGTCTGTACTCCCATTACTTCTTTCTGCACTCCCACTACCTCTGTCTGTAATCACATTACTTCTTTCTGTAATCACATTCCTTCTGTCCTCCCATTACTTTTATCTGTAATCACATTACTTCTGTCTGTACTCCCATTACTTCTTTCTGCACTCCCACTACGTCTTTCTGTAATCACATTACTTCTTTCTGTAATCACATTACTTCTGTACTCCCATTACTTCTGTCTGTACTCCCATTACTTCTATCTGTACTCCCATTACTTCTATCTGTACTCCCATTACTTCTGTCTGTACTCCCATTACTACTGTAATCGCATTACTTCTGTCTGTACTCCTATTACTTCTATCTGTAATCGCATTACTTCTGTCTGTACTCCTATTACTTCTTTCTGTAATCGCATTACTTCTGTCTGTACTCCCATTACTACTGTAATCACATTACTTCTGTCTGTAATCACATTACTTCTTTACTCCCATTACTTCTATCTGTAATTACATTACTTCCTTCTATACTCACTTATTTCTGTACTCGCATTACTTCTGTCTTTACTCCCATTACTACTGTAATCGCATTACTTCTGTCTGTACTCCCATTACTTCTATCTGTAATCGCATTACTTCTGTCTGTACTCCCATTACTTCTATCTGTAATCGCATTACTTCTGTCTGTACTCCCACTACTTCTATCTGTACTCCCACTACTTCCATCTGTACTCCCATTACTTCTTTCTGCACTCCCACTACGTCTGTCTGTAATCACATTACTTCTTTCTGTAATCACATTACTTCTGTACTCCCATTACTTCTGTCTGTACTCCCATTACTTCTATCTGTACTCCCATTACTTCTATCTGTACTCCCAGTACTTCTGTCTGTACTCCCATTACTACTGTAATCGCATTACTTCTGTCTGTACTCCTATTGCTTCTATCTGTAATCGCATTACTTCTGTCTGTACTCCCATTACTTCTTTCTGTACTCCCATTACTTCTGTCTGTAATCACATTACTTCTGTCTGTACTCCCATTACTACTGTAATCACATTACTTCTGTCTGTACTCCCATTACTACTGTACTCCCATTACTTCTGTCTGTAATCCCATTACTTCTTAACTCCCATTACTTCTGTCTGTAATCACATTACTTCTTTCTGTAATCACATTACTTCTGTCTGTAATCACATTCCTTCTGTACTCCCATTACTTTTATCTGTAATCACATTACTTCTGTCTGTACTCCCATTACTTCTTTCTGTACTCCCACTACGTCTGTCTGTAATCACATTACTTCTTTACTCCCATTACTTCTATCTGTAATTACATTACTTCCTTCTATACTCACTTATTTCTGTACTCCCATTACTTCTGTCTGTACTCCCATTACTACTGTAATCGCATTACTTCTGTCTGTACTCCCATTACTACTGTAATCGCATTACTTCTGTCTGTAATCACATTACTTCTTTCTGTAATCACATTACTTCTGTCTGTACTCCCATTACTTCTTTCTGCACTCCCACTACCTCTGTCTGTAATCACATTACTTCTTTCTGTAATCACATTCCTTCTGTCCTCCCATTACTTTTATCTGTAATCACATTACTTCTGTCTGTACTCCCATTACTTCTTTCTGCACTCCCACTACGTCTTTCTGTAATCACATTACTTCTTTCTGTAATCACATTACTTCTGTACTCCCATTACTTCTGTCTGTACTCCCATTACTTCTATCTGTACTCCCATTACTTCTGTCTGTAATCACATTACTTCTGTACTCCCATTACTTCTGTCTGTAATCACATTACTTCTGTACTCCCATTACTTCTGTCTGTACTCCCATTACTTCTGTCTGTAATCACATTACTTCTGTACTCCCATTACTTCTGTCTGTACTCCCATTACTTCTGTCGGTACTCCCATTACTTCTGTACTCCTATTACTTCTGTCTGTAATCACATTACTTCTGTACTCCCATTACTTCTGTCTGTACTCCCATTACTTCTGTACTCCCATCACTTCTATCTGTACTCCCATTACTTCTGTCTGTACTCCCATTACTTCTTTACTCCCATCACTTCTATCTGTACTCCCATTACTTCTGTCTGTACTCCCATTACTTCTGTCTGTAATCACATTACTTCTGTCAGTACTCCCATTACTTCTTTCTGTACTCCCATTACTTCTATCTGTAATCACATTACTTCTGTCAGTACTCCCATTACTTCTTTACTCCTATTACTTCTGTCTGTACTCCCATTACTTCTGTACTCTCATTACTTCTATCTGTAATCACATTACTTCTGTCAGTACTCCCATTACTTCTGTACTCCCATTACTTCTTTCTGTAATCACATTACTTCTGTACTCCCATTACTTCTGTCTGTACTCCCATTACTTCTGTACTCCCATCACTTCTATCTGTACTCCCATTACTACTGTAATCGCATTACTTCTGTCTGTACTCCTATTACTTCTATCTGTAATCGCATTACTTTTGTCTGTAATCACATTACTTCTGTCTGTACTCCCATTACTTCTGTACTCCCATTACTTCTGTCTGTAATCACATTACTTCTGTACTCCCATTACTTCTGTCTGTACTCCCATTACTTCTGTCACTACTCCCATTACTTCTGTCTGTACTCCCATTACTTCTGTCTGTAATCACATTACTTCTGTACTCCCATTACTTCTGTCTGTAATCACATTACTTCTGTACTCCCATTACTTCTGTCTGTACTCCCATTACTTCTGTCTGTAATCACATTACTTCTGTACTCCCATTACTTCTGTCTATACTCCCATTACTTCTGTCAGTACTCCCATTACTTCTGTCAGTACTGCCATTACTTCTTTACTCCTATTACTTCTGTCTGTAATCACATTACTTCTGTACTCCCATTACTTCTGTCTGTACTCCCATTACTTCTGTACTCCTATCACTTCTATCTGTACTCCCATTACTACTGTAATCGCATTACTTCTGTCTGTACTACCATTACTACTGTAATCGTATTACTTCTGTCTGTACTCCTATTACTTCTATCTGTACTCCCATTACTTCTGTCTGTAATCACATTACTTCTGTACTCCCATTACTTCTGTCTGTACTCCCATTACTTCTGTACTCTCATTACTTCTATCTGTAATCACATTATTTCTGTCTGTACTCCCATTACTACTGTAATCGCATTACTTCTGTCTGTACTCCTATTACTTCTATCTGTAATCGCATTACTTCTGTCTGTACTCCCATTACTTCTGTCTGTAATCACATTACTTCTGTCTGTACTCCCATTACTTCTGTCTGTACTCCCATTACTTCTGTCTGTAATCACATTACTTCTGTCCTCCCATTACTTCTGTCTGTACTCCCATTACTTCTGTCTGTAATCACATTACTTCTGTCTGTACTCCCATTACTTCTGTCTGTACTCCCATTACTTCTGTCTGTAATCACATTACTTCTGTCTGTAATCACATTACTTCTGTACTCCCATTACTTCTGTCTGTAATCACATTACTTCTGTACTCCCATTACTTCTGTCTGTACTCCCATTACTTCTGTCACTACTCCCATTACTTCTGTCAGTACTCCCATTACTTCTGTCTGTACTCCCATTACTTCTGTCAGTACTCCCATTACTTCTGTCTGTACTCCCATTACTTCTGTCTGTAATCACATTACTTCTGTACTCCCATTACTTCTGTCTGTAATCACATTACTTCTGTACTCCCATTACTTCTTTCTGTACTCCCATTACTTCTGTAATCGCATTACTTCTGTCTGTACTCCCATTACTACTGTAATCGCATTACTTCTGTCTGTAATCACATTACTTCTTTCTGTAATTACATTACTTCCTTCTATACTCACTTATTTCTGTACTCCCATTACTTCTGTCTGTACTCCCATTACTACTGTAATCGCATTACTTCTGTCTGTACTCCCATTACTACTGTAATCGCATTACTTCTGTCTGTAATCACATTACTTCTTTCTGTAATCACATTACTTCTGTCTGTACTCCCATTACTTCTTTCTGCACTCCCACTACCTCTGTCTGTAATCACATTACTTCTTTCTGTAATCACATTCCTTCTGTCCTCCCATTACTTTTATCTGTACTCCCATTACTTCTGTCTGTACTCCCATTACTTCTATCTGTACTCCCATTACTTCTGTCTGTAATCACATTACTTCTGTACTCCCATTACTTCTGTCTGTAATCACATTACTTCTGTACTCCCATTACTTCTGTCTGTACTCCCATTACTTCTGTCTGTAATCACATTACTTCTGTACTCCCATTACTTCTGTCTGTACTCCCATTACTTCTGTCGGTACTCCCATTACTTCTGTACTCCTATTACTTCTGTCTGTAATCACATTACTTCTGTACTCCCATTACTTCTGTCTGTACTCCCATTACTTCTGTACTCCCATCACTTCTATCTGTACTCCCATTACTTCTGTCTGTACTCCCATTACTTCTTTACTCCCATCACTTCTATCTGTACTCCCATTACTTCTGTCTGTACTCCCATTACTTCTGTCTGTAATCACATTACTTCTGTCAGTACTCCCATTACTTCTTTCTGTACTCCCATTACTTCTATCTGTAATCACATTACTTCTGTCAGTACTCCCATTACTTCTTTACTCCTATTACTTCTGTCTGTACTCCCATTACTTCTGTACTCTCATTACTTCTATCTGTAAACACATTACTTCTGTCAGTACTCCCATTACTTCTGTACTCCCATTACTTCTTTCTGTAATCACATTACTTCTGTACTCCCATTACTTCTGTCTGTACTCCCATTACTTCTGTACTCCCATCACTTCTATCTGTACTCCCATTACTACTGTAATCGCATTACTTCTGTCTGTACTCCTATTACTTCTATCTGTAATCGCATTACTTTTGTCTGTAATCACATTACTTCTGTCTGTACTCCCATTACTTCTGTACTCCCATTACTTCTGTCTGTAATCACATTACTTCTGTACTCCCATTACTTCTGTCTGTACTCCCATTACTTCTGTCACTACTCCCATTACTTCTGTCTGTACTCCCATTACTTCTGTCTGTAATCACATTACTTCTGTACTCCCATTACTTCTGTCTGTAATCACATTACTTCTGTACTCCCAATACTTCTGTCTGTACTCCCATTACTTCTGTCTGTAATCACATTACTTCTGTACTCCCATTACTTCTGTCTATACTCCCATTACTTCTGTCAGTACTCCCATTACTTCTGTCAGTACTGCCATTACTTCTTTACTCCTATTACTTCTGTCTGTAATCACATTACTTCTGTACTCCCATTACTTCTGTCTGTACTCCCATTACTTCTGTACTCCTATCACTTCTATCTGTACTCCCATTACTACTGTAATCGCATTACTTCTGTCTGTACTACCATTACTACTGTAATCGTATTACTTCTGTCTGTACTCCTATTACTTCTATCTGTACTCCCATTACTTCTGTCTGTAATCACATTACTTCTGTACTCCCATTACTTCTGTCTGTACTCCCATTACTTCTGTACTCTCATTACTTCTATCTGTAATCACATTATTTCTGTCTGTACTCCCATTACTACTGTAATCGCATTACTTCTGTCTGTACTCCTATTACTTCTATCTGTAATCGCATTACTTCTGTCTGTACTCCCATTACTTCTGTCTGTAATCACATTACTTCTGTCTGTACTCCCATTACTTCTGTCTGTACTCCCATTACTTCTGTCTGTAATCACATTACTTCTGTCCTCCCATTACTTCTGTCTGTACTCCCATTACTTCTGTCTGTAATCACATTACTTCTGTCTGTACTCCCATTACTTCTGTCTGTACTCCCATTACTTCTGTCTGTAATCACATTACTTCTGTCTGTAATCACATTACTTCTGTCTGTACTCCCATTACTTCTGTCTGTACTCCCATTACTTCTGTCTGTAATCACATTACTTCTGTACTCCCATTACTTCTGTCTGTAATCACATTACTTCTGTACTCCCATTACTTGTCTGTACTCCCATTACTTCTGTCACTACTCCCATTACTTCTGTCAGTACTCCCATTACTTCTGTCTGTAATCACATTACTTCTGTACTCCCATTACTTCTGTCTGTAATCACATTACTTCTGTACTCCCATTACTTCTGTCTGTACTCCCATTACTTCTGTCAGTACTCCCATTACTTCTGTCTGTACTCCCATTACTTCTGTCTGTAATCACATTACTTCTGTACTCCCATTACTTCTGTCTGTAATCACATTACTTCTGTACTCCCATTACTTCTTTCTGTACTCCCATTACTTCTGTCTGTAATCACATTACTTCTGTCTGTACTCCCATTACTTCTGTCTGTACTCACATTACTTCTGTCTGTAATCACATTACTTCTGTCTGTACTCCCATTACTTCTGTCTGTACTCCCATTACTTCTGTCTGTAATCACATTACTTCTGTACTCCCATTACTTCTGTCTGTAATCACATTACTTCTGTCCTCCCATTACTTCTGTCTGTACTCCCATTACTTCTGTCTGTAATCACATTACTTCTGTCTGTACTCCCATTACTTCTGTCTGTACTCCCATTACTTCTGTCTGTAATCACATTACTTCTGTCTGTAATCACATTACTTCTGTCTGTACTCCCATTACTTCTGTCTGTACTCCCATTACTTCTGTCTGTAATCACATTACTTCTGTACTCCCATTACTTCTGTCTGTAATCACATTACTTCTGTACTCCCATTACTTCTGTCTGTACTCCCATTACTTCTGTCACTACTCCCATTACTTCTGTCAGTACTCCCATTACTTCTGTCTGTACTCCCATTACTTCTGTCAGTACTCCCATTACTTCTGTCTGTACTCCCATTACTTCTGTCTGTAATCACATTACTTCTGTACTCCC
Source organism: Telmatherina bonti (assembly GCF_933228915.1). Lineage (NCBI taxonomy): Eukaryota > Metazoa > Chordata > Actinopteri > Atheriniformes > Telmatherinidae > Telmatherina > Telmatherina bonti. Next base: position 188,253 of record NC_136623.1, on the reverse strand, counting down.
ATTACTTCTGTCTGTAATCACATTACTTCTGTACTCCCATTACTTCTTTCTGTACTCCCATTACTTCTGTAATCGCATTACTTCTGTCTGTACTCCCATTACTACTGTAATCGCATTACTTCTGTCTGTAATCACATTACTTCTTTCTGTAATTACATTACTTCCTTCTATACTCACTTATTTCTGTACTCCCATTACTTCTGTCTGTACTCCCATTACTACTGTAATCGCATTACTTCTGTCTGTACTCCCATTACTACTGTAATCGCATTACTTCTGTCTGTAATCACATTACTTCTTTCTGTAATCACATTACTTCTGTCTGTACTCCCATTACTTCTTTCTGCACTCCCACTACCTCTGTCTGTAATCACATTACTTCTTTCTGTAATCACATTCCTTCTGTCCTCCCATTACTTTTATCTGTAATCACATTACTTCTGTCTGTACTCCCATTACTTCTTTCTGCACTCCCACTACGTCTTTCTGTAATCACATTACTTCTTTCTGTAATCACATTACTTCTGTACTCCCATTACTTCTGTCTGTACTCCCATTACTTCTGTACTCCCATTACTTCTGTCTGTAATCACATTACTTCTGTACTCCCATTACTTCTGTCTGTACTCCCATTACTTCTGTCTGTAATCACATTACTTCTGTACTCCCATTACTTCTGTCTGTACTCCCATTACTTCTGTCGGTACTCCCATTACTTCTGTACTCCTATTACTTCTGTCTGTAATCACATTACTTCTGTACTCCCATTACTTCTGTCTGTACTCCCATTACTTCTGTACTCCCATCACTTCTATCTGTACTCCCATTACTTCTGTCTGTACTCCCATTACTTCTTTACTCCCATCACTTCTATCTGTACTCCCATTACTTCTGTCTGTACTCCCATTACTTCTGTCTGTAATCACATTACTTCTGTCAGTACTCCCATTACTTCTTTCTGTACTCCCATTACTTCTATCTGTAATCACATTACTTCTGTCAGTACTCCCATTACTTCTTTACTCCTATTACTTCTGTCTGTACTCCCATTACTTCTGTACTCTCATTACTTCTATCTGTAATCACATTACTTCTGTCAGTACTCCCATTACTTCTGTACTCCCATTACTTCTTTCTGTAATCACATTACTTCTGTACTCCCATTACTTCTGTCTGTACTCCCATTACTTCTGTACTCCCATCACTTCTATCTGTACTCCCATTACTACTGTAATCGCATTACTTCTGTCTGTACTCCTATTACTTCTATCTGTAATCGCATTACTTTTGTCTGTAATCACATTACTTCTGTCTGTACTCCCATTACTTCTGTACTCCCATTACTTCTGTCTGTAATCACATTACTTCTGTACTCCCATTACTTCTGTCTGTACTCCCATTACTTCTGTCACTACTCCCATTACTTCTGTCTGTACTCCCATTACTTCTGTCTGTAATCACATTACTTCTGTACTCCCATTACTTCTGTCTGTAATCACATTACTTCTGTACTCCCATTACTTCTGTCTGTACTCCCATTACTTCTGTCTGTAATCACATTACTTCTGTACTCCCATTACTTCTGTCTATACTCCCATTACTTCTGTCAGTACTCCCATTACTTCTGTCAGTACTGCCATTACTTCTTTACTCCTATTACTTCTGTCTGTAATCACATTACTTCTGTACTCCCATTACTTCTGTCTGTACTCCCATTACTTCTGTACTCCTATCACTTCTATCTGTACTCCCATTACTACTGTAATCGCATTACTTCTGTCTGTACTACCATTACTACTGTAATCGTATTACTTCTGTCTGTACTCCTATTACTTCTATCTGTACTCCCATTACTTCTGTCTGTAATCACATTACTTCTGTACTCCCATTACTTCTGTCTGTACTCCCATTACTTCTGTACTCTCATTACTTCTATCTGTAATCACATTATTTCTGTCTGTACTCCCATTACTACTGTAATCGCATTACTTCTGTCTGTACTCCTATTACTTCTATCTGTAATCGCATTACTTCTGTCTGTACTCCCATTACTTCTGTCTGTAATCACATTACTTCTGTCTGTACTCCCATTACTTCTGTCTGTACTCCCATTACTTCTGTCTGTAATCACATTACTTCTGTCCTCCCATTACTTCTGTCTGTACTCCCATTACTTCTGTCTGTAATCACATTACTTCTGTCTGTACTCCCATTACTTCTGTCTGTACTCCCATTACTTCTGTCTGTAATCACATTACTTCTGTCTGTAATCACATTACTTCTGTCTGTACTCCCATTACTTCTGTCTGTACTCCCATTACTTCTGTCTGTAATCACATTACTTCTGTACTCCCATTACTTCTGTCTGTAATCACATTACTTCTGTACTCCCATTACTTGTCTGTACTCCCATTACTTCTGTCACTACTCCCATTACTTCTGTCAGTACTCCCATTACTTCTGTCTGTAATCACATTACTTCTGTACTCCCATTACTTCTGTCTGTAATCACATTACTTCTGTACTCCCATTACTTCTGTCTGTACTCCCATTACTTCTGTCAGTACTCCCATTACTTCTGTCTGTACTCCCATTACTTCTGTCTGTAATCACATTACTTCTGTACTCCCATTACTTCTGTCTGTAATCACATTACTTCTGTACTCCCATTACTTCTTTCTGTACTCCCATTACTTCTGTCTGTAATCACATTACTTCTGTCTGTACTCCCATTACTTCTGTCTGTACTCACATTACTTCTGTCTGTAATCACATTACTTCTGTCTGTACTCCCATTACTTCTGTCTGTACTCCCATTACTTCTGTCTGTAATCACATTACTTCTGTACTCCCATTACTTCTGTCTGTAATCACATTACTTCTGTACTCCCATTACTTCTGTCTGTACTCCCATTACTTCTGTACTCCCATTACTTCTGTCTGTACTCCCATTACTTCTGTCTGTAATCACATTACTTCTGTCTGTACTCCCATTACTTCTGTCTGTAATCACATTACTTCTGTACTCCCATTACTTCTGTCTGTACTCCCATTACTTCTGTCTGTAATCACATAACTTCTGTCTGTACTCCCATTACTTCTGTCTGTAATCACATTACTTCTGTACTCCCATTACTTCTGTCTGTAATCACATTACTTCTGTACTCCCATTACTTCTGTCTGTACTCCCATTACTTCTGTCTGTAATCACATTACTTCTGTCTGTACTCCCATTACTTCTGTCTGTAATCACATTACTTCTGTACTCCCATTACTTCTGTCTGTACTCCCATTACTTCTGTCTGTAATCACATTACTTCTGTCAGTACTCCCATTACTTCTGTCTGTACTCCCATCACTTCTATCTGTACTCCCATTACTTCTATCTGTACTCCCATTACTTCTGTCTGTACTCCCATTACTTCTGTCAGTACTCCCATTACTTCTGTCTGCACTCCCATTACTTCTGTCTGTAATCACATTACTTCTGTACTCCCATTACTTCTGTCTGTACTCCCATTACTTCTGTCTGTAATCACATTACTTCTGTACTCCCATTACTTCGGTCTGTACTCCCATTACTTCTGTACTCCCATCACTTCTATCTGTAATCACATTACTTCTGTACTCCCATTACTTCTATCTGTACTCCCATTACTTCTTAACTCCCATTACTTCTGTCTGTAATCACATTACTTCTTTCTGTAATCACATTACTTCTGTCTGTAATCACATTCCTTCTGTCCTCCCATTACTTTTATCTGTAATCACATTACTTCTGTCTGTACTCCCATTACTTCTTTCTGTACTCCCACTACGTCTGTCTGTAATCACATTACTTCTTTACTCCCATTGCTTCTATCTGTAATTACATTACTTCCTTCTATACTCACTTATTTCTGTACTCCCATTACTTCTGTCTGTACTCCCATTACTACTGTAATCGCATTACTTCTGTCTGTACTCCCATTACTACTGTAATCGCATTACTTCTGTCTGTAATCACATTACTTCTTTCTGTAATCACATTACTTCTATCTGTACTCCCATTACTTCTTTCTGCACTCCCACTACCTCTGTCTGTAATCACATTACTTCTTTCTGTAATCACATTCCTTCTGTCCTCCCATTACTTTTATCTGTAATCACATTACTTCTGTCTGTACTCCCATTACTTCTTTCTGCACTCCCACTACGTCTTTCTGTAATCACATTACTTCTTTCTGTAATCACATTACTTCTGTACTCCCATTACTTCTGTCTGTACTCCCATTACTTCTATCTGTACTCCCATTACTTCTGTCTGTACTCCCATTACTACTGTAATCGCATTACTTCTGTCTGTACTCCTATTACTTCTATCTGTAATCGCATTACTTCTGTCTGTACTCCTATTACTTCTTTCTGTAATCGCATTACTTCTGTCTGTACTCCCATTACTACTGTAATCACATTACTTCTGTCTGTAATCACATTACTTCTTTACTCCCATTACTTCTATCTGTAATTACATTACTTCCTTCTATACTCACTTATTTCTGTACTCGCATTACTTCTGTCTTTACTCCCATTACTACTGTAATCGCATTACTTCTGTCTGTACTCCCATTACTTCTATCTGTAATCGCATTACTTCTGTCTGTACTCCCATTACTTCTATCTGTAATCGCATTACTTCTGTCTGTACTCCCACTAGTTCTATCTGTACTCCCACTACTTCCATCTGTACTCCCATTACTTCTTTCTGCACTCCCACTACGTCTGTCTGTAATCACATTACTTCTTTCTGTAATCACATTACTTCTGTACTCCCATTACTTCTGTCTGTACTCCCATTACTTCTATCTGTACTCCCATTACTTCTATCTGTACTCCCAGTACTTCTGTCTGTACTCCCATTACTACTGTAATCGCATTACTTCTGTCTGTACTCCTATTACTTCTATCTGTAATCGCATTACTTCTGTCTGTACTCCCATTACTTCTTTCTGTACTCCCATTACTTCTGTCTGTAATCACATTACTTCTGTCTGTACTCCCATTACTACTGTAATCACATTACTTCTGTCTGTACTCCCATTACTACTGTACTCCCATTACTTCTTTCTGTAATCCCATTACTTCTGTCTGTAATCACATTACTTCTTTCTGTAATCACATTACTTCTGTCTGTAATCACATTCCTTCTGTCCTCCCATTACTTTTATCTGTAATCACATTACTTCTGTCTGTACTCCCATTACTTCTTTCTGTACTCCCACTACGTCTGTCTGTAATCACATTACTTCTTTACTCCCATTACTTCTATCTGTAATTACATTACTTCCTTCTATACTCACTTATTTCTGTACTCCCATTACTTCTGTCTGTACTCCCATTACTACTGTAATCGCATTACTTCTGTCTGTACTCCCATTACTACTGTAATCGCATTACTTCTGTCTGTAATCACATTACTTCTTTCTGTAATCACATTACTTCTGTCTGTACTCCCATTACTTCTTTCTGCACTCCCACTACCTCTGTCTGTAATCACATTACTTCTTTCTGTAATCACATTCCTTCTGTCCTCCCATTACTTTTATCTGTAATCACATTACTTCTGTCTGTACTCCCATTACTTCTTTCTGCACTCCCACTACGTCTTTCTGTAATCACATTACTTCTTTCTGTAATCACATTACTTCTGTACTCCCATTACTTCTGTCTGTACTCCCATTACTTCTATCTGTACTCCCATTACTTCTATCTGTAATCACATTACTTCTGTCTGTACTCCCATTACTACTGTAATCGCATTACTTCTGTCTGTACTCCTATTACTTCTATCTGTAATCGCATTACTTCTGTCTGTACTCCTATTACTTCTTTCTGTAATCACATTACTTCTGTCTGTACTCCCATTACTACTGTAATCACATTACTTCTGTCTGTAATCACATTACTTCTTTACTCCCATTACTTCTATCTGTAATTACATTACTTCCTTCTATACTCACTTATTTCTGTACTCGCATTACTTCTGTCTGTACTCCCATTACTACTGTAATCACATTACTTCTGTCTGTAATCACATTACTTCTTTACTCCCATTACTTCTATCTGTAATTACATTACTTCCTTCTATACTCACTTATTTCTGTACTCGCATTACTTCTGTCTTTACTCCCATTACTACTGTAATCGCATTACTTCTGTCTGTACTCCCATTACTTCTATCTGTAATCGCATTACTTCTGTCTGTACTCCCATTACTTCTATCTGTAATCGCATTACTTCTGTCTGTACTCCCATTACTTCTGTCTGTACTCCCACTACTTCTATCTGTACTCCCACTACTTCCATCTGTACTCCCATTACTTCTTTCTGCACTCCCACTACGTCTGTCTGTAATCACATTACTTCTTTCTGTAATCACATTACTTCTGTACTCCCATTACTTCTGTCTGTACTCCCATTACTTCTATCTGTACTCCCATTACTTCTATCTGTACTCCCAGTACTTCTGTCTGTACTCCCATTACTACTGTAATCGCATTACTTCTGTCTGTACTCCTATTACTTCTATCTGTACTCCCATTACTTCTGTCTGTAATCACATTACTTCTGTCTGTACTCCCATTACTACTGTAATCACATTACTTCTGTCTGTACTCCCATTACTACTGTACTCCCATTACTTCTGTCTGTAATCCCATTACTTCTGTCTGTAATCACATTACTTCTGTACTCCCATCACTTCTATCTGTACTCCCATTACTTCTGTCTGTAATCCCATTACTTCTATCTGTAATCGCATTACTTCTGTACTCCCATCACTTCTATCTGTACTCCCATTACTTCTGTCTGTAATCACATTACTTCTATCTGTAATCCCATTACTTCTGTACTCCCATCACTTCTATCTGTACTCCCATTACTTCTGTCTGTAATCCCATTACTTCTATCTGTAATCGCATTACTTCTGTACTCCCATCACTTCTATCTGTACTCCCATTACTTCTGTCTGTAATCACATTGCTTCTGTCTGTAATCACATTACTTCTGTCTGTACTCCCATTACTACTGTAATCACATTACTTCTGTCTGTAATCACATTACTTCTGTCTGTACTCCCATTACTTCTGTACTCCCATTACTTCTATCTGTAATCACATTACTTCTATCTGTAATCACATTACTTCTGTACTCCCATTACTTCATTCTGTACTCCCATTACTTCTATCTGTACTCCCATTACTTCTGTCTGTACTCCCAGTACTTCTGTCTGTACTCCCACTACTTCTATCTGTACTCCCATTACTTCTGACTTTACTCCCATTACTTCTGTCTGTAATCACATTACTTCTATCTGTAATCGCATTACTTCTGTCTGTACTCCCATTACTTCTGTCTGTACTCCCACTACTTCTATCTGTACTCCCATTACTTCTTTCTGCACTCCCACTACGTCTGTCTGTAATCACATTACTTCTTTCTGTAATCACATTACTTCTGTACTCCCATTACTTCTGTCTGTACTCCCAATACTTCTATCTGTACTCCCATTACTTCTGTCTGTACTCCTATTACTTCTATCTGTAATCGCATTACTTCTGTCTGTACTCCCATTACTTCTGTCTGTACTCCCATTACTACTGTAATCACATTACATCTGTCTGTAATCACATTACTTCTGTCTGTACTCCCATTACTACTGTACTCCCATTACTTCTGTCTGTAATCACATTACTTCTGTACTCCCATTACTTCTGTCTGTACTCCCATTACTTCTATCTGTACTCCCATTACTTCTTTCTGTAATCACATTACTTCTGTACTCCCATTACTTCTGTCTGTAATCACATTACTTCTGTACACCCATTACTTCTGTCTGTACTCCCATTACTTCTGTCTGTAATCACATTACTTCTGTACTCCCATTACTTCTGTCTGTACTCCCATTACTTCTGTCTGTACTCCCATTACTTCTGTCTGTAATCACATTACTTCTGTCTGTAATCCAATTACTTCTGTCTGTAATAACATTACTTCTGTCTGTAATCCCATTACTTCTGTCTGTAATCACATTATTTCTGTCTGTAATCCCATTACTTCTGTCTGTAATCACATTACTTCTGTCTGTACTCCCATTACTTCTGTCTGTAATCACATTACTTCTGTACTCCCGTTACTTCTGTCTGTACTCCCATTACTTCTGTCTGTACTCCCATTACTTCTGTCAGTCCTCCCATTACTTCTGTCTGTACTCCCATTACTTCTGTCAGTACTCCCATTACTTCTGTCTGTACTCCCATTACTTCTGTCTGTAATCACATTACTTCTGTACTCCCATTACTTCTGTAAGTACTCCCATTACTTCTGTACTCCCATTACTTCTTTCTGTAATCACATTACTTCTGTACTCCCATTACTTCTGTCTGTACTCCCATTACTTCTGTCTCTAATCACATTACTTCTGTCTGTACTCCCATTACTTCTTTCTGTAATCACATTACTTCTGTACTCCCATCACTTCTATCTGTACTCCCATTACTACTGTAATCGCATTACTTCTGTCTGTACTCCTATTACTTCTATCTGTAATCGCATTACTTCTGTCTGTACTCCCATTACTTCTGTCTGTAATCACATTACTTCTGTCAGTACTCCCATTACTTCTTTCTGTACTCCCATTACTTCTATCTGTAATCACATTACTTCTGTCAGTACTCCCATTACTTCTGTCTGTAATCACATTACTTCTGTCAGTACTCCCATTACTTCTTTCTTTACTCCCATTACTTCTATCTGTAATCACATTACTTCTGTCTGTAATCACATTACTTCTGTCTGTACTCCCATTACTTCTTTCTGTAATCACATTACTTCTTTCTGTACTCCCATTACTTCTGTCTGTACTACCATTACTTCTGTCTGTACTCCCATTACTACTGTCTGTACTCCCATTACTTCTGTACTCTCATTACTTCTATCTGTAATCACATTACTTCTGTCAGTACTCCCATTACTTCTGTACTCCCATTACTTCTTTCTGTAATCACATTACTTCTGTACTCCCATTACTTCTGTCTGTACTCCCATTACTTCTGTACTCCCATCACTTCTATCTGTACTCCCATTACTACTGTAATCGTATTACTTCTGTCTGTACTCCTATTACTTCTATCTGTACTCCCATTACTTCTGTCTGTACTCCCATTACTTCTGTACTCTCATTACTTCTATCTGTAATCACATTACTTCTGTCAGTACTCCCATTACTTCTTTCTGTAATCACATTACTTCTGTACTCCCATTACTTCTGTCTGTACTCCCATTACTTCTGTACTCCCATCACTTCTATCTGTACTCCCATTACTACTGTAATCGCATTACTTCTGTCTGTACTCCTATTACTTCTATCTGTAATCGCATTACTTCTGTCTGTACTCCCATTACTACTGTAATCACATTACTTCTGTCTGTAATCACATTACTTCTGTCTGTACTCCCATTACTTCTGTACTCCCATTACTTCTGTCTGTAATCACATTACTTCTGTACTCCCATTACTTCTGTCTGTACTCCCATTACTTCTGTCACTACTCCCATTACTTCTGTCAGTACTCCCATTACTTCTGTACTCCCATTACTTCTGTCTGTAATCACATTACTTCTGTACTCCCATTACTTCTGTCTGTACTCCCATTACTTCTGTCTGTAATCACATTACTTCTGTACTCCCATTACTTCTGTCTGTACTCCCATTACTTCTGTCAGTACTCCCATTACTTCTGTCAGTACTCCCATTACTTCTGTACTCCTATTACTTCTGTCTGTAATCACATTACTTCTGTACTCCCATTACTTCTGTCTGTACTCCCATTACTTCTGTACTCCCATCACTTCTATCTGTACTCCCATTACTTCTGTCTGTACTCCCATTACTTCTGTCTGTAATCACATTACTTCTGTCAGTACTCCCATTACTTCTTTCTGTACTCCCATTACTTCTATCTGTAATCACATTACTTCTTTCTGTAATCACATTACTTCTTTCTGTAATCACATTACTTCTGTACTCCCATTACTTCTGTCTGTACTACCATTACTACTGTAATCGTATTACTACTGTCTGTACTCCTATTACTTCTATCTGTACTCCCATTACTTCTGTCTGTACTCCCATTACTTCTGTCTGTAATCACATTACTTCTATCTGTAATCGCATTACTTCTGTCTGTACTCCCATTACTTCTGTCTGTACTCCCACTACTTCTATCTGTACTCCCATTACTTCTTTCTGCACTCCCACTACGTCTGTCTGTAATCACATTACTTCTTTCTGTAATCACATTACTTCTGTACTCCCATTACTTCTGTCTGTACTCCCAATACTTCTATCTGTACTCCCATTACTTCTGTCTGTACTCCTATTACTTCTATCTGTAATCGCATTACTTCTGTCTGTACTCCCATTACTTCTGTCTGTACTCCCATTACTACTGTAATCACATTACATCTGTCTGTAATCACATTACTTCTGTCTGTACTCCCATTACTACTGTACTCCCATTACTTCTGTCTGTAATCACATTACTTCTGTACTCCCATTACTTCTGTCTGTACTCCCATTACTTCTATCTGTACTCCCATTACTTCTTTCTGTAATCACATTACTTCTGTACTCCCATTACTTCTGTCTGTAATCACATTACTTCTGTACACCCATTACTTCTGTCTGTACTCCCATTACTTCTGTCTGTAATCACATTACTTCTGTACTCCCATTACTTCTGTCTGTACTCCCATTACTTCTGTCTGTACTCCCATTACTTCTGTCTGTAATCACATTACTTCTGTCTGTAATCCAATTACTTCTGTCTGTAATAACATTACTTCTGTCTGTAATCCCATTACTTCTGTCTGTAATCACATTATTTCTGTCTGTAATCCCATTACTTCTGTCTGTAATCACATTACTTCTGTCTGTACTCCCATTACTTCTGTCTGTAATCACATTACTTCTGTACTCCCGTTACTTCTGTCTGTACTCCCATTACTTCTGTCTGTACTCCCATTACTTCTGTCAGTCCTCCCATTACTTCTGTCTGTACTCCCATTACTTCTGTCAGTACTCCCATTACTTCTGTCTGTACTCCCATTACTTCTGTCTGTAATCACATTACTTCTGTACTCCCATTACTTCTGTAAGTACTCCCATTACTTCTGTACTCCCATTACTTCTTTCTGTAATCACATTACTTCTGTACTCCCATTACTTCTGTCTGTACTCCCATTACTTCTGTCTCTAATCACATTACTTCTGTCTGTACTCCCATTACTTCTTTCTGTAATCACATTACTTCTGTACTCCCATCACTTCTATCTGTACTCCCATTACTACTGTAATCGCATTACTTCTGTCTGTACTCCTATTACTTCTATCTGTAATCGCATTACTTCTGTCTGTACTCCCATTACTTCTGTCTGTAATCACATTACTTCTGTCAGTACTCCCATTACTTCTTTCTGTACTCCCATTACTTCTATCTGTAATCACATTACTTCTGTCAGTACTCCCATTACTTCTGTCTGTAATCACATTACTTCTGTCAGTACTCCCATTACTTCTTTCTTTACTCCCATTACTTCTATCTGTAATCACATTACTTCTGTCTGTAATCACATTACTTCTGTCTGTACTCCCATTACTTCTTTCTGTAATCACATTACTTCTTTCTGTACTCCCATTACTTCTGTCTGTACTACCATTACTTCTGTCTGTACTCCCATTACTACTGTCTGTACTCCCATTACTTCTGTACTCTCATTACTTCTATCTGTAATCACATTACTTCTGTCAGTACTCCCATTACTTCTGTACTCCCATTACTTCTTTCTGTAATCACATTACTTCTGTACTCCCATTACTTCTGTCTGTACTCCCATTACTTCTGTACTCCCATCACTTCTATCTGTACTCCCATTACTACTGTAATCGTATTACTTCTGTCTGTACTCCTATTACTTCTATCTGTACTCCCATTACTTCTGTCTGTACTCCCATTACTTCTGTACTCTCATTACTTCTATCTGTAATCACATTACTTCTGTCAGTACTCCCATTACTTCTTTCTGTAATCACATTACTTCTGTACTCCCATTACTTCTGTCTGTACTCCCATTACTTCTGTACTCCCATCACTTCTATCTGTACTCCCATTACTACTGTAATCGCATTACTTCTGTCTGTACTCCTATTACTTCTATCTGTAATCGCATTACTTCTGTCTGTACTCCCATTACTACTGTAATCACATTACTTCTGTCTGTAATCACATTACTTCTGTCTGTACTCCCATTACTTCTGTACTCCCATTACTTCTGTCTGTAATCACATTACTTCTGTACTCCCATTACTTCTGTCTGTACTCCCATTACTTCTGTCACTACTCCCATTACTTCTGTCAGTACTCCCATTACTTCTGTACTCCCATTACTTCTGTCTGTAATCACATTACTTCTGTACTCCCATTACTTCTGTCTGTACTCCCATTACTTCTGTCTGTAATCACATTACTTCTGTACTCCCATTACTTCTGTCTGTACTCCCATTACTTCTGTCAGTACTCCCATTACTTCTGTCAGTACTCCCATTACTTCTGTACTCCTATTACTTCTGTCTGTAATCACATTACTTCTGTACTCCCATTACTTCTGTCTGTACTCCCATTACTTCTGTACTCCCATCACTTCTATCTGTACTCCCATTACTTCTGTCTGTACTCCCATTACTTCTGTCTGTAATCACATTACTTCTGTCAGTACTCCCATTACTTCTTTCTGTACTCCCATTACTTCTATCTGTAATCACATTACTTCTTTCTGTAATCACATTACTTCTTTCTGTAATCACATTACTTCTGTACTCCCATTACTTCTGTCTGTACTACCATTACTACTGTAATCGTATTACTACTGTCTGTACTCCTATTACTTCTATCTGTACTCCCATTACTTCTGTCTGTACTCCCATTACTTCTGTCTGTAATCACATTACTTCTGTACTCCCATTACTTCTGTCTGTACTCCCATTACTTCTGTACTCTCATTACTTCTATCTGTAATCACATTACTTCTGTCAGTACTCCCATTACTTCTGTACTCCCATTACTTCTTTCTGTAATCACATTACTTCTGTACTCCCATTACTTCTGTCTGTACTCCCATTACTTCTGTACTCCCATCACTTCTATCTGTACTCCCATTACTACTGTAATCGCATTACTTCTGTCTGTACTCCTATTACTTCTATCTGTAATCGCATTACTTCTGTCAGTACTCCCATTACTTCTGTCTGTAATCACATTTCTTCTGTACTCCCATTACTTCTGTCTGTAATCACATTACTTCTGTACTCCCATTACTTCTGTCTGTACTCCCATTACTTCTGTCAGTACTCCCATTACTTCTGTCTGTACTGCCATTACTTCTGTCTGTAATCACATTACTTCTGTACTCCCATTACTTCTGTCTGTAATCATATTACTTCTGTACTCCCATTACTTCTGTCTGTACTCCCATTACTTCTGTACTCCCATTACTTCTGTCTGTACTCCCATTACTTCTGTCTGTAATCACATTACTTCTGTCTGTACTCCCATTACTTCTGTACTCCCATTACTTCTGTCTGTAATCCCATTACTTCTTTCTAATAAAATTACTTCTGTCTGTACTCCCATTACTTCTGTCAGTACTCCCATTACTTCTGTCAGTACTCCCATTACTTCTTTACTCCTATTACTTCTGTCTGTACTCCCATTACTTCTGTACTCTCATTACTTCTATCTGTAATCACATTACTTCTGTCAGTACTCCCATTACTTCTGTACTCCCATTACTTCTTTCTGTAATCACATTACTTCTGTACTCCCATTACTTCTGTCTGTACTCCCATTACTTCTGTACTCCCATCACTTCTATCTGTACTCCCATTACTACTGTAATCGCATTACTTCTGTCTGTACTCCTATTACTTCTATCTGTAATCGCATTACTTTTGTCTGTAATCACATTACTTCTGTCTGTACTCCCATTACTTCTGTACTCCCATTACTTCTGTCTGTAATCACATTACTTCTGTACTCCCATTACTTCTGTCTGTACTCCCATTACTTCTGTCACTACTCCCATTACTTCTGTCAGTACTCCCATTACTTCTGTCTGTAATCACATTACTTCTGTACTCCCATTACTTCTATCTGTAATCGCATTACTTCTATCTGTACTCCCATTACTACTGTAATCGCGTTACTTCTGTCTGTACTCCTATTACTTCTATCTGTAATGGCATTACTTTTGTCTGTGATCACATTACTTCTGTCTTTACTCCCATTACTTCTGTCTGTAATCACATTACTTCTGTACTCCCATTACTTCTGTCTGTAATCACATTACTTCTGTACTCCCATTACTTCTGTCTGTACTCCCATTACTTCTGTCTGTAATCACATTACTTCTGTACTCCCATTACTTCTGTCTGTAATCACATTACTTCTGTACTCCCATTACTTCTGTCTGTACTCCCATTACTTCTGTCTGTAATCACATTACTTCTGTACTCCCATTACTTCTGTCTATACTCCCATTACTTCTGTCAGTACTCCCATTACTTCTGTCAGTACTCCCATTACTTCTGTACTCCTATTACTTCTGTCTGTAATCACATTACTTCTGTACTCCCATTACTTCTGTCTGTACTCCCATTACTTCTGTCAGTACTCCCATTACATCTGTCAGTACTCCCATTACTTCTGTACTCCTATTACTTCTGTCTGTAATCACATTACTTCTGTACTCCCATTACTTCTGTCTGTAATCACATTACTTCTGTACTCCCATTACTTCTGTCTGTACTCCCATTACTTCTGTCTGTAATCACATTACTTCTGTACTCCCATTACTTCTGTCTATACTCCCATTACTTCTGTCAGTACTCCCATTACTTCTGTCAGTACTCCCATTACTTCTGTACTCCTATTACTTCTGTCTGTAATCACATTACTTCTCTACTCCCATCACTTCTATCTGTACTCCCATTACTTCTTAACTCCCATTACTTCTGTCTGTACTCCCATTACTTCTGTCTGTAATCACATTACTTCTGTCTGTAATCACATTACTTCTGTCTGTACTCCCATTACTTCTGTCTGTACTCTCATTACTTCTATCTGTAATCACATTACTTCTGTCAGTACTCCCATTACTTCTGTACTCCCATTACTTCTTTCTGTAATCACATTACTTCTGTCTGTAATCACATTACTTCTTTCTGTACTCCCATTACTTCTGTCTGTACTCTCATTACTTCTATCTGTAATCACATTACTTCTGTCAGTACTCCCATTACTTCTGTACTCCCATTACTTCTGTCTGTAATCACATTACTTCTGTCTGTAATCACATTACTTCTTTCTGTACTCCCATTACTTCTGTCTGTACTCTCATTACTTCTATCTGTAATCACATTACTTCTTTCTGTACTCCCATTACTTCTGTCTGTACTCTCATTACTTCTATCTGTAATCACATTACTTCTGTCAGTACTCCCATTACTTCTGTACTCCCATTACTTCTTTCTGTAATCACATTACTTCTGTACTCCCATTACTTCTGTCTGTACTCCCATTACTTCTGTCTCTAATCACATTACTTCTGTCTGTACTCCCATTACTTCTTTCTGTAATCACATTACTTCTGTACTCCCATCACTTCTATCTGTACTCCCATTACTACTGTAATCGCATTACTTCTGTCTGTACTCCTATTACTTCTATCTGTAATCGCATTACTTCTGTCTGTACTCCCATTACTTCTGTCTGTAATCACATTACTTCTGTCAGTACTCCCATTACTTCTTTCTGTACTCCCATTACTTCTATCTGTAATCACATTACTTCTGTCAGTACTCCCATTACTTCTGTCTGTAATCACATTACTTCTGTCAGTACTCCCATTACTTCTTTCTTTACTCCCATTACTTCTATCTGTAATCACATTACTTCTGTCTGTAATCACATTACTTCTGTCTGTACTCCCATTACTTCTTTCTGTAATCACATTACTTCTTTCTGTACTCCCATTACTTCTGTCTGTACTACCATTACTTCTGTCTGTACTCCCATTACTACTGTCTGTACTCCCATTACTTCTGTACTCTCATTACTTCTATCTGTAATCACATTACTTCTGTCAGTACTCCCATTACTTCTGTACTCCCATTACTTCTTTCTGTAATCACATTACTTCTGTACTCCCATTACTTCTGTCTGTACTCCCATTACTTCTGTACTCCCATCACTTCTATCTGTACTCCCATTACTACTGTAATCGTATTACTTCTGTCTGTACTCCTATTACTTCTATCTGTACTCCCATTACTTCTGTCTGTACTCCCATTACTTCTGTACTCTCATTACTTCTATCTGTAATCACATTACTTCTGTCAGTACTCCCATTACTTCTTTCTGTAATCACATTACTTCTGTACTCCCATTACTTCTGTCTGTACTCCCAATACTTCTGTACTCCCATCACTTCTATCTGTACTCCCATTACTACTGTAATCGCATTACTTCTGTCTGTACTCCTATTACTTCTATCTGTAATCGCATTACTTCTGTCTGTACTCCCATTACTACTGTAATCACATTACTTCTGTCTGTAATCACATTACTTCTGTCTGTACTCCCATTACTTCTGTACTCCCATTACTTCTGTCTGTAATCACATTACTTCTGTACTCCCATTACTTCTGTCTGTACTCCCATTACTTCTGTCACTACTCCCATTACTTCTGTCAGTACTCCCATTACTTCTGTACTCCCATTACTTCTGTCTGTAATCACATTACTTCTGTACTCCCATTACTTCTGTCTGTACTCCCATTACTTCTGTCTGTAATCACATTACTTCTGTACTCCCATTACTTCTGTCTGTACTCCCATTACTTCTGTCAGTACTCCCATTACTTCTGTCAGTACTCCCATTACTTCTGTACTCCTATTACTTCTGTCTGTAATCACATTACTTCTGTACTCCCATTACTTCTGTCTGTACTCCCATTACTTCTGTACTCCCATCACTTCTATCTGTACTCCCATTACTTCTGTCTGTACTCCCATTACTTCTGTCTGTAATCACATTACTTCTGTCAGTACTCCCATTACTTCTTTCTGTACTCCCATTACTTCTATCTGTAATCACATTACTTCTGTCAGTACTCCCATTACTTCTGTCTGTACTCCCATCACTTCTATCTGTAATCACATTACTTCTTTCTGTAATCACATTACTTCTTTCTGTAATCACATTACTTCTGTACTCCCATTACTTCTGTCTGTACTACCATTACTACTGTAATCGTATTACTTCTGTCTGTACTCCTATTACTTCTATCTGTACTCCCATTACTTCTGTCTGTACTCCCATTACTTCTGTCTGTACTCCCATTACTTCTGTCTGTAATCACATTACTTCTGTACTCCCATTACTTCTGTCTGTACTCCCATTACTTCTGTACTCTCATTACTTCTATCTGTAATCACATTACTTCTGTCAGTACTCCCATTACTTCTGTACTCCCATTACTTCTTTCTGTAATCACATTACTTCTGTACTCCCATTACTTCTGTCTGTACTCCCATTACTTCTGTACTCCCATCACTTCTATCTGTACTCCCATTACTACTGTAATCGCATTACTTCTGTCTGTACTCCTATTACTTCTATCTGTAATCGCATTACTTCTGTCAGTACTCCCATTACTTCTGTCTGTAATCACATTTCTTCTGTACTCCCATTACTTCTGTCTGTAATCACATTACTTCTGTACTCCCATTACTTCTGTCTGTACTCCCATTACTTCTGTCAGTACTCCCATTACTTCTGTCTGTACTGCCATTACTTCTGTCTGTAATCACATTACTTCTGTACTCCCATTACTTCTGTCTGTAATCATATTACTTCTGTACTCCCATTACTTCTATCTGTAATCACATTACTTCTTTCTGTAATCACATTACTTCTTTCTGTACTACCATTACTTCTGTCTGTACTCCCATTACTACTGTAATCGTATTACTTCTGTCTGTACTCCTATTACTTCTATCTGTACTCCCATTACTTCTGTCTGTAATCACATTACTTCTGTACTCCCATTACTTCTGTACTCTCATTACTTATATCTGTACTCCCATTACTTCTGTCTGTAATCACATTACTTCTGTACTCCCATTACTTCTGTCTGTACTCCCATTACTTCTGTCTGTAATCACATTACTTCTTTCTGTACTCCCATTACTTCTGTCTGTAATCACATTACTTCTGTACTCCCATTACTTCTGTCTGTAATCACATTACTTCTGTACTCCCATTACTTCTGTCTGTACTCCCATTACTTCTGTCAGTACTCCCATTACTTCTGTCGGTACTCCCATTACTTCTGTCAGTACTCCCATTACTTCTGTACTCCCATTACTTCTTTCTGTAATCACATTACTTCTGTACTCCCATTACTTCTGTACTCCCATTACTTCTTTCTGTAATCACATTACTTCTGTACTCCCATTACTTCTGTCTGTACTCCCATTACTTCTGTACTCCCATCACTTCTATCTGTACTCCCATCACTTCTATCTGTACTCCCATTACTACTGTAATCGCATTACTTCTGTCTGTACTCCTATTACTTCTATCTGTAATCGCATTACTTCTGTCTGTACTCCCATTACTTCTGTCTGTAATCACATTACGTCTGTAATCACATTACTTCTGTACTCCCATTACTTCTGTCTGTACTCCCATTACTTCTGTCTGTAATCACATTACTTCTGTACTCCCATTACTTCTGTCTGTACTCCCATTACTTCTGTCAGTACTCCCATTACTTCTGTCAGTACTCCCATTACTTCTGTATTCCCATTACTTCTGTCAGTAATCACATTACTTCTGTACTCCCATTACTTCTGTCTGTACTCCCATTACTTCTGTACTCCCATTACTTCTGTCTGTACTCCCATTACTTCTGTCAGTACTCCCATTACTTCTATCAGTACTCCCATTACTTCTGTACTCCCATTACTTCTGTCAGTAATCACATTACTTCAGTACTCCCATTACTTCTGTCTGTAATCACATTACTTCTGTACTCCCATTACTTCTGTCTGTAATCACATTACTTCTGTACTCCCATTACTTCTGTCTGTACTCCCATTACTTCTGTCAGTACTCCCATTACTTCTGTCTGTACTCCCATTACTTCTGTCTGTAATCACATTACTTCTGTACTCCCATTACTTCTGTCTGTAATCACATTACTTCTGTACTCCCATTACTTCTGTCTGTACTCCCATTACTTCTGTCTGTAATCACATTACTTCTGTACTCCCATTACTTCTGTCTATACTCCCATTACTTCTGTCAGTACTCCCATTACTTCTGTCTGTAATCACATTACTTCTGTACTCCCATTACTTCTGTCTATACTCCCATTACTTCTGTCAGTACTCCCATTACTTCTGTCAGTACTCCCATTACTTCTGTACTCCTATTACTTCTGTCTGTAATCACATTACTTCTGTACTCCCATTACTTCTGTCTGTACTCCCATTACTTCCGTCAGTACTCCCATTACTTCTGTCTGTACTCCCATTACTTCTGTCTGTACTCCCATTACATCTGTCAGTACTCCCATTACTTCTGTACTCCTATTACTTCTGTCTGTAATCACATTACTTCTGTACTCCCATCACTTCTATCTGTACTCCCATTACTTCTTAACTCCCATTACTTCTGTCTGTAATCACATTACTTCTGTCTGTAATCACATTACTTCTATCTGTACTCCCATTACTTCTGTCTGTACTCCCATTACTTTTGTACTCCCATCACTTCTATCTGTAATCACATAACTTCTGAACTCCCATTACTTCTGTCTGTAATCACATTACTTCTGTCAGTACTCCCATTACTTCTTTCTGTACTCCCATTACTTCTATCTGTAATCACATTACTTCTGTCAGTACTCCCATTACTTCTGTCTGTACTCCCATCACTTCTATCTGTACTCCCATTACTTCTATCTGTACTCCCATTACTTCTGTCTGTACTCCCATTACTTCTGTCAGTACTCCCATTACTTCTGTCTGCACTCCCATTACTTCTGTCTGTAATCACATTACTTCTGTACTCCCATTACTTCTGTCTGTACTCCCATTACTTCTGTCTGTAATCACATTACTTCTGTACTCCCATTACTTCGGTCTGTACTCCCATTACTTCTGTACTCCCATCACTTCTATCTGTAATCACATTACTTCTGTACTCCCATTACTTCTATCTGTACTCCCATTACTTCTTAACTCCCATTACTTCTGTCTGTAATCACATTACTTCTTTCTGTAATCACATTACTTCTGTCTGTAATCACATTCCTTCTGTCCTCCCATTACTTTTATCTGTAATCACATTACTTCTGTCTGTACTCCCATTACTTCTTTCTGTACTCCCACTACGTCTGTCTGTAATCACATTACTTCTTTACTCCCATTACTTCTATCTGTAATTACATTACTTCCTTCTATACTCACTTATTTCTGTACTCCCATTACTTCTGTCTGTACTCCCATTACTACTGTAATCGCATTACTTCTGTCTGTACTCCCATTACTACTGTAATCGCATTACTTCTGTCTGTAATCACATTACTTCTTTCTGTACTCCCATTACTTCTATCTGTAATCACATTACTTCTGTCAGTACTCCCATTACTTCTGTCTGTAATCACATTACTTCTTTACTCCCATTACTTCTATCTGTAATTACATTACTTCCTTCTATACTCACTTATTTCTGTACTCGCATTACTTCTGTCTTTACTCCCATTACTACTGTAATCGCATTACTTCTGTCTGTACTCCCATTACTTCTATCTGTAATCGCATTACTTCTGTCTGTACTCCCATTACTTCTATCTGTAATCGCATTACTTCTGTCTGTACTCCCACTACTTCTATCTGTACTCCCACTACTTCCATCTGTACTCCCATTACTTCTTTCTGCACTCCCACTACGTCTGTCTGTAATCACATTACTTCTTTCTGTAATCACATTACTTCTGTACTCCCATTACTTCTGTCTGTACTCCCATTACTTCTATCTGTACTCCCATTACTTCTATCTGTACTCCCAGTACTTCTGTCTGTACTCCCATTACTACTGTAATCGCATTACTTCTGTCTGTACTCCCATTACTTCTTTCTGTACTCCCATTACTTCTGTCTGTAATCACATTACTTCTGTCTGTACTCCCATTACTACTGTAATCACATTACTTCTGTCTGTACTCCCATTACTACTGTACTCCCATTACTTCTGTCTGTAATCCCATTACTTCTTAACTCCCATTACTTCTGTCTGTAATCACATTACTTCTTTCTGTAATCACATTACTTCTGTCTGTAATCACATTCCTTCTGTCCTCCCATTACTTTTATCTGTAATCACATTACTTCTGTCTGTACTCCCATTACTTCTTTCTGTACTCCCACTACGTCTGTCTGTAATCACATTACTTCTTTACTCCCATTACTTCTATCTGTAATTACATTACTTCCTTCTATACTCACTTATTTCTGTACTCCCATTACTTCTGTCTGTACTCCCATTACTACTGTAATCGCATTACTTCTGTCTGTACTCCCATTACTACTGTAATCGCATTACTTCTGTCTGTAATCACATTACTTCTTTCTGTAATCACATTACTTCTGTCTGTACTCCCATTACTTCTTTCTGCACTCCCACTACCTCTGTCTGTAATCACATTACTTCTTTCTGTAATCACATTCCTTCTGTCCTCCCATTACTTTTATCTGTAATCACATTACTTCTGTCTGTACTCCCATTACTTCTTTCTGCACTCCCACTACGTCTTTCTGTAATCACATTACTTCTTTCTGTAATCACATTACTTCTGTACTCCCATTACTTCTGTCTGTACTCCCATTACTTCTATCTGTACTCCCATTACTTCTATCTGTACTCCCATTACTTCTGTCTGTACTCCCATTACTACTGTAATCGCATTACTTCTGTCTGTACTCCTATTACTTCTATCTGTAATCGCATTACTTCTGTCTGTACTCCTATTACTTCTTTCTGTAATCACATTACTTCTGTCTGTACTCCCATTACTACTGTAATCACATTACTTCTGTCTGTAATCACATTACTTCTTTACTCCCATTACTTCTATCTGTAATTACATTACTTCCTTCTATACTCACTTATTTCTGTACTCGCATTACTTCTGTCTGTACTCCCATTACTACTGTAATCACATTACTTCTGTCTGTAATCACATTACTTCTTTACTCCCATTACTTCTATCTGTAATTACATTACTTCCTTCTATACTCACTTATTTCTGTACTCGCATTACTTCTGTCTTTACTCCCATTACTACTGTAATCGCATTACTTCTGTCTGTACTCCCATTACTTCTATCTGTAATCGCATTACTTCCTTCTGTACTCCCATTACTTCTATCTGTAATCGCATTACTTCTGTCTGTACTCCCATTACTTCTGTCTGTACTCTCACTACTTCTATCTGTACTCCCACTACTTCCATCTGTACTCCCATTACTTCTTTCTGCACTCCCACTATGTCTGTCTGTAATCACATTACTTCTTTCTGTAATCACATTACTTCTGTACTCCCATTACTTCTGTCTGTACTCCCATTACTTCTATCTGTACTCCCATTACTTCTATCTGTACTCCCAGTACTTCTGTCTGTACTCCCATTACTACTGTAATCGCATTACTTCTGTCTGTACTCCTATTACTTCTATCTGTAATCGCATTACTTCTGTCTGTACTCCCATTACTTCTTTCTGTACTCCCATTACTTCTGTCTGTAATCACATTACTTCTGTCTGTACTCCCATTACTACTGTAATCACATTACTTCTGTCTGTACTCCCATTACTACTGTACTCCCATTACTTCTGTCTGTACTCCCAGTACTTCTGTCTGTACTCCCACTACTTCTATCTGTACTCCTATTACTTCTGTCTTTACTCCCATTACTTCTGTCTGTAATCACATTACTTCTATCTGTAATCGCATTACTTCTGTCTGTACTCCCATTACTTCTGTCTGTACTCCCACTACTTCTATCTGTACTCCCATTACTTCTTTCTGCACTCCCACTACGTCTGTCTGTAATCACATTACTTCTTTCTGTAATCACATTACTTCTGTACTCCCATTACTTCTGTCTGTACTCCCAATACTTCTATCTGTACTCCCATTACTTCTGTCTGTACTCCTATTACTTCTATCTGTAATCGCATTACTTCTGTCTGTACTCCCATTACTTCTGTCTGTACTCCCATTACTACTGTAATCACATTACATCTGTCTGTAATCACATTACTTCTGTCTGTACTCCCATTACTACTGTACTCCCATTACTTCTGTCTGTAATCACATTACTTCTGTACTCCCATTACTTCTGTCTGTACTCCCATTACTTCTATCTGTACTCCCATTACTTCTTTCTGTAATCACATTACTTCTGTACTCCCATTACTTCTGTCTGTAATCACATTACTTCTGTACACCCATTACTTCTGTCTGTACTCCCATTACTTCTGTCTGTAATCACATTACTTCTGTACTCCCATTACTTCTGTCTGTACTCCCATTACTTCTGTCTGTACTCCCATTACTTCTGTCTGTAATCACATTACTTCTGTCTGTAATCCAATTACTTCTGTCTGTAATAACATTACTTCTGTCTGTAATCCCATTACTTCTGTCTGTAATCACATTATTTCTGTCTGTAATCACATTACTTCTGTCTGTACTCCCATTACTTCTGTCTGTAATCACATTACTTCTGTACTCCCGTTACTTCTGTCTGTACTCCCATTACTTCTGTCTGTACTCCCATTACTTCTGTCAGTCCTCCCATTACTTCTGTCTGTACTCCCATTACTTCTGTCAGTACTCCCATTACTTCTGTCTGTAATCACATTACTTCTATCTGTACTCCCATTACTTCGGTCTGTACTCCCATTACTTCTATCTGTACTCCCATTACTTCTGTCTGTAATCACATTACTTCTGTACTCCCATTACTTCTGTCTGTACTCCCATTACTTCTGTACTCTCATTACTTCTATCTGTAATCACATTACTTCTGTACTCCCATTACTTCTGTCTGTACTCCCATTACTTCTGTCAGTACTCCCATTACATCTGTCAGTACTCCCATTACTTCTGTACTCCTATTACTTCTGTCTGTAATCACATTACTTCTGTACTCCCATTACTTCTGTCTGTACTCCCATTACTTCTGTACTCCCATCACTTCTATCTGTACTCCCATTACTACTGTAATCGCATTACTTCTGTCTGTACTCCTATTACTTCTATCTGTAATCGCATTACTTCTGTCAGTACTCCCATTACTTCTGTACTCCCATTACTTCTTTCTGTAATCACATTACTTCTGTACTCCCATTACTTCTGTCTGTACTCCCATTACTTCTGTACTCCCATCACTTCTATCTGTACTCCCATTACTACTGTAATCGCGTTACTTCTGTCTGTACTCCTATTACTTCTATCATTAATGGCATTACTTTTGTCTGTGATCACATTACTTCTGTCTTTACTCCCATTACTTCTGTACTCCCATTACTTCTGTCTGTAATCACATTACTTCTGTACTCCCATTACTTCTGTCTGTACTCCCATTACTTCTGTCACTACTCCCATTACTTCTGTCAGTACTCCCATTACTTCTGTCTGTAATCACATTACTTCTGTACTCCCATTACTTCTGTCTGTAATCACATTACTTCTGTACTCCCATTACTTCTGTCTGTACTCCCATTACTTCTGTCTGTAATCACATTACTTCTGTACTCCCATTACTTCTGTCTGTAATCACATTACTTCTGTACTCCCATTACTTCTGTCTGTACTCCCATTACTTCTGTCTGTAATCACATTACTTCTGTACTCCCATTACTTCTGTCTATACTCCCATTACTTCTGTCAGTACTCCCATTACTTCTGTCAGTACTCCCATTACTTCTGTACTCCTATTACTTCTGTCTGTAATCACATTACTTCTGTACTCCCATTACTTCTGTCTGTACTCCCATTACTTCTGTCAGTACTCCCATTACATCTGTCAGTACTCCCATTACTTCTGTACTCCTATTACTTCTGTCTGTAATCACATTACTTCTGTACTCCCATTACTTCTATCTGTAATCACATTACTTCTGTACTCCCATTACTTCTGTCTGTACTCCCATTACTTCTGTCTGTAATCACATTACTTCTGTACTCCCATTACTTCTGTCAGTACTCCCATTACTTCTGTCAGTACTCCCATTACTTCTGTACTCCTATTACTTCTGTCTGTAATCACATTACTTCTGTACTCCCATCACTTCTATCTGTACTCCCATTACTTCTTAACTCCCATTACTTCTGTCTGTACTCCCATTACTTCTGTCTGTAATCCCATTACTTCTGTCTGTAATCCCATTACTTCTGACTGTACTCCCATTACTTCTGTCTGTACTCTCATTACTTCTATCTGTAATCACATTACTTCTGTCAGTACTCCCATTACTTCTGTACTCCCATTACTTCTTTCTGTAATCACATTACTTCTGTCTGTAATCACATTACTTCTTTCTGTACTCCCATTACTTCTGTCTGTACTCTCATTACTTCTATCTGTAATCACATTACTTCTGTCAGTACTCCCATTACTTCTGTCTGTACTCCCATTACTTCTGTCTGTAATCACATTACTTCTGTACTCCCATTACTTCTGTCTATACTCCCATTACTTCTGTCAGTACTCCCATTACTTCTGTCAGTACTCCCATTACTTCTGTCAGTACTCCCATTACTTCTGTACTCCTATTACTTCTGTCTGTAATCACATTACTTCTGTACTCCCATTACTTCTGTCTGTACTCCCATTACTTCTGTCAGTACTCCCATTACATCTGTCAGTACTCCCATTACTTCTGTACTCCTATTACTTCTGTCTGTAATCACATTACTTCTGTACTCCCATTACTTCTGTCTGTAATCACATTACTTCTGTACTCCCATTACTTCTGTCTGTACTCCCATTACTTCTGTCTGTAATCACATTACTTCTGTACTCCCATTACTTCTGTCTATACTCCCATTACTTCTGTCAGTACTCCCATTACTTCTGTCAGTACTCCCATTACTTCTGTACTCCTATTACTTCTGTCTGTAATCACATTACTTCTCTACTCCCATCACTTCTATCTGTACTCCCATTACTTCTTAACTCCCATTACTTCTGTCTGTACTCCCATTACTTCTGTCTGTAATCACATTACTTCTGTCTGTAATCCCATTACTTCTGTCTGTAATCACATTACTTCTGTCTGTACTCCCATTACTTCTGTCTGTACTCTCATTACTTCTATCTGTAATCACATTACTTCTGTCAGTACTCCCATTACTTCTGTACTCCCATTACTTCTTTCTGTAATCACATTACTTCTGTCTGTAATCACATTACTTCTTTCTGTACTCCCATTACTTCTGTCTGTACTCTCATTACTTCTATCTGTAATCACATTACTTCTGTCAGTACTCCCATTACTTCTGTCTGTACTCCCATTACTTCTGTCTGTAATCACATTACTTCTGTACTCCCATTACTTCTGTCTATACTCCCATTACTTCTGTCAGTACTCCCATTACTTCTGTCAGTACTCCCATTACTTCTGTACTCCTATTACTTCTGTCTGTAATCACATTACTTCTGTACTCCCATTACTTCTGTCTGTACTCCCATTACTTCTGTCAGTACTCCCATTACATCTGTCAGTACTCCCATTACTTCTGTACTCCTATTACTTCTGTCTGTAATCACATTACTTCTGTACTCCCATTACTTCTGTCTGTAATCACATTACTTCTGTACTCCCATTACTTCTGTCTGTACTCCCATTACTTCTGTCTGTAATCACATTACTTCTGTACTCCCATTACTTCTGTCTATACTCCCATTACTTCTGTCAGTACTCCCATTACTTCTGTCAGTACTCCCATTACTTCTGTACTCCTATTACTTCTGTCTGTAATCACATTACTTCTCTACTCCCATCACTTCTATCTGTACTCCCATTACTTCTTAACTCCCATTACTTCTGTCTGTACTCCCATTACTTCTGTCTGTAATCACATTACTTCTGTCTGTACTCCCATTACTTCTGTCTGTACTCTCATTACTTCTATCTGTAATCACATTACTTCTGTCAGTACTCCCATTACTTCTGTACTCCCATTACTTCTTTCTGTAATCACATTACTTCTGTCTGTAATCACATTACTTCTTTCTGTACTCCCATTACTTCTGTCTGTACTCTCATTACTTCTATCTGTAATCACATTACTTCTGTCAGTACTCCCATTACTTCTGTACTCCCATTACTTCTGTCTGTAATCACATTACTTCTGTCTGTAATCACATTACTTCTTTCTGTACTCCCATTACTTCTGTCTGTACTCTCATTACTTCTATCTGTAATCACATTACTTCTTTCTGTACTCCCATTACTTCTGTCTGTACTCTCATTACTTCTATCTGTAATCACATTACTTCTGTCAGTACTCCCATTACTTCTGTACTCCCATTACTTCTTTCTGTAATCACATTACTTCTGTACTCCCATTACTTCTGTCTGTACTCCCATTACTTCTGTCTGTAATCACATTACTTCTGTCTGTACTCCCATTACTTCTTTCTGTAATCACATTACTTCTGTACTCCCATCACTTCTATCTGTACTCCCATTACTACTGTAATCGCATTACTTCTGTCTGTACTCCTATTACTTCTATCTGTAATCGCATTACTTCTGTCTGTACTCCCATTACTTCTGTCTGTAATCACATTACTTCTGTCAGTACTCCCATTACTTCTTTCTGTACTCCCATTACTTCTATCTGTAATCACATTACTTCTGTCAGTACTCCCATTACTTCTGTCTGTAATCACATTACTTCTGTCAGTACTCCCATTACTTCTTTCTTTACTCCCATTACTTCTATCTGTAATCACATTACTTCTGTCAGTACTCCCATCAGTTCTATCTGTAATCACATTACTTCTGTCTGTAATCACATTACTTCTTTCTGTACTCCCATTACTTCTGTCTGTACTACCATTACTTCTGTCAGTACTCCCATTACTTCTGTCTGTACTCCCATTACTTCTTTCTGTAATCACATTACTTCTTTCTGTACTCCCATTACTTCTGTCTGTACTCCCATTACTACTGTCTGTACTCCCATTACTTCTGTACTCTCATTACTTCTATCTGTAATCACATTACTTCTGTCAGTACTCCCATTACTTCTTTCTTTACTCCCATTACTTCTATCTGTAATCACATTACTTCTGTCAGTACTCCCATCAGTTCTATCTGTAATCACATTACTTCTTTCTGTACTCCCATTACTTCTGTCTGTACTACCATTACTTCTGTCAGTACTCCCATTACTTCTGTCTGTACTCCCATTACTTCTTTCTGTAATCACATTACTTCTTTCTGTACTCCCATTACTTCTGTCTGTACTCCCATTACTACTGTCTGTACTCCCATTACTTCTGTACTCTCATTACTTCTATCTGTAATCACATTACTTCTGTCAGTACTCCCATTACTTCTGTACTCCCATTACTTCTTTCTGTAATCACATGACTTCTGTACTCCCATTACTTCTGTCTGTACTCCCATTACTTCTGTACTCCCATCACTTCTATCTGTACTCCCATTACTACTGTAATCGTATTACTTCTGTCTGTACTCCTATTACTTCTATCTGTACTCCCATTACTTCTGTCTGTACTCCCATTACTTCTGTACTCTCATTACTTCTATCTGTAATCACATTACTTCTGTCAGTACTCCCATTACTTCTTTCTGTAATCACATTACTTCTGTACTCCCATTACTTCTGTCTGTACTCCCATTACTTCTGTACTCCCATCACTTCTATCTGTACTCCCATTACTACTGTAATCGCATTACTTCTGTCTGTACTCCTATTACTTCTATCTGTAATCGCATTACTTCTGTCTGTACTCCCATTACTACTGTAATCACATTACTTCTGTCTGTAATCACATTACTTCTGTCTTTACTCCCATTACTTCTGTACTCCCATTACTTCTGTCTGTAATCACATTACTTCTGTACTCCCATTACTTCTGTCTGTACTCCCATTACTTCTGTCACTACTCCCATTACTTCTGTCAGTACTCCCATTACTTCTGTACTCCCATTACTTCTGTACTCCCATTACTTCTGTCTGTACTCCCATTACTTCTGTCTGTAATCACATTACTTCTGTACTCCCATTACTTCTGTCTGTACTCCCATTACTTCTGTCAGTAATCCCATTACTTCTGTACTCCTATTACTTCTGTCTGTAATCACATTACTTCTGTACTCCCATTACTTCTGTCTGTACTCCCATTACTTCTGTACTCCCATCACTTCTATCTGTACTCCCATTACTTCTGTCTGTACTCCCATTACTTCTGTCTGTAATCACATTACTTCTGTCAGTACTCCCATTACTTCTTTCTGTACTCCCATTACTTCTATCTGTAATCACATTACTTCTGTCAGTACTCCCATTACTTCTGTCTGTACTCCCATCACTTCTATCTGTAATCACATTACTTCTTTCTGTAATCACATTACTTCTTTCTGTAATCACATTACTTCTGTACTCCCATTACTTCTGTCTGTACTACCATTACTACTGTAATCGTATTACTTCTGTCTGTACTCCTATTACTTCTATCTGTACTCCCATTACTTCTGTCTGTACTCCCATTACTTCTGTCTGTAATCACATTACTTCTGTACTCCCATTACTTCTGTCTGTACTCCCATTACTTCTGTACTCTCATTACTTCTATCTGTAATCACATTACTTCTGTCAGTACTCCCATTACTTCTGTACTCCCATTACTTCTTTCTGTAATCACATTACTTCTGTACTCCCATTACTTCTGTCTGTACTCCCATTACTTCTGTACTCCCATCACTTCTATCTGTACTCCCATTACTACTGTAATCGCATTACTTCTGTCTGTACTCCTATTACTTCTATCTGTAATCGCATTACTTCTGTCAGTACTCCCATTACTTCTGTCTGTAATCACATTTCTTCTGTACTCCCATTACTTCTGTCTGTAATCACATTACTTCTGTACTCCCATTACTTCTGTCTGTACTCCCATTACTTCTGTCAGTACTCCCATTACTTCTGTCTGTACTCCCATTACTTCTGTCTGTAATCACATTACTTCTGTACTCCCATTACTTCTGTCTGTAATCATATTACTTCTGTACTCCCATTACTTCTGTCTGTACTCCCATTACTTCTGTACTCCCATTACTTCTGTCTGTACTCCCATTACTTCTGTCTGTAATCACATTACTTCTGTCTGTACTCCCATTACTTCTGTACTCCCATTACTTCTGTCTGTAATCCCATTACTTCTTTCTAATAAAATTACTTCTGTCTGTACTCCCATTACTTCTGTCAGTACTCCCATTACTTCTGTCAGTACTCCCATTACTTCTTTACTCCTATTACTTCTGTCTGTACTCCCATTACTTCTGTACTCTCATTACTTCTATCTGTAATCACATTACTTCTGTCAGTACTCCCATTACTTCTGTACTCCCATTACTTCTTTCTGTAATCACATTACTTCTGTACTCCCATTACTTCTGTCTGTACTCCCATTACTTCTGTACTCCCATCACTTCTATCTGTACTCCCATTACTACTGTAATCGCATTACTTCTGTCTGTACTCCTATTACTTCTATCTGTAATCGCATTACTTTTGTCTGTAATCACATTACTTCTGTCTGTACTCCCATTACTTCTGTACTCCCATTACTTCTGTCTGTAATCACATTACTTCTGTACTCCCATTACTTCTGTCTGTACTCCCATTACTTCTGTCACTACTCCCATTACTTCTGTCAGTACTCCCATTACTTCTGTCTGTAATCACATTACTTCTGTACTCCCATTACTTCTGTCTGTAATCACATTACTTCTGTACTCCCATTACTTCTGTCTGTACTCCCATTACTTCTGTCTGTACTCCCATTACTTCTGTCTGTAATCACATTACTTCTGTACTCCCATTACTTCTGTACTCCCATTACTTCTGTCTGTACTCCCATTACTTCTGTCTGTAATCACATTACTTCTGTACTCCCATTACTTCTGTCTATACTCCCATTACTTCTGTCAGTACTCCCATTACTTCTGTCAGTACTGCCATTACTTCTTTACTCCTATTACTTCTGTCTGTAATCACATTACTTCTGTACTCCCATTACTTCTGTCTGTACTCCCATTACTTCTGTCAGTACTCCCATTACATCTGTCAGTACTCCCATTACTTCTGTACTCCTATTACTTCTGTCTGTACTACCATTACTTCTGTCTGTACTCCCATTACTACTGTCTGTACTCCCATTACTTCTGTACTCTCATTACTTCTATCTGTAATCACATTACTTCTGTCAGTACTCCCATTACTTCTGTACTCCCATTACTTCTTTCTGTAATCACATTACTTCTGTACTCCCATTACTTCTGTCTGTACTCCCATTACTTCTGTACTCCCATCACTTCTATCTGTACTCCCATTACTACTGTAATCGTATTACTTCTGTCTGTACTCCTATTACTTCTATCTGTACTCCCATTACTTCTGTCTGTACTCCCATTACTTCTGTACTCTCATTACTTCTATCTGTAATCACATTACTTCTGTCAGTACTCCCATTACTTCTTTCTGTAATCACATTACTTCTGTACTCCCATTACTTCTGTCTGTACTCCCATTACTTCTGTACTCCCATCACTTCTATCTGTACTCCCATTACTACTGTAATCGCATTACTTCTGTCTGTACTCCTATTACTTCTATCTGTAATCGCATTACTTCTGTCTGTACTCCCATTACTACTGTAATCACATTACTTCTGTCTGTAATCACATTACTTCTGTCTTTACTCCCATTACTTCTGTACTCCCATTACTTCTGTCTGTAATCACATTACTTCTGTACTCCCATTACTTCTGTCTGTACTCCCATTACTTCTGTCACTACTCCCATTACTTCTGTCAGTACTCCCATTACTTCTGTACTCCCATTACTTCTGTACTCCCATTACTTCTGTCTGTACTCCCATTACTTCTGTCTGTAATCACATTACTTCTGTACTCCCATTACTTCTGTCTGTACTCCCATTACTTCTGTCAGTACTCCCATTACTTCTGTCAGTACTCCCATTACTTCTGGACTCCTATTACTTCTGTCTGTAATCACATTACTTCTGTACTCCCATTACTTCTGTCTGTACTCCCATTACTTCTGTACTCCCATCACTTCTATCTGTACTCCCATTACTTCTGTCTGTACTCCCATTACTTCTGTCTGTAATCACATTACTTCTGTCAGTACTCCCATTACTTCTTTCTGTACTCCCATTACTTCTATCTGTAATCACATTACTTCTGTCAGTACTCCCATTACTTCTGTCTGTACTCCCATCACTTCTATCTGTAATCACATTACTTCTTTCTGTAATCACATTACTTCTTTCTGTAATCACATTACTTCTGTACTCCCATTACTTCTGTCTGTACTACCATTACTACTGTAATCGTATTACTTCTGTCTGTACTCCCATTACTTCTGTACTCCCATTACTTCTGTCTGTACTCCCATTACTTCTGTCTGTAATCACATTACTTCTGTACTCCCATTACTTCTGTCTGTACTCCCATTACTTCTGTACTCTCATTACTTCTATCTGTAATCACATTACTTCTGTCAGTACTCCCATTACTTCTTTCTGTAATCACATTACTTCTGTACTCCCATTACTTCTGTCTGTACTCCCATTACTTCTGTACTCCCATCACTTCTATCTGTACTCCCATTACTACTGTAATCGCATTACTTCTGTCTGTACTCCTATTACTTCTATCTGTAATCGCATTACTTCTGTCAGTACTCCCATTACTTCTGTCTGTAATCACATTTCTTCTGTACTCCCATTACTTCTGTCTGTAATCACATTACTTCTGTACTCCCATTACTTCTGTCTGTACTCCCATTACTTCTGTCAGTACTCCCATTACTTCTGTCTGTACTCCCATTACTTCTGTCTGTAATCACATTACTTCTGTACTCCCATTACTTCTGTCTGTAATCATATTACTTCTGTACTCCCATTACTTCTGTCTGTACTCCCATTACTTCTGTACTCCCATTACTTCTGTCTGTACTCCCATTACTTCTGTCTGTAATCACATTACTTCTGTCTGTACTCCCATTACTTCTGTACTCCCATTACTTCTGTCTGTAATCCCATTACTTCTTTCTAATAAAATTACTTCTGTCTGTACTCCCATTACTTCTGTCAGTACTCCCATTACTTCTGTCAGTACTCCCATTACTTCTTTACTCCTATTACTTCTGTCTGTACTCCCATTACTTCTGTACTCTCATTACTTCTATCTGTAATCACATTACTTCTGTCAGTACTCCCATTACTTCTGTACTCCCATTACTTCTTTCTGTAATCACATTACTTCTGTACTCCCATTACTTCTGTCTGTACTCCCATTACTTCTGTACTCCCATCACTTCTATCTGTACTCCCATTACTACTGTAATCGCATTACTTCTGTCTGTACTCCTATTACTTCTATCTGTAATCGCATTACTTTTGTCTGTAATCACATTACTTCTGTCTGTACTCCCATTACTTCTGTACTCCCATTACTTCTGTCTGTAATCACATTACTTCTGTACTCCCATTACTTCTGTCTGTACTCCCATTACTTCTGTCACTACTCCCATTACTTCTGTCAGTACTCCCATTACTTCTGTCTGTAATCACATTACTTCTGTACTCCCATTACTTCTGTCTGTAATCACATTACTTCTGTACTCCCATTACTTCTGTCTGTACTCCCATTACTTCTGTCAGTACTCCCATTACTTCTGTCTGTACTCCCATTACTTCTGTCTGTAATCACATTACTTCTGTACTCCCATTACTTCTGTACTCCCATTACTTCTGTCTGTACTCCCATTACTTCTGTCTGTAATCACATTACTTCTGTACTCCCATTACTTCTGTCTATACTCCCATTACTTCTGTCAGTACTCCCATTACTTCTGTCAGTACTGCCATTACTTCTTTACTCCTATTACTTCTGTCTGTAATCACATTACTTCTGTACTCCCATTACTTCTGTCTGTACT
Source organism: Telmatherina bonti (assembly GCF_933228915.1). Taxonomy (NCBI): domain Eukaryota; kingdom Metazoa; phylum Chordata; class Actinopteri; order Atheriniformes; family Telmatherinidae; genus Telmatherina; species Telmatherina bonti. Next base: position 153,793 of record NC_136623.1, on the reverse strand, counting down.
CCCATTACTTCTGTCAGTACTCCCATTACATCTGTCAGTACTCCCATTACTTCTGTACTCCTATTACTTCTGTCTGTAATCACATTACTTCTGTACTCCCATTACTTCTGTCTGTAATCACATTACTTCTGTACTCCCATTACTTCTGTCTGTACTCCCATTACTTCTGTCTGTAATCACATTACTTCTGTACTCCCATTACTTCTGTCTTTACTCCCATTACTTCTGTCAGTACTCCCATTACTTCTGTCTGTAATCACATTACTTCTGTACTCCCATTACTTCTGTCTATACTCCCATTACTTCTGTCAGTACTCCCATTACTTCTGTCAGTACTCCCATTACTTCTATCAGTACTCCCATTACTTCTGTACTCCTATTACTTCTGTCTGTAATCACATTACTTCTGTACTCCCATTACTTCTGTCAGTACTCCCATTACTTCTGTACTCCTATTACTTCTGTCTGTAATCACATTACTTCTGTACTCCCATCACTTCTATCTGTACTCCCATTACTTCTTAACTCCCATTACTTCTGTCTGGACTCCCATTACTTCTGTCTGTAATCACATTACTTCTGTCTGTAATCACATTACTTCTATCTGTACTCCCATCACTTCTATCTGTACTCCCATTACTACTGTAATCGCATTACTTCTGTCTGTACTCCCATTACTTCTGTCTGTAATCACATTACTTCTGTCTGTAATCACATTACTTCTGTCAGTACTCCCATTACTTCTGTCTGTAATCACATTACTTCTGTCAGTACTCCCATTACTTCTTTCTGTACTCCCATTACTTCTATCTGTAATCACATTACTTCTGTCAGTACTCCCATTACTTCTGTCTGTACTCCCATCACTTCTATCTGTAATCACATTACTTCTGTCTGTAATCACATTACTTCTTTCTGTACTCCCATTACTTCTGTCTGTACTACCATTACTTCTGTCTGTACTCCCATTACTTCTGTCAGTACTCCCATTACTTCTTTCTGTACTCCCATTACTTCTATCTGTAATCACATTACTTCTGTCAGTACTCCCATTACTTCTGTCTGTACTCCCATCACTTCTATCTGTAATCACATTACTTCTTTCTGTAATCACATTACTTCTTTCTGTACTACCATTACTTCTGTCTGTACTCCCATTACTACTGTAATCGTATTACTTCTGTCTGTACTCCTATTACTTCTATCTGTACTCCCATTACTTCTGTCTGTAATCACATTACTTCTGTACTCCCATTACTTCTGTACTCTCATTACTTATATCTGTACTCCCATTACTTCTGTCTGTAATCACATTACGTCTGTACTCCCATTACTTCTGCCTGTACTCCCATTACTTCTGTCTGTAATCACATTACTTCTTTCTGTACTCCCATTACTTCTGTCTGTAATCACATTACTTCTGTACTCCCATTACTTCTGTCTGTAATCACATTACTTCTGTACTCCCATTACTTCTGTCTGTACTCCCATTACTTCTGTCAGTACTCCCATTACTTCTGTCGGTACTCCCATTACTTCTGTCAGTACTCCCATTACTTCTGTACTCCCATTACTTCTTTCTGTAATCACATTACTTCTGTACTCCCATTACTTCTTTCTGTAATCACATTACTTCTGTACTCCCATTACTTCTGTCTGTACTCCCATTACTTCTGTACTCCCATCACTTCTATCTGTACTCCCATCACTTCTATCTGTACTCCCATTACTACTGTAATCGCATTACTTCTGTCTGTACTCCTATTACTTCTATCTGTAATCGCATTACTTCTGTCTGTACTCCCATTACTTCTGTCTGTAATCACATTACTTCTGTACTCCCATTACTTCTGTCTGTAATCACATTACTTCTGTACTCCCATTACTTCTGTCTGTACTCCCATTACTTCTGTACTCCCATTACTTCTGTCTGTACTCCCATTACTTCTGTCAGTACTCCCATTACTTCTGTCAGTACTCCCATTACCTCTGTACTCCCAATACTTCTGTCAGTAATCACATTACTTCTGTACTCCCATTACTTCTGTCTGTACTCCCATTACTTCTGTACTCCCATTACTTCTGTCTGTACTCCCATTACTTCTGTCAGTACTCCCATTACTTCTATCAGTACTCCCATTACTTCTGTACTCCCATTACTTCTGTCAGTAATCACATTACTTCAGTACTCCCATTACTTCTGTCTGTAATCACATTACTTCTGTACTCCCATTACTTCTGTCTGTAATCACATTACTTCTGTACTCCCATTACTTCTGTCTGTACTCCCATTACTTCTGTCAGTACTCCCATTACTTCTGTCTGTACTCCCATTACTTCTGTCTGTAATCACATTACTTCTGTACTCCCATTACTTCTGTCTGTAATCACATTACTTCTGTACTCCCATTACTTCTGTCTGTACTCCCATTACTTCTGTCTGTAATCACATTACTTCTGTACTCCCATTACTTCTGTCTATACTCCCATTACTTCTGTCAGTACTCCCATTACTTCTGTCAGTACTGCCATTACTTCTTTACTCCTATTACTTCTGTCTGTAATCACATTACTTCTGTACTCCCATTACTTCTGTCTGTACTCCCATTACTTCTGTCAGTACTCCCATTACATCTGTCAGTACTCCCATTACTTCTGTACTCCTATTACTTCTGTCTGTAATCACATTACTTCTGTACTCCCATTACTTCTGTCTGTACTCCCATTACTTCTGTCTGTAATCACATTACTTCTGTACTCCCATTACTTCTGTCTATACTCCCATTACTTCTGTCAGTACTCCCATTACTTCTGTCTGTAATCACATTACTTCTGTACTCCCATTACTTCTGTCTATACTCCCATTACTTCTGTCAGTACTCCCATTACTTCTGTCAGTACTCCCATTACTTCTGTACTCCTATTACTTCTGTCTGTAATCACATTACTTCTGTACTCCCATTACTTCTGTCTGTACTCCCATTACTTCCGTCAGTACTCCCATTACTTCTGTCTGTACTCCCATCACTTCTATCTGTAATCACATTACTTCTGTCTGTAATCACATTACTTCTTTCTGTACTCCCATTACTTCTGTCTGTACTACCATTACTTCTGTCTGTACTCCCATTACTTCTGTCTGTAATCACATTACTTCTGTCTGTACTCCCATTACTTCTTTCTGTACTCCCATTACTTCTATCTGTAATCACATTACTTCTGTCAGTACTCCCATTACTTCTGTCTGTACTCCCATCACTTCTATCTGTAATCACATTACTTCTTTCTGTAATCACATTACTTCTGTCTGTACTCCCATTACTACTGTAATCGTATTACTTCTGTCTGTACTCCTATTACTTCTGTCAGTACTCCCATTACTTCTGTCTGTACTCCCATTACTTCTGTCTGTAATCACATTACTTCTGTACTCCCATTACTTCTGTCTGTACTCCCATTACTTCTGTACTCTCATTACTTATATCTGTACTCCCATTACTTCTGTCTGTAATCACATTACTTCTGTACTCCCATTACTTCTGTCTGTACTCCCATTACTTCTGTCTGTAATCACATTACTTCTTTCTGTACTCCCATTACTTCTGTCTGTAATCACATTACTTCTGTACTCCCATTACTTCTGTCTGTAATCACATTACTTCTGTACTCCCATTACTTCTGTCTGTACTCCCATTACTTCTGTCAGTACTCCCATTACTTCTGTCGGTACTCCCATTACTTCTGTCAGTACTCCCATTACTTCTGTACTCCCATTACTTCTTTCTGTAATCACATTACTTCTGTACTCCCATTACTTCTGTCTGTACTCCCATTACTTCTGTACTCCCATCACTTCTATCTGTACTCCCATTACTACTGTAATCGCATTACTTCTGTCTGTACTCCTATTACTTCTATCTGTAATCGCATTACTTCTGTCTGTACTCCCATTACTTCTGTCTGTAATCACATTACTTCTGTACTCCCATTACTTCTGTCTGTAATCACATTACTTCTGTACTCCCATTACTTCTGTCTGTACTCCCATTACTTCTGTCTGTAATCACATTACTTCTGTACTCCCATTACTTCTGTCTGTACTCCCATTACTTCTGTCAGTACTCCCATTACTTCTGTCAGTACTCCCATTACTTCTGTACTCCCATTACTTCTGTCAGTAATCACATTACTTCTGTACTCCCATTACTTCTGTCTGTACTCCCATTACTTCTGTACTCCCATTACTTCTGTCTGTACTCCCATTACTTCTGTCAGTACTCCCATTACTTCTGTCAGTAATCACATTACTTCTGTACTCCCATTACTTCTATCTGTACTCCCATTACTTCTGTCTGTACTCCCATTACTTCTGTCTGTAATCACATTACTTCTGTCAGTACTCCCATTACTTCTTTCTGTACTCCCATTACTTCTTTCTGTACTCCCATTACTTCTGTACTCCCATCACTTCTATCTGTACTCCCATTACTTCTGTCTGTAATCACATTACTTCTGTCAGTACTCCCATTACTTCTTTCTGTACTCCCATTACTTCTATCTGTAATCACATTACTTCTGTCAGTACTCCCATTACTTCTGTCTGTACTCCCATTACTTCTGTCTGTACTCCCATTACTACTGTAATCGTATTACTTCTGTCTGTACTCCTATTACTTCTATCTGTACTCCCATTACTTCTGTCTGTAATCACATTACTTCTGTACTCCCATTACTTCTGTCTGTACTCCCATTACTTCTGTACTCTCATTACTTCTATCTGTAATCACATTATTTCTGTCTGTACTCCCATTACTACTGTAATCGCATTACTTCTGTCTGTACTCCTATTACTTCTATCTGTAATCGCATTACTTCTGTCTGTACTCCCATTACTTCTGTCTGTAATCACATTACTTCTGTCTGTACTCCCATTACTTCTGTCTGTACTCCCATTACTTCTGTCTGTAATCACATTACTTCTGTACTCCCATTACTTCTGTCTGTACTCCCATTACGTCTGTCTGTAATCACATTACTTCTGTCTGTAATCACATTACTTCTGTCTGTACTCCCATTACTTCTGTCTGTAATCACATTACTTCTGTCTGTACTCCCATTACTTCTGTCTGTACTCCCATTACTTCTGTCTGTAATCACATTACTTCTGTACTCCCATTACTTCTGTCTGTACTCCCATTACTTCTGTACTCCCATTACTTCTGTCTGTACTCCCATTACTTCTGTCAGTACTCCCATTACTTCTGTCTGTACTCCCATTACTTCTGTCTGTAATCACATTACTTCTGTACTCCCATTACTTCTTTCTGTACTCCCATTACTTCTGTCTGTAATCACATTACTTCTGTCTGTACTCCCATTACTTCTGTCTGTACTCCCATTACTTCTGTCTGTAATCACATTACTTCTGTCTGTACTCCCATTACTTCTGTCTGTACTCCCATTACTTCTGTCTGTAATCACATTACTTCTGTACTCCCATTACTTCTGTCTGTAATCACATTACTTCTGTACTCCCATTACTTCTGTCTGTACTCCCATTACTTCTGTCAGTACTCCCATTACTTCTGTCTGTACTCCAATTACTTCTGTCTGTACTCCCATTACTTCTGTCTGTAATCACATTACTTCTGTCTGTACTCCCATTACTTCTGTACTCCCATTACTTCTGTCTGTAATCACATTACTTCTGTACTCCCATTACTTCTGTCTGTACTCCCATTACTTCTATCTGTACTCCCATTACTTCTTTCTAATAAAATTACTTCTGTCTGTACTCCCATTACTTCTGTCAGTACTCCCATTACTTCAGTCAGTACTCCCATTACTTCTGTACTCCTATTACTTCTGTCTGTAATCACATTACTTCTGCACTCCCATTACTTCTGTCAGTACTCCCATCACTTCTATCTGTACTCCCATTACTTCTATCTGTAATCACATTACTTCTGTCAGTACTCCCATTACTTCTGTCTTTACTCCCATCACTTCTATCTGTAATCACATTACTTCTTTCTGTAATCACATTACTTCTTTCTGTAATCACATTACTTCTGTACTCCCATTACTTCTGTCTGTACTACCATTACTTCTGTCTGTACTCCCATTACTTCTATCTGTAATCACATTACTTCTGTACTCCCATTACTTCTGTCTGTACTCCCATTACTTCTATCTGTACTCCCATTACTTCTTTCTAATAAAATTACTTCTGTCTGTACTCCCATTACTTCTGTCTGTACTCCCATTACTTCTTTCTAATAAAATTACTTCTGTCTGTACTCCCATTACTTCTATCTGCACTCCCATTACTTCTTTCTAATAAAATTACTTCTGTCTGTACTCCCATTACTTCTGTCTGTACTCCCATTACTTCTTTCTAATAAAATTACTTCTGTCTGTACTCCCATTACTTCTATCTGTACTCCCATTACTTCTATCTGTACTCCCATTACTTCTTTCTAATAAAATTACTTCTGTCTGTAATCCCATTACTTCTGTCTTTACTCTGATCACGTGTGAATGTGTGTGTTCAGGTGTGTGCGTGTCACTCAGCCTGTCAGATGGAGGTCTTCCAGCCCAGAAGAAGAAGAAAGAGGAGGAAGAGGAGGTCCTTCTTAAGCTGGAGGTGAGAGGAACTGGACACAGAACAAGGTTTATTCTATTTTTCAGTCAATTAGCAGAAGCTTTTATCCAAAGCGACTTACACACGAGTGAGAACAACACAAGCATGAAATCAGACAGTAGGGGACATGGTAGGAAGATGCTGGTGGACTGTCCAGTTGGATGCAGGTCTTTCCATGAAACTGCAGGTTTTTTATTTTATTTTTTTAAATTTTTTCTTTTTGTTTACTCCCTTCCCACCCCATAATATCACCTATGTTATAATACAAAGAATTAATACCATAAAGTTTGTTGCAAAGAACTGGGCTAAGTTCTCCAACTTTCCAACAAATGCAGCTAAACTAAGTGTTGAAGTTCTCCTTGAAGAGCTGAGTCTTCAGCTGGGTCTTAAAAGCAGACAGGGACTCTGCAGAGCGGACAGAGTTTGGGAGATCATTCCACCATCGTGGAACAACAGAGGAAAAGAGTCTGGCTGGTGATTTAGTCCCACGTATTGGTGGTAACACTAGGCGTCTTTCTCTGGTGGAACGTATCTGTGGAGAGGGAGTGTAGGTCTGGATTAGGGAGTGAAGGTAGACGGGAGCCGTTTGACTTATTGTTTTGTAAACCAGAAGCAGAGCTTTAAATTTGATGCGTGGTGCAACTGGAAACCAGTGAAGAGCGATTAGCAGCGGAGTTAGCTCACGTGACTCGAACTTTTAATGTCTTTTCTACTGAACAAATAGAAACATTTGCTTTATAAACGAGGAATTGAGACAAATCTTTTTAGCGTGTAAACATGTAAATATTAACATCATTACTGCAGGTGTGTGGCAGCCATGGAAGTCGTACAAGGCGACTTCTAGTAATCAGTGAGCTGGTTGGACTTCCATTTGAACTACATCAGCTGTTAAAGGTCAGGTTGCTGGTGGAGGAGCCGAGAGTTCAGAACCTGTTGTTTACCTGGTAAACACGTCACCTTCTCCTGTGTATACCTGTCCATGTTGTCACAATAATCCAGCGGCAGCTGACCTGGTTACCATAGCAACAGCTTCCAGCACAGGCGCGACGTGGAGAGAGGTTAACATGAGATATGTCCTGACAGACGCTGCAGAAGAAGGAGGAGCAGCAGAGCTCAGAGGAGGAGGAAGAGGAGAAGAAGCAGCAGGAGGAGGGGGAGGCTGAGGCAGAGGAAGAGTACGATGAGGAGGAGGTGAACACTACACCTGCACACGCACCTGCGCACACTGACAGAGGAGCTACCGGTGACTTAGTCACTGATGACGTGACGATAAATTAGCTACTGAGGAGTTGGTTACAGATGGAGGAGTTGGTTACAGATGGAGGAGTTGGTTACTGATGGAGGAGTTGGTTACAGATGGAGGAGTTGGTTACTGATCGAGGAGTTGGTTACTGATGGAGGAGTTGGTTACTGATGGAGGAGTTGGTTACAGATGGAGGAGGTGGTTACAGATGGAGGAGTTGGTTACTGATGGAGGAGTTGGTTACAGATGGAGGAGTTGGTTACTGATGGAGGAGTTGGTTACAGATGGAGGAGGTGGTTACAGATGGAGGAGTTGGTTACTGATGGAGGAGTTGGTTACAGACGGAGGAGTTGGTTACAGATGGAGGAGTTGGTTACAGATGGAGGAGTTGGTTACAGACGGAGGAGGTGGTTACAGATGGAGGAGTTGGTTACAGATGGAGGAGTTGGTTACAGACGGAGGAGTTGGTTACTGATGGAGGAGTTGGTTACTGATGGAGGAGTTGGTTACTGATGGAGGAGTTGGTTACAGACGGAGGAGGTGGTTACAGATGGAGGAGTTGGTTACAGACGGAGGAGTTGGTTACAGATGGAGGAGTTGGTTACAGATGGAGGAGTTGGTTACAGATGGAGGAGTTGGTTACAGATGGAGGAGTTGGTTACAGACGGAGGAGTTGGTTACTGATCGAGCAGTTGTTCACAGATGGAGGAGTTGGTTACAGATGGAGGAGTTGGTTACAGATGGAGGAGTTGGTTACTGATGGAGGAGTTGGTTACAGATGGAGGAGTTGGTTACTGATCGAGGAGTTGGTTACTGATGGAGGAGTTGGTTACTGATGGAGGAGTTGGTTACAGATGGAGGAGGTGGTTACAGATGGAGGAGTTGGTTACTGATGGAGGAGTTGGTTACAGATGGAGGAGTTGGTTACTGATGGAGGAGTTGGTTACAGATGGAGGAGGTGGTTACAGATGGAGGAGTTGGTTACTGATGGAGGAGTTGGTTACAGACGGAGGAGTTGGTTACAGATGGAGGAGTTGGTTACAGATGGAGGAGTTGGTTACAGACGGAGGAGGTGGTTACAGATGGAGGAGTTGGTTACAGATGGAGGAGTTGGTTACAGACGGAGGAGTTGGTTACTGATCGAGCAGTTGGTTACTGATGGAGGAGTTGGTTACTGATGGAGGAGTTGGTTACTGATGGAGGAGTTGGTTACTGATGGAGGAGTTGGTTACAGACGGAGGAGGTGGTTACAGATGGAGGAGTTGGTTACAGACGGAGGAGTTGGTTACAGATGGAGGAGTTGGTTACAGATGGAGGAGTTGGTTACAGATGGAGGAGTTGGTTACAGATGGAGGAGTTGGTTACAGACGGAGGAGTTGGTTACTGATCGAGCAGTTGGTTACTGATGGAGGAGTTGGTTACTGATGGAGGAGTTGGTTACTGATGGAGGAATTGGTTACTGATCGAGGAGTTGGTCACAGATGGAGGAGTTGGTTACAGACGGAGGAGTTGGTTACAGATGGAGGAGTTGGTTACAGATGGAGGAGTTGGTTACTGATGGAGGAGTTGGTTACAGATGGAGGAGTTGGTTACAGACGGAGGAGTTGGTTACTGATGGAGGAGTTGGTTACAGATGGAGGAGTTGGTTACTGATCGAGGAGTTGGTCACAGATGGAGGAGTTGGTTACAGATGGAGGAGTTGGTTACAGATGGAGGAGTTGGTTACTGATGGAGGAGTTGGTTACAGACGGAGGAGTTGGTTACAGATGGAGGAGTTGGTTACAGACGGAGGAGTTGGTTACAGATGGAGGAGTTGGTTACAGACGGAGGAGTTGGTTACAGACGGAGGAGTTGGTTACAGATGGAGGAGTTGGTCACAGATGGAGGAGTTGGTTACAGATGGAGGAGTTGGTTACAGACGGAGGAGGTGGTTACAGATGGAGGAGTTGGTTACAGATGGAGGAGTTGGTTACAGACGGAGGAGTTGGTTACAGATGGAGGAGTTGGTTACAGATGGAGGAGTTGGTTACAGATGGAGGAGTTGGTTACAGACGGAGGAGTTGGTTACTGATGGAGGAGTTGGTCACAGATGGAGGAGTTGGTTACAGATGGAGGAGTTGGTTACAGACGGAGGAGTTGGTTACAGATGGAGGAGTTGGTTACAGATGGAGGAGTTGGTTACTGATGGAGGAGTTGGTCACAGATGGAGGAGTTGGTTACAGACGGAGGAGTTGGTTACAGATGGAGGAGTTGGTTACAGACGGAGGAGTTGGTTACAGATGGAGGAGTTGGTTACAGACGGAGGAGTTGGTTACAGACGGAGGAGTTGGTTACAGACGGAGGAGTTGGTTACTGATGGAGGAGTTGGTCACAGATGGAGGAGTTGGTTACTGATGGAGGAGTTGGTTACAGATGGAGGAGTTGGTTACTGATGGAGGAGTTGGTTACAGACGGAGGAGTTGGTTACAGACGGAGGAGTTGGTTACAGATGGAGGAGTTGGTTACTGATGGAGGAGTTGGTTACAGATGGAGGAGTTGGTTACAGATGGAGGAGTTGGTTACTGATGGAGGAGTTGGTTACAGATGGAGGAGTTGGTTACTGATGGAGGAGTTGGTTACAGACGGAGGAGTTGGTTACAGACGGAGGAGTTGGTTACAGATGGAGGAGTTGGTTACTGACGGAGGAGGTGGTTACAGATGGAGGAGTTGGTTACTGATGGAGGAGTTGGTTACAGACGGAGGAGTTGGTTACAGATGGAGGAGTTGGTTACTGATGGAGGAGTTGGTTACAGACGGAGGAGTTGGTTACAGATGGAGGAGTTGGTTACAGATGGAGGAGTTGGTTACTGATGGAGGAGTTGGTTACAGATGGAGGAGTTGGTTACAGATGGAGGAGTTGGTTACAGATGGAGGAGTTGGTTACTGATCGAGGAGTTGGTTACAGATGGAGGAGTTGGTTACTGATGGAGGAGTTGGTTACTGATGGAGGAGTTGGTCACAGATGGAGGAGTTGGTTACTGATGGAGGAGTTGGTTACAGATGGAGGAGTTGGTTACTGATGGAGGAGTTGGTTACAGACGGAGGAGTTGGTTACAGATGGAGGAGTTGGTTACAGATGGAGGAGTTGGTTACTGACGGAGGAGGTGGTTACAGATGGAGGAGTTGGTTACTGATGGAGGAGTTGGTTACAGACGGAGGAGTTGGTTACAGATGGAGGAGTTGGTTACAGACGGAGGAGTTGGTTACAGATGGAGGAGTTGGTTACAGATGGAGGAGTTGGTTACTGATGGAGGAGTTGGTTACAGATGGAGGAGTTGGTTACAGATGGAGGAGTTGGTTACAGACGGAGGAGGTGGTTACAGACGGAGTAGTTGGTTACTGATGGAGGAGTTGGTTACTGATGGAGGAGTTGGTTACTGATGGAGGAGTTGGTTACAGATGGAGGAGTTGGTTACAGATGGAGGAGTTGGTTACAGATGGAGGAGTTGGTTACAGATGGAGGAGTTGGTTACTGATGGAGGAGTTGGTTACAGATGGAGGAGTTGGTTACAGATGGAGGAGTTGGTTACTGATGGAGGAGTTGGTTACAGATGGAGGAGTTGGTTACTGATGGAGGAGTTGGTTACAGACGGAGGAGTTGGTTACAGACGGAGGAGTTGGTTACAGATGGAGGAGTTGGTTACTGACGGAGGAGGTGGTTACAGATGGAGGAGTTGGTTACAGACGGAGGAGTTGGTTACAGACGGAGGAGTTGGTTACAGATGGAGGAGTTGGTTACTGATGGAGGAGTTGGTTACAGACGGAGGAGTTGGTTACAGATGGAGGAGTTGGTTACAGATGGAGGAGTTGGTTACTGATGGAGGAGTTGGTTACAGATGGAGGAGTTGGTTACAGATGGAGGAGTTGGTTACAGATGGAGGAGTTGGTTACTGATCGAGGAGTTGGTTACAGATGGAGGAGTTGGTTACTGATGGAGGAGTTGGTTACTGATGGAGGAGTTGGTCACAGATGGAGGAGTTGGTTACTGATGGAGGAGTTGGTTACAGATGGAGGAGTTGGTTACTGATGGAGGAGTTGGTTACAGACGGAGGAGTTGGTTACAGATGGAGGAGTTGGTTACAGATGGAGGAGTTGGTTACTGACGGAGGAGGTGGTTACAGATGGAGGAGTTGGTTACTGATGGAGGAGTTGGTTACAGACGGAGGAGTTGGTTACAGATGGAGGAGTTGGTTACAGACGGAGGAGTTGGTTACAGATGGAGGAGTTGGTTACAGATGGAGGAGTTGGTTACTGATGGAGGAGTTGGTTACAGATGGAGGAGTTGGTTACAGATGGAGGAGTTGGTTACAGACGGAGGAGGTGGTTACAGACGGAGGAGTTGGTTACTGATGGAGGAGTTGGTTACTGATGGAGGAGTTGGTTACAGATGGAGGAGTTGGTTACAGATGGAGGAGTTGGTTACAGATGGAGGAGTTGGTTACAGATGGAGGAGTTGGTTACTGATGGAGGAGTTGGTTACAGATGGAGGAGTTGGTTACAGATGGAGGAGTTGGTTACTGATGGAGGAGTTGGTTACAGATGGAGGAGTTGGTTACTGAAGGAGGAGTTGGTTACAGACGGAGGAGTTGGTTACAGACGGAGGAGTTGGTTACAGATGGAGGAGTTGGTTACTGACGGAGGAGGTGGTTACAGATGGAGGAGTTGGTTACAGACGGAGGAGTTGGTTACAGACGGAGGAGTTGGTTACAGATGGAGGAGTTGGTTACTGATGGAGGAGTTGGTTACAGACGGAGGAGTTGGTTACAGATGGAGGAGTTGGTTACAGATGGAGGAGTTGGTTACTGATGGAGGAGTTGGTTACAGATGGAGGAGTTGGTTACAGATGGAGGAGTTGGTTACTGATCGAGGAGTTGGTTACAGATGGAGGAGTTGGTTACTGATGGAGGAGTTGGTTACTGATGGAGGAGTTGGTTACTGATGGAGGAGTTGGTTACTGATGGAGGAGTTGGTTACAGATGGAGGAGTTGGTTACTGATGGAGGAGTTGGTTACAGACGGAGGAGTTGGTTACAGATGGAGGAGTTGGTTACTGATGGAGGAGTTGGTTACAGATGGAGGAGTTGGTTACTGATGGAGGAGTTGGTTACAGACGGAGGAGTTGGTTACAGATGGAGGAGTTGGTTACAGATGGAGGAGTTGGTTACTGACGGAGGAGGTGGTTACAGATGGAGGAGTTGGTTACTGATGGAGGAGTTGGTTACAGACGGAGGAGTTGGTTACAGATGGAGGAGTTGGTTACAGACGGAGGAGTTGGTTACAGATGGAGGAGTTGGTTACAGATGGAGGAGTTGGTTACTGATGGAGGAGTTGGTTACAGATGGAGGAGTTGGTTACAGATGGAGGAGTTGGTTACAGACGGAGGAGGTGGTTACAGACGGAGTAGTTGGTTACTGATGGAGGAGTTGGTTACTGATGGAGGAGTTGGTTACAGATGGAGGAGTTGGTTACAGATGGAGGAGTTGGTTACAGATGGAGGAGTTGGTTACTGATGGAGGAGTTGGTTACAGATGGAGGAGTTGGTTACAGATGGAGGAGTTGGTTACTGATCGAGAAGTTGGTTACTGATGGAGGAGTTGTTCACAGATGGAGGAGTTGGTTACAGATGGAGGAGTTGGTCACAGATGGAGGAGTTGGTAACAGATGGAGGAGTTGGTTACAGATGGAGGAGTTGGTCACAGATGGAGGAGTTGGTTACAGATGGAGGAGTTGGTTACAGATGGAGGAGTTGGTTACTGATGGAGGAGTTGGTCACAGACGGAGGAGTTGGTTACAGATGGAGGAGTTGGTTACAGATGGAGGAGTTGGTCACAGACGGAGGAGTTGGTTACAGACGGAGGAGTTGGTCACAGATGGAGGAGTTGGTTACTGATGGAGGAGTTGGTTACTGATGGAGGAGTTGGTTACTGATGGAGGAGTTGGTTACAGATGGAGGAGTTGGTTACTGATCGAGGAGTTGGTTACTGATGGAGGAGTTGGTTACAGATGGAGGAGTTGATCACAGATGGAGGAGTTGGTTACAGATGGAGGAGTTGGTTACAGATGGAGGAGTTGGTTACAGACGGAGGAGTTGGTTACAGATGGAGGAGTTGGTCACAGATGGAGGAGTTGGTTACAGACGGAGGAGTTGGTTACAGATGGAGGAGTTGATCACAGATGGAGGAGTTGGTTACAGATGGAGGAGTTGGTTACAGATGGAGGAGTTGGTTACAGACGGAGGAGTTGGTTACAGATGGAGGAGTTGGTTACAGACGGAGGAGGTGGTTACAGATGGAGGAGTTGGTTACAGATGGAGGAGTTGGTCACAGACGGAGGAGTTGGTTACAGATGGAGGAGTTGGTTACAGATGGAGGAGTTGGTTACAGACGGGGGAGTTGGTCACAGACGGAGGAGTTGGTTACAGACGGAGGAGTTGGTCACAGATGGAGGAATTGGTTACAGACGGAGGAGTTGGTTACAGATGGAGGAGTTGGTTACAGACGGAGGAGTTGGTTACAGACGGAGGAGTTGGTTACTGATGGAGGAGTTGTTCACAGATGGAGGAGTTGGTTACAGATGGAGGAGTTGGTTACTGATGGAGGAGTTGGTTACAGACGGAGGAGTTGGTTACAGATGGAGGAGTTGGTTACAGATGGAGGAGTTGGTTACAGACGGAGGAGTTGGTTACAGATGGAGGAGTTGGTTACTGATGGAGGAGTTGGTTACAGATGGAGGAGTTGATCACAGATGGAGGAGTTGGTTACAGATGGAGGAGTTGGTTACAGATGGAGGAGTTGATCACAGATGGAGGAGTTGGTTACAGATGGAGGAGTTGGTTACTGATGGAGGAGTTGGTTACAGATGGAGGAGTTGGTTACTGATCGAGGAGTTGGTTACTGATGGAGGAGTTGGTTACAGATGGAGGAGTTGATCACAGATGGAGGAGTTGGTTACAGATGGAGGAGTTGGTTACAGATGGAGGAGTTGGTTACAGACGGAGGAGTTGGTTACAGATGGAGGAGTTGGTCACAGATGGAGGAGTTGGTTACAGACGGAGGAGTTGGTTACAGATGGAGGAGTTGATCACAGATGGAGGAGTTGGTTACAGATGGAGGAGTTGGTTACAGATGGAGGAGTTGGTTACAGACGGAGGAGTTGGTTACAGACGGAGGAGTTGGTTACAGACGGAGGAGGTGGTTACAGATGGAGGAGTTGGTTACAGACGGAGGAGTTGGTTACAGACGGAGGAGTTGGTTACTGATGGAGGAGTTGTTCACAGATGGAGGAGTTGGTTACAGACGGAGGAGTTGGTTACAGATGGAGGAGTTGGTTACAGATGGAGGAGTTGGTTACTGATGGAGGAGTTGGTTACAGATGGAGGAGTTGGTTACAGATGGAGGAGTTGGTTACAGATGGAGGAGTTGGTTACTGATCGAGGAGTTGGTTACAGATGGAGGAGTTGGTTACTGATGGAGGAGTTGGTTACTGATGGAGGAGTTGGTTACAGATGGAGGAGTTGGTTACAGATGGAGGAGTTGGTTACTGATCGAGGAGTTGGTTACAGATGGAGGAGTTGGTTACTGATGGAGGAGTTGGTTACAGACGGAGGAGTTCGTTACTGATGGAGGAGTTGGTTACAGATGGAGGAGTTGGTTACAGATGGAGGAGTTGGTCACAGATGGAGGAGTTGGTTACAGATGGAGGAGTTGGTTACAGATGGAGGAGTTGGTTACTGATGGAGGAGTTGGTCACAGACGGAGGAGTTGGTCACAGATGGAGGAGTTGGTTACAGATGGAGGAGTTGGTCACAGACGGAGGAGTTGGTTACTGATGGAGGAGTTGTTCACAGATGGAGGAGTTGGTTACTGATGGAGGAGTTGGTTACTGATGGAGGAGTTGGTTACAGATGGAGGAGTTGGTTACTGATGGAGGAGTTGGTTACAGATGGAGGAGTTGGTTACTGATCGAGGAGTTGGTCACTGATGGAGGAGTTGGTTACAGATGGAGGAGTTGATCACAGATGGAGGAGTTGGTTACAGATGGAGGAGTTGGTTACAGATGGAGGAGTTGGTTACAGACGGAGGAGTTGGTTACTGATGGAGGAGTTGGTTACAGATGGAGGAGTTGGTTACTGATCGAGGAGTTGGTCACTGATGGAGGAGTTGGTTACAGATGGAGGAGTTGATCACAGATGGAGGAGTTGGTTACAGATGGAGGAGTTGGTTACAGATGGAGGAGTTGATCACAGATGGAGGAGTTGGTTACAGATGGAGGAGTTGGTTACAGATGGAGGAGTTGGTTACAGACGGAGGAGTTGGTTACAGACGGAGGAGTTGGTTACAGACGGAGGAGGTGGTTACAGATGGAGGAGTTGGTTACAGATGGAGGAGTTGGTCACAGACGGAGGAGTTGGTTACAGATGGAGGAGTTGGTTACAGATGGAGGAGTTGGTTACAGACGGAGGAGTTGGTCACAGATGGAGGAGTTGGTTACAGACGGAGGAGTTGGTTACAGACGGAGGAGTTGGTTACAGACGGAGGAGTTGGTTACTGATGGAGGAGTATTTCACAGATGGAGGAGTTGGTTACAGACGGAGGACTTGGTTACAGATGGAGGAGTTGGTTACAGATGGAGGAGTTGGTTACAGACGGGGGGGTTGGTTACAGATGGAGGAGTTGGTTACTGATGGAGGAGTTGGTCACAGACGGAGGAGTTGGTTACAGACGGAGGAGTTGGTCACAGATGGAGGAGTTGGTTACAGACGGAGGAGTTGGTTACAGACGGAGGAGTTGGTTACAGACGGAGGAGTTGGTTACTGATGGAGGAGTATTTCACAGATGGAGGAGTTGGTTACAGATGGAGGAGTTGGTTACAGACGGAGGACTTGGTTACAGATGGAGGAGTTGGTTACAGACGGAGGACTTGGTTACAGATGGAGGAGTTGGTTACAGATGGAGGAGTTGGTTACAGACGGAGGACTTGGTTACAGATGGAGGAGTTGGTTACAGATGGAGGAGTTGGTTACTGATGGAGGAGTTGGTTACAGACGGAGGAGTTGGTTACAGACGGAGGAGTTGGTTACAGACGGAGGAGTTGGTTACTGATGGAGGAGTTGGTTACAGATGGAGGAGTTGGTCACGGACGGAGGAGTTGGTTACAGACGGAGGAGTTGGTCACAGACGGAGGAGTTGGTTACAGACGGAGGAGTTGGTTACAGATGGAGGAGTTGGTTACTGATGGAGGAGTTGGTCACAGATGGAGGAGTTGGTTACAGATGGAGGAGTTGGTTACAGATGGAGGAGTTGGTTACTGATGGAGGAGTTGGTCACAGATGGAGGAGTTGGTTACTGATGGAGGAGTTGGTCACAGACGGGGGAGTTGGTCACAGATGGAGGAGTTGGTTACAGATGGAGGAGTTGGTTACAGATGGAGGAGTTGGTTACAGATGGAGGAGTTGGTTACAGACGGAGGAGTTGGTTACAGATGGAGGAGTTGGTTACAGATGGAGGAGTTGGTTACAGACGGAGGAGTTGGTTACTGATGGAGGAGTTGGTCACAGATGGAGGAGTTGGTTACTGATGGAGGAGTTGGTTACAGATGGAGGAGTTGGTTACTGATGGAGGAGTTGGTTACAGACGGAGGAGTTGGTTACAGATGGAGGAGTTGGTCACAGACGGAGGAGTTGGTTACAGATGGAGGAGTTGGTCACAGATGGAGGAGTTGGTTACAGACGGCGGAGTTGGTTACAGACGGAGGAGTTGGTTACTGATGGAGGAGTTGTTCACAGATGGAGGAGTTGGTTACAGACGGAGGAGTTGGTTACAGATGGAGGAGTTGGTTACAGATGGAGGAGTTGGTTACTGATGGAGGAGTTGGTTACAGACGGAGGAGTTGGTTACAGACGGAGGAGTTGGTTACAGACGGAGGAGTTGGTTACAGACGGAGGAGTTGGTCACAGACGGAGGAGTTGGTTACAGACGGAGGAGTTGGTTACAGATGGAGGAGTTGGTCACAGATGGAGGAGTTGGTCACAGATGGAGGAGTTGGTTACAGATGGAGGAGTTGGTTACAGACGGAGGAGTTGGTTACAGATGGAGGAGTTGGTCACAGATGGAGGAGTTGGTTACAGACGGAGGAGTTGGTTACAGATGGAGGAGTTGGTTACAGACGGAGGAGTTGGTCACAGACGGAGGAGTTGGTTACAGACGGAGGAGTTGGTTACAGACGGAGGAGTTGGTTACAGATGGAGGAGTTGGTTACTGATGGAGGAGTTGGTCACAGATGGAGGAGTTGGTTACAGATGGAGGAGTTGGTTACTGATGGAGGAGTTGTTCACAGATGGAGGAGTTGGTTACAGACGGAGGAGTTGGTTACAGATGGAGGAGTTGGTTACAGATGGAGGAGTTGGTTACTGATGGAGGAGTTGGTTACAGACGGAGGAGTTGGTTACTGATCGAGGAGTTGGTTACAGACGGAGGAGTTGGTTACTGATGGAGGAGTTGTTCACAGATGGAGGAGTTGGTTACAGACGGAGGAGTTGGTTACAGATGGAGGAGTTGGTTACAGATGGAGGAGTTGGTTACTGATGGAGGAGTTGGTTACAGACGGAGGAGTTGGTTACAGACGGAGGAGTTGGTTACAGACGGAGGAGTTGGTTACTGATGGAGGAGTTGGTTACAGATGGAGGAGTTTGTTACTGATGGAGGAGTTGGTCACAGACGGAGGAGTTGGTCACAGATGGAGGAGTTGGTTACAGATGGAGGAGTTGGTCACAGACGGAGGAGTTGGTTACAGACGGAGGAGTTGGTCACAGATGGAGGAATTGGTTACAGACGGAGGAGTTGGTTACAGACGGAGGAGTTGGTTACAGACGGAGGAGTTGGTTACTGATGGAGGAGTTGTTCACAGATGGAGGAGTTGGTTACTGATGGAGGAGTTGGTTACAGATGGAGGAGTTGGTTACTGATGGAGGAGTTGGTTACAGATGGAGGAGTTGGTTACTGATCGAGGAGTTGGTTACTGATGGAGGAGTTGGTTACAGATGGAGGAGTTGATCACAGATGGAGGAGTTGGTTACAGATGGAGGAGTTGGTCACAGATGGAGGAGTTGGTCACAGATGGAGGAGTTGGTTACAGATGGAGGAGTTGGTTACAGACGGAGGAGTTGGTTACAGATGGAGGAGTTGGTCACAGATGGAGGAGTTGGTTACAGACGGAGGAGTTGGTTACAGATGGAGGAGTTGGTTACAGACGGAGGAGTTGGTCACAGACGGAGGAGTTGGTTACAGACGGAGGAGTTGGTTACAGACGGAGGAGTTGGTTACAGATGGAGGAGTTGGTTACTGATGGAGGAGTTGGTCACAGATGGAGGAGTTGGTTACAGATGGAGGAGTTGGTTACTGATGGAGGAGTTGTTCACAGATGGAGGAGTTGGTTACAGACGGAGGAGTTGGTTACAGATGGAGGAGTTGGTTACAGATGGAGGAGTTGGTTACTGATGGAGGAGTTGGTTACAGACGGAGGAGTTGGTTACTGATCGAGGAGTTGGTTACAGACGGAGGAGTTGGTTACTGATGGAGGAGTTGTTCACAGATGGAGGAGTTGGTTACAGACGGAGGAGTTGGTTACAGATGGAGGAGTTGGTTACAGATGGAGGAGTTGGTTACTGATGGAGGAGTTGGTTACAGACGGAGGAGTTGGTTACAGACGGAGGAGTTGGTTACAGACGGAGTTGGTTACTGATGGAGGAGTTGGTTACAGATGGAGGAGTTTGTTACTGATGGAGGAGTTGGTCACAGACGGAGGAGTTGGTCACAGATGGAGGAGTTGGTTACAGATGGAGGAGTTGGTCACAGACGGAGGAGTTGGTTACAGACGGAGGAGTTGGTCACAGATGGAGGAATTGGTTACAGACGGAGGAGTTGGTTACAGACGGAGGAGTTGGTTACAGACGGAGGAGTTGGTTACTGATGGAGGAGTTGTTCACAGATGGAGGAGTTGGTTACTGATGGAGGAGTTGGTTACAGATGGAGGAGTTGGTTACTGATGGAGGAGTTGGTTACAGATGGAGGAGTTGGTTACTGATCGAGGAGTTGGTTACTGATGGAGGAGTTGGTTACAGATGGAGGAGTTGATCACAGATGGAGGAGTTGGTTACAGATGGAGGAGTTGGTTACAGATGGAGGAGTTGGTTACAGACGGAGGAGTTGGTTACAGACGGAGGAGTTGGTTACAGACGGAGGAGTTGGTTACAGATGGAGGAGTTGGTTACAGACGGAGGAGGTGGTTACAGATGGAGGAGTTGGTTACAGATGGAGGAGTTGGTCACAGACGGAGGAGTTGGTTACAGATGGAGGAGTTGGTTACAGATGGAGGAGTTGGTTACAGACGGGGGAGTTGGTTACAGATGGAGGAGTTGGTTACTGATGGAGGAGTTGGTCACAGACGGAGGAGTTGGTTACAGACGGAGGAGTTGGTCACAGATGGAGGAGTTGGTTACAGACGGAGGAGTTGGTTACAGATGGAGGAGTTGGTTACAGACGGAGGAGTTGGTTACAGACGGAGGAGTTGGTTACTGATGGAGGAGTTGTTCACAGATGGAGGAGTTGGTTACAGACGGAGGAGTTGGTTACAGATGGAGGAGTTGGTTACAGATGGAGGAGTTGGTTACTGATGGAGGAGTTGGTTACAGACGGAGGAGTTGGTTACAGATGGAGGAGTTGGTCACAGATGGAGGAGTTGGTTACAGACGGAGGAGTTGGTTACAGACGGAGGAGTTGGTTACAGACGGAGGAGTTGGTTACTGATGGAGGAGTTGGTTACAGATGGAGGAGTTGGTCACAGACGGAGGAGTTGGTTACAGACGGAGGAGTTGGTTACTGATGGAGGAGTCGGTCACAGATGGAGGAGTTGGTTACAGAAGGAGGAGTTGGTTACAGATGGAGGAGTTGGTTACTGATGGAGGAGTTGGTCACAGATGGAGGAGTTGGTTACTGATGGAGGAGTTGGTCACAGACGGGGGAGTTGGTTACAGATGGAGGAGTTGGTTACAGACGGAGGAGTTGGTTACAGATGGAGGAGTTGGTCACAGATGGAGGAGTTGGTTACAGACGGAGGAGTTGATCACAGATGGAGGAGTTGGTTACAGATGGAGGAGTTGGTTACAGATGGAGGAGTTGGTTACAGACGGAGGAGTTGGTTACAGATGGAGGAGTTGGTTACAGACGGAGGAGGTGGTTACAGATGGAGGAGTTGGTTACAGATGGAGGAGTTGGTCACAGACGGAGGAGTTGGTTACAGATGGAGGAGTTGGTTACAGATGGAGGAGTTGGTTACAGACGGGGGAGTTGGTTACTGATGGAGGAGTTGGTTACTGATGGAGGAGTTGGTCACAGACGGAGGAGTTGGTTACAGACGGAGGAGGTGGTTACAGATGGAGGAGTTGGTTACAGATGGAGGAGTTGGTCACAGATGGACGAGTTGGTTACAGACGGAGGAGTTGGTTACAGATGGAGGAGTTGGTTACAGACGGAGGAGTTGGTTACAGACGGAGGAGTTGGTTACTGATGGAGGAGTTGTTCACAGATGGAGGAGTTGGTTACAGACGGAGGAGTTGGTTACAGATGGAGGAGTTGGTTACAGATGGAGGAGTTGGTTACTGATGGAGGAGTTGGTTACAGACGGAGGAGTTGGTTACAGACGGAGGAGTTGGTTACAGACGGAGGAGTTGGTTACTGATGGAGGAGTTGGTTACAGATGGAGGAGTTGGTCACAGACGGAGGAGTTGGTTACAGACGGAGGAGTTGGTTACTGATGGAGGAGTCGGTCACAGATGGAGGAGTTGGTTACTGATGGAGGAGTTGGTCACAGATGGAGGAGTTGGTAACTGATGGAGGAGTTGGTCACAGACGGGGGAGTTGGTTACAGATGGAGGAGTTGGTTACAGATGGAGGAGTTGGTTACAGATGGAGGAGTTGTTCACAGATGGAGGAGTTGGTTACTGATGGAGGAGTTGGTTACAGATGGAGGAGTTGGTTACTGATGGAGGAGTTGGTTACAGATGGAGGAGTTGGTTACTGATCGAGGAGTTGGTTACTGATGGAGGAGTTGGTTACAGATGGAGGAGTTGATCACAGATGGAGGAGTTGGTTACAGATGGAGGAGTTGGTTACAGATGGAGGAGTTGGTTACAGACGGAGGAGTTGGTTACAGATGGAGGAGTTGGTTACAGACGGAGGAGTTGGTTACAGATGGAGGAGTTGGTTACAGACGGAGGAGGTGGTTACAGATGGAGGAGTTGGTTACAGATGGAGGAGTTGGTCACAGACGGAGGAGTTGGTTACAGATGGAGGAGTTGGTTACAGATGGAGGAGTTGGTTACAGACGGGGGAGTTGGTTACAGATGGAGGAGTTGGTTACTGATGGAGGAGTTGGTCACAGACGGAGGAGTTGGTTACAGACGGAGGAGTTGGTCACAGATGGAGGAGTTGGTTACAGACGGAGGAGTTGGTTACAGATGGAGGAGTTGGTTACAGACGGAGGAGTTGGTTACAGACGGAGGAGTTGGTTACTGATGGAGGAGTTGTTCACAGATGGAGGAGTTGGTTACAGACGGAGGAGTTGGTTACAGATGGAGGAGTTGGTTACAGATGGAGGAGTTGGTTACTGATGGAGGAGTTGGTTACAGACGGAGGAGTTGGTTACAGATGGAGGAGTTGGTCACAGATGGAGGAGTTGGTTACAGACGGAGGAGTTGGTTACAGACGGAGGAGTTGGTTACAGACGGAGGAGTTGGTTACTGATGGAGGAGTTGGTTACAGATGGAGGAGTTGGTCACAGACGGAGGAGTTGGTTACAGACGGAGGAGTTGGTTACTGATGGAGGAGTCGGTCACAGATGGAGGAGTTGGTTACAGAAGGAGGAGTTGGTTACAGATGGAGGAGTTGGTTACTGATGGAGGAGTTGGTCACAGATGGAGGAGTTGGTTACTGATGGAGGAGTTGGTCACAGACGGGGGAGTTGGTTACAGATGGAGGAGTTGGTTACAGACGGAGGAGTTGGTTACAGATGGAGGAGTTGGTCACAGATGGAGGAGTTGGTTACAGACGGAGGAGTTGATCACAGATGGAGGAGTTGGTTACAGATGGAGGAGTTGGTTACAGACGGAGGAGTTGGTTACAGATGGAGGAGTTGGTTACAGACGGAGGAGGTGGTTACAGATGGAGGAGTTGGTTACAGATGGAGGAGTTGGTCACAGACGGAGGAGTTGGTTACAGATGGAGGAGTTGGTTACAGATGGAGGAGTTGGTTACAGACGGGGGAGTTGGTTACTGATGGAGGAGTTGGTTACTGATGGAGGAGTTGGTCACAGACGGAGGAGTTGGTTACAGACGGAGGAGTTGGTCACAGATGGACGAGTTGGTTACAGACGGAGGAGTTGGTTACAGATGGAGGAGTTGGTTACAGACGGAGGAGTTGGTTACAGACGGAGGAGTTGGTTACTGATGGAGGAGTTGTTCACAGATGGAGGAGTTGGTTACAGACGGAGGAGTTGGTTACAGATGGAGGAGTTGGTTACAGATGGAGGAGTTGGTTACTGATGGAGGAGTTGGTTACAGACGGAGGAGTTGGTTACAGACGGAGGAGTTGGTTACTGATGGAGGAGTTGGTTACAGATGGAGGAGTTGGTCACAGACGGAGGAGTTGGTTACAGACGGAGGAGTTGGTTACTGATGGAGGAGTCGGTCACAGATGGAGGAGTTGGTTACTGATGGAGGAGTTGGTCACAGATGGAGGAGTTGGTAACTGATGGAGGAGTTGGTCACAGACGGGGGAGTTGGTTACAGATGGAGGAGTTGGTTACAGATGGAGGAGTTGGTTACAGATGGAGGAGTTGGTTACAGACGGAGGAGTTGGTTACAGACGGAGGAGTTGGTTACAGATGGAGGAGTTGGTTACAGATGGAGGAGTTGGTTACAGACGGAGGAGTTGGTTACAGATGGAGGAGTTGGTTACTGATGGAGGAGTTGGTCACAGATGGAGGAGTTGGTTACTGATGGAGGAGTTGGTTACAGATGGAGGAGTTGGTTACTGATGGAGGAGTTGGTTACAGACGGAGGAGTTGGTTACTGATGGAGGAGTTGGTCACAGACGGAGGAGTTGGTTACAGACGGAGGAGTTGGTCACAGATGGAGGAGTTGGTTACAGACGGCGGAGTTGGTTACAGACGGAGGAGTTGGTTACTGATGGAGGAGTTGTTCACAGATGGAGGAGTTGGTTACAGACGGAGGAGTTGGTTACAGATGGAGGAGTTGGTTACAGATGGAGGAGTTGGTTACTGATGGAGGAGTTGGTTACAGACGGAGGAGTTGGTTACAGACGGAGGAGTTGGTTACAGACGGAGGAGTTGGTCACAGACGGAGGAGTTGGTTACAGACGGAGGAGTTGGTTACAGATGGAGGAGTTGGTTACAGACGGAGGAGTTGGTCACAGACGGAGGAGTTGGTTACAGACGGAGGAGTTGGTTACAGACGGAGGAGTTGGTTACAGATGGAGGAGTTGGTTACTGATGGAGGAGTTGGTCACAGATGGAGGAGTTGGTTACAGATGGAGGAGTTGGTTACTGATGGAGGAGTTGTTCACAGATGGAGGAGTTGGTTACAGACGGAGGAGTTGGTTACAGATGGAGGAGTTGGTTACAGATGGAGGAGTTGGTCACAGATGGAGGAGTTGGTTACAGACGGAGGAGTTGGTTACTGATGGAGGAGTTGTTCACAGATGGAGGAGTTGGTTACAGACGGAGGAGTTGGTTACAGATGGAGGAGTTGGTTACAGATGGAGGAGTTGGTTACTGATGGAGGAGTTGGTTACAGACGGAGGAGTTGGTTACAGACGGAGGAGTTGGTTACAGATGGAGGAGTTGGTCACAGACGGAGGAGTTGGTTACAGACGGAGGAGTTGGTCACAGATGGAGGAATTGGTTAGAGACGGAGGAGTTGGTTACAGACGGAGGAGTTGGTTACAGACGGAGGAGTTGGTTACTGATGGAGGAGTTGTTCACAGATGGAGGAGTTGGTTACTGATGGAGGAGTTGGTTACTGATGGAGGAGTTGGTTACAGATGGAGGAGTTGGTTACTGATGGAGGAGTTGGTTACAGATGGAGGAGTTGGTTACTGATCGAGGAGTTGGTTACTGATGGAGGAGTTGGTTACAGATGGAGGAGTTGGTCACAGATGGAGGAGTTGGTCACAGATGGAGGAGTTGGTTACAGATGGAGGAGTTGGTCACAGACGGAGGAGTTGGTTACAGACGGAGGAGTTGGTCACAGATGGAGGAGTTGGTCACAGATGGAGGAGTTGGTTACAGATGGAGGAGTTGGTCACAGACGGAGGAGTTGGTTACAGACGGAGGAGTTGGTCACAGATGGAGGAATTGGTTACAGACGGAGGAGTTGGTTACAGACGGAGGAGTTGGTTACAGACGGAGGAGTTGGTTACTGATGGAGGAGTTGTTCACAGATGGAGGAGTTGGTTACTGATGGAGGAGTTGGTTACTGATGGAGGAGTTGGTTACAGATGGAGGAGTTGGTTACTGATGGAGGAGTTGGTTACAGATGGAGGAGTTGGTTACTGATCGAGGAGTTGGTTACTGATGGAGGAGTTGGTTACAGATGGAGGAGTTGATCACAGATGGAGGAGTTGGTTACAGATGGAGGAGTTGGTTACAGATGGAGGAGTTGGTTACAGACGGAGGAGTTGGTTACAGATGGAGGAGTTGGTCACAGATGGAGGAGTTGGTTACAGACGGAGGAGTTGATCACAGATGGAGGAGTTGGTTACAGATGGAGGAGTTGGTTACAGATGGAGGAGTTGGTTACAGACGGAGGAGTTGGTTACAGATGGAGGAGTTGGTTACAGACGGAGGAGGTGGTTACAGATGGAGGAGTTGGTTACAGATGGAGGAGTTGGTCACAGACGGAGGAGTTGGTTACAGATGGAGGAGTTGGTTACAGATGGAGGAGTTGGTTACAGACGGGGGAGTTGGTTACAGATGGAGGAGTTGGTCACAGATGGAGGAGTTGGTCACAGACGGAGGAGTTGGTTACAGACGGAGGAGTTGGTCACAGATGGAGGAGTTGGTTACAGACGGAGGAGTTGGTTACAGATGGAGGAGTTGGTTACAGACGGAGGAGTTGGTTACAGACGGAGGAGTTGGTTACTGATGGAGGAGTTGTTCACAGATGGAGGAGTTGGTTACAGACGGAGGAGTTGGTTACAGATGGAGGAGTTGGTCACAGATGGAGGAGTTGGTTACAGACGGAGGAGTTGGTTACAGATGGAGGAGTTGGTTACAGACGGAGGAGTTGGTCACAGACGGAGGAGTTGGTTACAGACGGAGGAGTTGGTTACAGATGGAGGAGTTGGTTACAGACGGAGGAGTTGGTTACAGATGGAGGAGTTGGTTACAGACGGAGGAGTTGGTTACAGATGGAGGAGTTGGTTACTGATGGAGGAGTTGGTCACAGATGGAGGAGTTGGTTACAGATGGAGGAGTTGGTTACTGATGGAGGAGTTGTTCACAGATGGAGGAGTTGGTTACAGACGGAGGAGTTGGTTACAGATGGAGGAGTTGGTTACTGATGGAGGAGTTGGTTACAGACGGAGGAGTTGGTTACTGATGGAGGAGTTGGTTACAGACGGAGGAGTTGGTTACTGATGGAGGAGTTGTTCACAGATGGAGGAGTTGGTTACAGACGGAGGAGTTGGTTACAGATGGAGGAGTTGGTTACTGATGGAGGAGTTGGTTACAGATGGAGGAGTTGGTTACAGATGGAGGAGTTGGTTACAGATGGAGGAGTTGGTTACTGATGGAGGAGTTGGTTACAGACGGAGGAGTTGGTTACAGATGGAGGAGTTGGTTACAGATGGAGGAGTTGGTTACAGATGGAGGAGTTGGTTACTGATGGAGGAGTTGGTTACAGACGGAGGAGTTGGTTACAGACGGAGGAGTTGGTTACAGATGGAGGAGTTGGTCACAGACGGAGGAGTTGGTTACAGACGGAGGAGTTGGTCACAGATGGAGGAATTGGTTAGAGACGGAGGAGTTGGTTACAGACGGAGGAGTTGGTTACAGACGGAGGAGTTGGTTACAGATGGAGGAGTTGGTCACAGATGAAGGAGTTGGTTACAGACGGAGGAGTTGGTTACAGATGGAGGAGTTGATCACAGATGGAGGAGTTGGTTACAGATGGAGGAGTTGGTTACAGATGGAGGAGTTGGTTACAGACGGAGGAGTTGGTTACAGATGGAGGAGTTGGTTACAGACGGAGGAGGTGGTTACAGATGGAGGAGTTGGTTACAGATGGAGGAGTTGGTTACTGATGGAGGAGTTGGTTACAGATGGAGGAGTTGGTTACAGACGGGGGAGTTGGTTACAGATGGAGGAGTTGGTTACTGATGGAGGAGTTGGTCACAGACGGAGGAGTTGGTTACAGACGGAGGAGTTGGTCACAGATGGAGGAGTTGGTTACAGACGGAGGAGGTGGTTACAGATGGAGGAGTTGGTTACAGACGGAGGAGTTGGTTACAGATGGAGGAGTTGGTTACAGATGGAGGAGTTGGTTACAGACGGGGGAGTTGGTCACAGACGGAGGAGTTGGTTACAGACGGAGGAGTTGGTCACAGATGGAGGAGTTGGTTACAGACGGAGGAGTTGGTTACAGATGGAGGAGTTGGTTACAGACGGAGGAGTTGGTTACAGACGGAGGAGTTGGTTACTGATGGAGGAGTTGTTCACAGATGGAGGAGTTGGTTACAGACGGAGGAGTTGGTTACAGATGGAGGAGTTGGTTACAGATGGAGGAGTTGGTTACTGATGGAGGAGTTGGTTACAGACGGAGGAGTTGGTTACTGATGGAGGAGTTGTTCACAGACGGAGGAGTTGGTTACAGACGGAGGAGTTGGTCACAGACGGAGGAGTTGGTCACAGATGGAGGAGTTGGTTACAGATGGAGGAGTTGGTTACAGACGGAGGAGTTGGTTACAGACGGAGGAGTTGGTTACTGATGGAGGAGTTGGTTACAGATGGAGGAGTTGGTCACAGACGGAGGAGTTGGTT
This sequence comes from Telmatherina bonti, assembly GCF_933228915.1. Taxonomy (NCBI): domain Eukaryota; kingdom Metazoa; phylum Chordata; class Actinopteri; order Atheriniformes; family Telmatherinidae; genus Telmatherina; species Telmatherina bonti. The sequence continues at coordinate 125,756 of NC_136623.1, read as the reverse complement.
ACAGACGGAGGAGTTGGTTACAGACGGAGGAGTTGGTTACAGACGGAGGAGTTGGTTACAGATGGAGGAGTTGGTTACTGATGGAGGAGTTGGTCACAAATGGAGGAGTTGGTTACAGATGGAGGAGTTGGTTACAGATGGAGGAGTTGGTTACTGATGGAGGAGTTGGTCACAGATGGAGGAGTTGGTTACTGATGGAGGAGTTGGTCACAGACGGGGGAGTTGGTTACAGATGGAGGAGTTGGTTACAGATGGAGGAGTTGGTTACAGACGGAGGAGTTGGTTACAGACGGAGGAGTTGGTTACAGATGGAGGAGTTGGTTACAGATGGAGGAGTTGGTTACAGATGGAGGAGTTGGTTACAGACGGAGGAGTTGGTTACAGATGGAGGAGTTGGTCACAGACGGAGGAGTTGGTTACAGACGGAGGAGTTGGTTACAGATGGAGGAGTTGGTTACAGATGGAGGAGTTGGTTACAGACGGAGGAGTTGGTTACAGACGGAGGAGTTGGTTACAGATGGAGGAGTTGGTCACAGACGGAGGAGTTGGTCACAGATGGAGGAGTTGGTTACTGATGGAGGAGTTGGTCACAGATGGAGGAGTTGGTTACAGATGGAGGAGTTGGTTACAGATGGAGGAGTTGGTTACTGATGGAGGAGTTGGTCACAGATGGAGGAGTTGGTTACTGATGGAGGAGTTGGTCACAGACGGGGGAGTTGGTTACAGATGGAGGAGTTGGTCACAGACGGAGGAGTTGGTCACAGATGGAGGAGTTGGTCACAGATGGAGGAGTTGGTTACAGACGGAGGAATTGGTTACAGATGGAGGAGTTGGTCACAGATGGAGGAGTTGGTTACAGATGGAGGAGTTGGTTACAGACGGAGGAGTTGGTTACAGATGGAGGAGTTGGTTACAGATGGAGGAGTTGGTTACAGATGGAGGAGTTGGTTACAGATGGAGGAGTTGGTTACAGACGGAGGAGTTGGTTACAGATGGAGGAGTTGGTTACAGATGGAGGAGTTGGTTACAGACGGAGGAGTTGGTTACAGATGGAGGAGTTGGTTACTGATGGAGGAGTTGGTCACAGATGGAGGAGTTGGTTACTGATGGAGGAGTTGGTTACAGATGGAGGAGTTGGTTACTGATGGAGGAGTTGGTTACAGACGGAGGAGTTGGTTACAGATGGAGGAGTTGGTCACAGACGGAGGAGTTGGTTACAGACGGAGGAGTTGGTCACAGATGGAGGAGTTGGTTACAGACGGCGGAGTTGGTTACAGACGGAGGAGTTGGTTACTGATGGAGGAGTTGTTCACAGATGGAGGAGTTGGTTACAGACGGAGGAGTTGGTTACAGATGGAGGAGTTGGTTACAGATGGAGGAGTTGGTTACTGATGGAGGAGTTGGTTACAGACGGAGGAGTTGGTTACAGACGGAGGAGTTGGTTACAGACGGAGGAGTTGGTCACAGACGGAGGAGTTGGTTACAGACGGAGGAGTTGGTCACAGACGGAGGAGTTGGTTACAGACGGAGGAGTTGGTTACAGATGGAGGAGTTGGTTACTGATGGAGGAGTTGGTCACAGATGGAGGAGTTGGTTACAGATGGAGGAGTTGGTTACAGATGGAGGAGTTGGTTACTGATGGAGGAGTTGGTCACAGATGGAGGAGTTGGTTACTGATGGAGGAGTTGGTTACAGATGGAGGAGTTGGTCACAGATGGAGGAGTTGGTCACAGATGGAGGAGTTGGTCACAGATGGAGGAGTTGGTCACAGATGGAGGAGTTGGTCACAGATGGAGGAGTTGGTCACAGATGGAGGAGTTGGTCACAGATGGAGGAGTTGGTCACAGATGGAGGAGTTGGTTACTGATGGAGGAGTTGGTCACAGATGGAGGAGTTGGTTACAGACGGAGGAGTTGGTCACAGATGGAGGAGTTGGTCACAGATGGAGGAGTTGGTCACAGATGGAGGAGTTGGTCACAGATGGAGGAGTTGGTTACTGATGGAGGAGTTGGTTACAGATGGAGGAGTTGGTTACAGACGGAGGAGTTGGTTACAGATGGAGGAGTTGGTTACTGATGGAGGAGTTGGTCACAGACGGAGGAGTTGGTCACAGACGGGGGAGTTGGTTACAGATGGAGCAGTTGGTCACAGATGGAGCAGTTGGTCACAGACGGAGGAGTTGGTCACAGATGGAGGAGTTGGTTACAGACGGAGGAGTTGGTTACAGACGGAGGAGTTGGTTACAGATGGAGGAGTTGGTTACAGACGGAGGAGTTGGTTACAGACGGAGGAGTTGGTTACAGACGGAGGAGTTGGTCACAGATGGAGGAGTTGGTCACAGATGGAGGAGTTGGTTACAGACGGGGGAGTTGGTTACAGACGGAGGAGTTGGTTACAGACGGAGGAGTTGGTTACAGATGGAGGAGTTGGTTACTGATGGAGGAGTTGGTTACAGACGGAGGAGGTGGTTACAGATGGAGGAGTTGGTTACAGATGGAGGAGTTGGTTACAGATGGAGGAGTTGGTTACAGACGGAGGAGTTGGTTACAGACGGAGGAGGTGGTTACAGATGGAGGAGTTGGTTACAGATGGAGGAGTTGGTTACAGATGGAGGAGTTGGTTACTGATGGAGGAGTTGGTTACTGATGGAGGAGTTGGTTACAGACGGAGGAGTTGGTTACAGATGGAGGAGTTGGTTACTGATAGAGGAGTTGGTTACAGACGGAGGAGTTGGTTACAGATGGAGGAGTTGGTTACAGATGGAGGAGTTGGTTACTGATGGAGTTGGTTACAGATGGAGGAGTTGGTTACTGATGGAGGAGTTGGTTACAGATGGAGGAGTTGGTTACAGATGGAGGAGTTGGTTACAGATGGAGGAGTTGGTTACTGATCGAGGAGTTGGTTACAGATGGAGGAGTTGGTTACTGATGGAGGAGTTGGTTACTGATGGAGGAGTTGGTTACAGATGGAGGAGTTGGTTACAGATGGAGGAGTTGGTTACTGATCGAGGAGTTGGTTACAGATGGAGGAGTTGGTTGCAGACGGAGGAGTTGGTTACTGATGGAGGAGTTGGTTACAGACGGAGGAGTTGGTTACAGATGGAGGAGTTGGTTACAGATGGAGGAGTTGGTTACTGATGGAGGAGTTGGTTACTGATGGAGGAGTTGGTCACAGATGGAGGAGTTGGTTACAGACGGAGGAGTTGGTCACAGACGGGGGAGTTGGTTACAGATGGAGCAGTTGGTCACAGACGGAGGAGTTGGTCACAGATGGAGGAGTTGGTCACAGATGGAGGAGTTGGTTACAGACGGAGGAGTTGGTTACAGACGGAGGAGTTGGTTACAGATGGAGGAGTTGGTTACAGACGGAGGAGTTGGTCACAGATGGAGGAGTTGGTCACAGATGGAGGAGTTGGTTACAGACGGGGGAGTTGGTTACAGACGGAGGAGTTGGTTACAGATGGAGGAGTTGGTTACAGATGGAGGAGTTGGTTACTGATGGAGGAGTTGGTTACAGACGGAGGAGGTGGTTACAGATGGAGGAGTTGGTTACAGATGGAGGAGTTGGTTACAGATGGAGGAGTTGGTTACAGACGGAGGAGTTGGTTACAGACGGAGGAGGTGGTTACAGATGGAGGAGTTGGTTACAGATGGAGGAGTTGGTTACAGATGGAGGAGTTGGTTACTGATGGAGGAGTTGGTTACTGATGGAGGAGTTGGTTACAGACGGAGGAGTTGGTTACAGATGGAGGAGTTGGTTACAGATGGAGGAGTTGGTTACTGATGGAGGAGTTGGTTACAGATGGAGGAGTTGGTTACTGATGGAGGAGTTGGTTACAGATGGAGGAGTTGGTTACAGATGGAGGAGTTGGTTACAGATGGAGGAGTTGGTTACTGATCGAGGAGTTGGTTACAGATGGAGGAGTTGGTTACTGATGGAGGAGTTGGTTACTGATGGAGGAGTTGGTTACAGATGGAGGAGTCGGTTACAGATGGAGGAGTTGGTTACTGATGGAGGAGGTGGTTACAGATGGAGGAGTTGGTTACAGATGGAGGAGTTGGTTACTGATCGAGGAGTTGGTTACAGATGGAGGAGTTGGTTACTGATTGAGGAGTTGGTTACAGACGGAGGAGTTGGTTACAGATGGAGGAGTTGGTTACAGACGGAGGAGTTGGTTACTGATGGAGGAGTTGGTTACAGATGGAGGAGTTGGTCACAGATGGAGGAGTTGGTTACTGATGGAGGAGTTGGTCACAGATGGAGGAGTTGGTTACAGATGGAGGAGTTGGTTACAGATGGAGGAGTTGGTCACAGATGGAGGAGTTGTTTACAGATGGAGGAGTTGGTTACAGATGGAGGAGTTGGTTACTGATGGAGGAGTTGGTTACTGATCGGGGAGTTGGTTACTGATGGAGGAGTTGGTTACAGATGGAGGAGTTGGTCACAGATGGAGGAGTTGGTTACAGATGGAGGAGTTGGTTACAGATGGAGGAGTTGGTCACAGATGGAGGAGTTGGTTACAGACGGAGGAGTTGGTTACAGATGGAGGAGTTGATCACAGATGGAGGAGTTGGTTACAGACGGAGGAGTTGGTTACTGATGGAGGAGTTGGTTACAGATGGAGGAGTTGGTCACAGACGGAGGAGTTGGTTACAGACGGAGGAGTTGGTCACAGATGGAGGAGTTGGTTACAGACGGAGGAGTTGGTTACAGACGGAGGAGTTGGTTACTGATGGAGGAGTTGTTCACAGATGGAGGAGTTGGTTACTGATGGAGGAGTTGGTTACTGATGGAGGAGTTGGTTACAGATGGAGGAGTTGGTTACAGACGGAGGAGTTGGTTACAGATGGAGGAGTTGGTTACAGATGGAGGAGTTGGTCACAGACGGAGGAGTTGGTTACAGACGGAGGAGTTGGTCACAGATGGAGGAGTTGGTTACAGACGGAGGAGTTGGTTACAGACGGAGGAGTTGGTTACTGATGGAGGAGTTGTTCACAGATGGAGGAGTTGGTTACTGATGGAGGAGTTGGTTACTGATGGAGGAGTTGGTTACAGATGGAGGAGTTGGTTACTGATGGAGGAGTTGGTTACAGATGGAGGAGTTGGTTACTGATCGGGGAGTTGGTTACTGATGGAGGAGTTGGTTACAGATGGAGGAGTTGGTCACAGATGGAGGAGTTGGTTACAGATGGAGGAGTTGGTTACAGATGGAGGAGTTGGTCACAGATGGAGGAGTTGGTTACAGACGGAGGAGTTGGTTACAGATGGAGGAGTTGATCACAGATGGAGGAGTTGGTTACAGACGGAGGAGTTGGTTACTGATGGAGGAGTTGGTTACAGATGGAGGAGTTGGTTACAGACGGAGGAGGTGGTTACAGACGGAGGAGTTGGTTACAGACGGAGGAGTTGGTTACAGACGGAGGAGTTGGTCACAGATGGAGGAGTTGGTCACAGATGGAGGAGTTGGTTACAGATGGAGGAGTTGGTTACTGATGGAGGAGTTGGTTACTGATGGAGGAGTTGGTTACAGACGGAGGAGTTGGTTACAGATGGAGGAGTTGGTTACTGATGGAGGAGTTGGTTACAGACGGAGGAGTTGGTTACAGATGGAGGAGTTGGTTACAGATGGAGGAGTTGGTTACTGATGGAGGAGTAGGTTACAGACGGAGGAGTTGGTTACAGATGGAGGAGTTGGTTACAGACGGAGGAGTTGGTTACTGATGGAGGAGTTGGTTACAGACGGAGGAGTTGGTTACAGATGGAGGAGTTGGTTACAGATGGAGGAGTTGGTTACTGATCGAGGAGTTGGTTACAGATGGAGGAGTTGGTTACTGATGGAGGAGTTGGTTACTGATGGAGGAGTTGGTTACAGATGGAGGAGTTGGTTACAGATGGAGGAGTTGGTTACTGATGGAGGAGTTGGTTACAGATGGAGGCGTTGGTTACTGATGGAGGAGTTGTTCACAGATGGAGGAGTTGGTTACAGACGGAGGAGTTGGTTACAGATGGAGGAGTTGGTTACAGATGGAGGAGTTGGTTACAGATGGAGGAGTTGGTTACTGATGGAGGAGTTGGTTACAGATGGAGGAGTTGGTTACAGATGGAGGAGTTGGTTACAGATGGAGGAGTTGGTTACTGATCGAGGAGTTGGTTACAGATGGAGGAGTTGGTTACTGATGGAGGAGTTGGTTACTGATGGAGGAGTTGTTTACTGATGGAGGAGTTGGTTACAGATGGAGGAGTTGGTTACAGATGGAGGAGTTGGTTACTGATCGAGGAGTTGGTTACAGATGGAGGAGTTGGTTACTGATTGAGGAGTTGGTTACAGACGGAGGAGTTGGTTACAGATGGAGGAGTTGGTTACAGACGGAGGAGTTGGTTACTGATGGAGGAGTTGGTTACAGATGGAGGAGTTGGTTACTGATGGAGGAGTTAGTTACTGATGGAGGAGTTGGTCACAGATGGAGGAGTTGGTTACAGATGGAGGAGTTGGTTACAGATGGAGGAGTTGGTCACAGATGGAGGAGTTGTTTACAGATGGAGGAGTTGGTTACAGATGGAGGAGTTGGTTACTGATGGAGGAGTTGGTCACAGACGGAGGAGTTGGTTACAGATGGAGGAGTTGGTTACAGATGGAGGAGTTGGTCACAGACGGAGGAGTTGGTTACAGACGGAGGAGTTGGTCACAGATGGAGGAGTTGGTTACAGACGGAGGAGTTGGTTACAGACGGAGGAGTTGGTTACTGATGGAGGAGTTGTTCACAGATGGAGGAGTTGGTTACTGATGGAGGAGTTGGTTACTGATGGAGGAGTTGGTTACAGATGGAGGAGTTGGTTACTGATGGAGGAGTTGGTTACAGATGGAGGAGTTGGTTACTGATCGGGGAGTTGGTTACTGATGGAGGAGTTGGTTACAGATGGAGGAGTTGGTCACAGATGGAGGAGTTGGTTACAGATGGAGGAGTTGGTTACAGATGGAGGAGTTGGTCACAGATGGAGGAGTTGGTTACAGACGGAGGAGTTGGTTACAGATGGAGGAGTTGATCACAGATGGAGGAGTTGGTTACAGATGGAGGAGTTGGTTACAGATGGAGGAGTTGGTTACAGACGGAGGAGTTGGTTACAGACGGAGGAGTTGGTTACTGATGGAGGAGTTGGTTACAGATGGAGGAGTTGGTTACAGACGGAGGAGGTGGTTACAGACGGAGGAGTTGGTTACAGACGGAGGAGTTGGTCACAGATGGAGGAGTTGGTTACAGATGGAGGAGTTGTTCACAGATGGAGGAGTTGGTTACTGATGGAGGAGTTCGTTACTGATGGAGGAGTTGGTTACAGATGGAGGAGTTGGTTACAGATGGAGGAGTTGGTTACAGACGGAGGAGTTGGTTACAGATGGAGGAGTTGGTTACAGACGGAGGAGTTCGTTTCAGACGGAGGAGTTGGTCACTGATGGAGGAGTTGGTCACAGATGGAGGAGTTGGTTACAGATGGAGGAGTTCGTTACTGATGGAGGAGTTGGTTACAGATGGAGGAGTTGGTTACAGACGGAGGAGTTGGTTACAGATGGAGGAGTTGGTTACAGATGGAGGAGTTGGTTACAGATGGAGGAGGTGGTTACAGACGGAGGAGTTGGTTACAGATGGAGGAGTTGGTTACTGATGGAGGAGTTGGTTACAGATGGAGGAGTTGTTCACAGATGGAGGAGTTGGTTACAGATGGAGGAGTTGGTTACAGATGGAGGAGTTGGTTACAGACGGAGGAGTTGGTTACAGACGGAGGAGTTGGTTACAGATGGAGGAGTTGGTTACAGACGGAGGAGTTGGTTACAGATGGAGGAGTTGGTTACTGATGGAGGAGTTGGTCACAGATGGAGGAGTTGGTTACTGATGGAGGAGTTGGTCACAGACGGGGGAGTTGGTTACAGATGGAGGAGTTGGTCACAGATGGAGGAGTTGGTCACAGATGGAGGAGTTGGTTACAGATGGAGGAGTTGGTTACAGACGGAGGAGTTGGTTACAGACGGAGGAGTTGGTTACAGATGGAGGAGTTGGTTACAGACGGAGGAGTTGGTCACAGATGGAGGAGTTGGTCACAGATGGAGGAGTTGGTTACAGACGGGGGAGTTGGTTACAGATGGAGGAGTTGGTTACAGATGGAGGAGTTGGTCACAGATGGAGGAGTTGGTTACAGATGGAGGAGTTGGTTACTGATGGAGGAGTTGGTCACAGATGGAGGAGTTGGTTACAGATGGAGGAGTTGGTCACTGATGGAGGAGTTGGTCACAGATGGAGGAGTTGGTTACAGACGGAGGAGTTGGTTACAGATGGAGGAGTTGGTTACAGATGGAGGAGTTGGTCAGAGATGGAGGAGTTGGTTACAGATGGAGGAGTTGGTTACAGATGGAGGAGTTGGTCACAGATGGAGGATTTGTTTACAGATGGAGGAGTTGGTTACAGACGGAGGAGTTGGTTACAGACGGAGGAGTTGGTTACAGATGGAGGAGTTGGTTACTGATGGAGGAGATGGTCACAGATGGAGGAGTTGGTTACAGATGGAGGAGTTGGTTACAGATGGAGGAGTTGTTCACAGATGGAGGAGTTGGTTACAGATGGAGGAGTTGGTTACAGACGGAGGAGTTGGTTACTGATGGAGGAGTTGGTTACAGATGGAGGAGTTCGTTACTGATGGAGGAGTTGGTTACAGATGGAGGAGTTGGTTACAGACGGAGGAGTTGGTTACAGACGGAGGAGTTGGTTACAGATGGAGGAGTTGGTTACTGATGGAGGAGTTGGTTACAGATGGAGGAGTTGGTTACAGACGGAGGAGTTGGTTACAGATGGAGGAGTTGGTTACAGACGGAGGAGTTCGTTTCAGACGGAGGAGTTGGTCACTGATGGAGGAGTTGGTCACAGATGGAGGAGTTGGTTACAGACGGAGGAGTTGGTTACAGATGGAGGAGTTGGTTACAGATGGAGGAGTTGGTTACAGATGGAGGAGGTGGTTACAGACGGAGGAGTTGGTTACTGATGGAGGAGTTGGTTACAGATGGAGGAGGTGGTTACAGACGGAGGAGTTGGTTACTGATGGAGGAGTTGGTTACAGATGGAGGAGTTGTTCACAGATGGAGGAGTTGGTCACAGATGGAGGAGTTGGTTACAGACGGAGGAGTTGGTTACAGACGGAGGAGTTGGTTACAGATGGAGGAGTTGGTTACTGATGGAGGAATTGGTCACAGATGGAGGAGTTGGTTACAGACGGAGGAGTTGGTTACAGACGGAGGAGTTGGTTACAGACGGAGGAGTTGGTCACAGATGGAGGAGTTGGTTACAGATGGAGGAGTTGGTTACAGACGGAGGAGTTGGTTACAGATGGAGGAGTTGGTTACAGATGGAGGAGTTGGTTACAGATGGAGGAGTTGGTTACAGACGGAGGAGTTGGTTACAGATGGAGGAGTTGGTTACTGATGGAGGAGTTGGTTACAGATGGAGGAGTTGGTTACAGATGGAGGAGTTGGTTACAGATGGAGGAGTTGGTCACAGACGGAGGAGTTGGTTACAGACGGAGGAGTTGGTCACAGACGGAGGAGTTGGTTACAGACGGAGGAGTTGGTTACAGACGGAGGAGTTGGTCACAGACGGAGGAGTTGGTTACAGACGGAGGAGTTGGTTACAGACGGAGGAGTTGGTCACAGACGGAGGAGTTGGTCACAGACGGAGGAGTTGATCACAGATGGAGGAGTTGGTTACAGATGGAGGAGTTGGTTACAGATGGAGGAGTTGGTTACAGACGGAGGAGTTGGTTACAGACGGAGGAGTTGGTCACAGATGGAGGAGTTGGTTACAGACGGAGGAGTTGGTCACAGACGGAGGAGTTGGTTACAGACGGAGGAGTTGGTTACAGATGGAGGAGTTGGTTACAGATGGAGGAGTTCGTTACTGATGGAGGAGTTGGTTACAGACGGAGGAGTTGGTTACAGATGGAGGAGTTGGTTACTGATGGAGGAGGTGGTTACAGACGGAGGAGTTGGTTACAGATGGAGGAGTTGGTCACAGACGGAGGAGTTCGTTTCAGACGGAGGAGTTCGTTTCAGACGGAGGAGTTGGTTACAGATGGAGGAGTTGGTCACAGATGGAGGAGTTGGTTACAGATGGAGGAGTTCGTTACTGATGGAGGAGTTGGTTACTGATGGAGGAGTTGGTTACAGATGGAGGAGTTGGTTACAGACGGAGGAGTTGGTTACAGATGGAGGAGTTGGTTACAGATGGAGGAGTTGGTTACAGATGGAGGAGTTGTTCACAGATGGAGGAGTTGGTCACAGATGGAGGAGGTGGTTACAGACGGAGGAGGTGGTTACAGACGGAGGAGTTGGTTACTGATGGAGGAGTTGGTTACAGATGGAGGAGTTGGTTACAGATGGAGGAGTTGTTCACAGATGGACGGGTTAGTTACAGACGATTTAGTTACTGATTCACAAAGTAGTTACTGACCAGATAGTTTCTGAAGGATGATTTAGTTAATGATGGAAAAGTTTGTTACAATGAGTTAGTGACTTGCAAGTTAGTTACTGATGGACAAATTAGATACCGAAGAGTTAGTCATTGGCGGACAATATAGTTGCTAGCAAGTAATTTACTGATGAACAAATTAGTTACTAATGGACGAGGTACTAACTGACTGACAAGTTAGTTACTGGCTCACAAATAAGTAACTGATGAGTTAGTTGCTAGCGGACAAGTTAGTCAGTGACAAGTTAGTTACTGATTTATTTACTGACAGACGAGTTATTTACTGACTAGTTGGTTACTGGCGGATGTTACTGATTAAAAGGTTAGTTACTAATGGAGGAGTTTGTTACTAGCGGGTTAGTTACTGGCAAATCAGTGACTGGTGGACAAGTTTGTTACTGGCTCACAAATTAATTACTGATAAGTTACTTACTAATAGACGAGTTAGTTACTGGCAGAAAAGTTAGTTACTGACGAGTTTGATGGATGAGTTAGTTAATGGAGGACAAGTTTGTTATGGATGGGTTAATTACTGGCAAGTTAGTTACTGATGAGGTAGTTACTGGCAAGTTAGTTACTGATGGACAAGTTAGTTACTGAAGAGATAGTTATTGGTGGACGAGATAGTTACAGCCAGTTTTTTTTTAACTGATGAACAAATTAGTTGTTAATGGACGTGTTAACTACTGGTGGACGAATTAGTTCCTGACTGACAGGTGTGTTACCGATGAGTTTGTAACTGGCAGAAAAATTAGTTACTAATGAGTAAGTTACGGACGGACAGGTTACCGACTGATGAGTTAGTTACTAATGAGTTAGATACTAAAGAGTTAGTGACCAATAAGTTATTTAGGACAAGTTAGTTACTGGCGAGTTAGTTATGAGGTACTTACTGATGGAAAGGCTGGTTACTAATGGAGAAGTTAGTAACTGCCGGACAAGTTAGGTACTAGTGAGTTACTTAATGATGAGTTAATTACTGATTGACGAATTATTTGCTGGCAGACAAGTTAGTTACTGATTTATTTACTGATGGATGAGTTAGTTACTGATGGACAAGTTAGTTACTAATGGAGGAGTTAGTTACTGGCAAGTCTTTAACTAACGGACCAGTTAGTTACTGGCTCACAAATTAATTACTGATGAGTTAGTTAGTTACTGATAAGTTAGTTGCTGGTGGACGAGTTAGTCACTGGCGGAAAAGTTAGTTACTGATAAGTTAGTTGCTGGTGGACGAGTTAGTCACTGGCGGAAAAGTTAGTTACTGATAAGTTAGTTGCTGGTGGACGAGTTAGTCACTGGCGGAAAAGTTAGTTACTGATAAGTTAGTTGCTGGTGGACGAGTTAGTCACTGGCGGAAAAGTTAGTTACTGATAAGTTAGTTGCTGGTGGACGAGTTAGTCACTGGCGGAAAAGTTAGTTACTGATAAGTTAGTTGCTGGTGGACGAGTTAGTTACTGAAGGAAAAATCTGTTACTAATGCTTCCGTTAGTAACTAATGGAAGCACAATAATAATAGTATTATAACTAAGTCTTCTCATCAGAAGACTTAGTTACTGACAAGTTAGTTACTGGCGGAGAAATTACTTACTGATAAGTTAGTTTCTGACGCATGAGTTAGTTACCGATGAAAGAGTTAGTTACTGATGGAAGAGTTACTCACAGTTGAGTTAGTTACTGACAAATTTGTCTGTGCTGCAGGAGACGGATTACATCATGTCCTACGTGAGTGACGGGGAGGACTTTGGTGGAGACAGCGACGACAACATGGACGAAGCCATTTACTGAACCTTGTCCAGTGCTGATCAGAACCGGGCCATCAGAACACATGTAGTTCCCGAACTGCACCAAACCGATGAAGATGGATCGCAGAGTTCACTTAGAACATTTTTAATGTTTTATACTTTTTGATTATAATGTCACTGCTTTTGTATGAATAAAAAGCTCCAGATAAGGTCATGTGACCAGTGTGATGTTTGGAAACACACACCGACCTGAAGGTCACCTGTACCCAGACATATATAAAGTACTAGAAATCAAGATCCAAGTAAAAGTTCAAGAACTCTATGAATGAAGTTACTTGAATAGAAGTCGAAGTGTTCTTGAACTGTCCCACATAAGTAGAAGTACAAAAGTATTACAAGTAGTTTATTTTAAAATTTTTACTCAAGTACAGAAAGTAAAAGTACTTCATTGTGTAGTTATTTAAGACAACATTAAACATTGTAAATCACATTGTTTATGATTTCAAACTTTTAGCCTGACATTCATAAATCCTTTTGCTGGAGCAGGAGTACATGGACAGGAACATCCATGAAAAAAACACATATTCAGTGTGTGTCATTACTATACATCTATGCCTCAAATCACATCCAGTCTGGAGGTCATGGAGGTTCTGGTGTGCGGGTCGTGTCGGTCCAGGTGTGGGGGTCGTGTAGGCCCAGGTGTGCGGGTCGTGTCGGTCCAGGTGTGGGGGTCGTGTAGGCCCAGGTGTGCGGGTCGTGTCGGTCCAGGTGTGCGGGTCGTGTCGGTCCAGGTGTGCGGGTCGTGTCGGTCCAGGTGTGCGGGTCGTGTAGGTCCAGGTGTGCGGGTCGTGTCGGTCCAGGTGTGGGGGTCGTGTAGGCCCAGGTGTGCGGGTCGTGTCGGTCCAGGTGTGCGGGTCGTGTCGGTCCAGGTGTGCGGGTCGTGTAGGTCCAGGTGTGCGGGTCGTGTCGGTCCAGGTGTGCGGGTCGTGTCGGTCCAGGTGTGCGGGTCGTGTAGGTCCAGGTGTGCGGGTCGTGTAGGTCCAGGTGTGCGGGTCGTGTCGGTCCAGGTGTGCGGGTCGTGTCGGTCCAGGTGTGCGGGTCGTGTAGGTCCAGGTGTGCGGGTCGTGTCGGTCCATTTGCTTAGAAGCATGACCCTCAAACGTGGAAAAAACCACTTCCTGTTTTAAGTGGGCGGGGCTTAGGTCTACACCAGCAATGGTCATATTAATCTGTTCAGGACTGATCCCTTATTAATCCCTATAAGTTTTAGGGTGATCAGATCAAAATTGACAATTTTATAGTGATTTATCATATCACGCCGCCGCATGGAACTTCGCCATGGCGTCACGGGCACGCCGTGCAGCGTAGAGCAACGTCCTTTACCAGATCTCTTCACCAACATGTTTTGTGATGCCTGAGTGAATTTGGGCCATGTGGTGTCCACCAAGCCAGAGTTATGGGTGTGTGAGCAAAAAACAACACTTTTGACCTCCAGGGGGCGTGGCTATTTCATAATCAAAATATTGGCATATAGAACTCTGTAGGAGGGGACTGCCATCATATCTAGCAAATTTGGTGCAGAAATGTTTATGTGGGAGTTATAGCCGTTTAATTTTTCATGGCGAGACATCAAACTTTGAGGCCCCGCCCCTCGTAAACTAAGTCTCCTATTAGAAGAAATAACACAACATTTAATCACACATGCCTCCTGAACATCCTGAGCAATTTGTGGCTCAGTGGGATAAAAGCTCTAGGACGAGTTCGTTAAAATGCGAGGTGCTAAAACGCCAAAATATTGACTTTGACCTAAAATGGCCGCCTTCCTGTCGACATTTCACCATGACATTAAGAGGATTTTTTGTTCGCCCTAGCATGTAGATCATGTGTATGAATTTTCATAAAGATTAATGACATGCAGTGGCGGGGCACCTAAAATAGGTGGCGCTCTCGTTCAGTTTCGCCCAAACATTCTGGAGCACCTCAAAATATCAAATTTTTTGTATTCCATTGGGGGGGTACGCAAAAATTGGTGAGTTTTCGAGCACGTTCAGGCCTCCAAAAAAGCACGCGAAGTGTCTGAATAAAAATAATAATAATTAAAACCGCAAGCGGTGATATAGGCCCTCGCACCATGGCGCCGCTCGGCATAATGCCACCGCCTCCCCTGGCAACATCCTTCCCATGCCTCTCTCAACCTAAAGTGCAGCCAGACTGCACTTCAGGCCATTTAGGCCTTATGAAGGGTCACTTCCTGTCACCAAGGGGCAGGGCTAACTTATCATCTAATTATTGACATGCAGAAATGTAAAGGATATGACTGGCATCATCTGTAGCAAATTTGGTGCAGGTTGGTTGTTTTTTGTGGGAGTTATGTCAGTTTTCCTTTTAATTGCATCACAGCTGCTTTGCTGCCCCGCCTCTCCAAAATGATATCCCCTATTAAAAGAAATAGCACAACTTTTAATCACACATGCCTCTTGAGCATCCTGACTCATTTGGGTTAAAGTTGGACAAAATTCTTAGAAGGAACTTCTCAAAATGCATGACAAAGAAAATGACAGAAATTGCCCCAAAAATGACACCTTTTTTCAAAATGGCCGACTTCCTGTTTTATTTAGCCCATATGTCCAAGAGACTTTTTTCAAGGTACTGGAAGGTTCTACAACTGTGCCGAATAGTATCAATGTCAGTCAATGCAGTGGGCGGGGCTGATTGATTGAAATATTGTAGGGGGCGCTATGGAGCCGTTTACGATTTTCTCCACTATATTGTAATTTTACTCTATTAAGGACATAACTGTCATGACTCATGACAAGTATGGTGAAGATCAACAATTTCATGGCTTTGTTACAGGTACTTCCTGGTTCATGATATCAGACACTTGTTGTTGCCAAGGGGTGGGGCTAATTCATAGTCCCATTATTGCATTGTATATTTTGTTCATCATGGGACTGGCATCAAATGTGGCGATTCCTGTGCTGATATGTTGTTTTATGTGGGAGTTTTAGCAATAAGTCTTTGTTAATGAGACATCAAACTTTGAGGGCCCGCCCCTCCTAAACTAAATCTTCTATTAGAAGAAATAACACAACTTTAAATCACACATGCCTCCTGAGCATCCTGTGCAAGTTGGGTGTCAGTTGGACAATATCCCTAGGAGGAGTTGTTTAAAATGCATGGCAAAGAAATGACCCCAAAAATGGCACCTTTTTCAAAATGGCCGACTTCCTGTTGAATTTAGCCCATATGTCCAAGAGACTTTTTTGAAGGTACTGGCAGGTTCTCCAACTGTGCTGAATTTTATCCATGTCGGTCCATGTAGTGGGCGGGGCTGATTGATTGAAATTTTGTAGGGGGCGCTATGGAGACATGCTCCATTTATTTCATAATGTTTCAATGGGGCTTAGTTCAGGGCCTTACTGTCATCAGTCATGGCAAGTTTGGTGGCGGTCCAAGGTTCCATGGCTTGGTCACAGGTACTTCCTGTTTCATGGCGTTGGACCGCCATTCGCCATGTCCCGTTTAGCGTAGCGACTTGAGGTTTTTATTGTGGCATCATGAAAGGGTTTGACATGTTTTGGAGGAGTCTCAAGTGTTTGGGATCATTTGCTTAGAAGCATGATCCTCAAACGTGGAAAAAACCACTTCCTGTTGTAAGTGGGCGGGGCTTAGGTCTACACCAGCAATGGTCACATTAATCTGTTCAGGACTGATCCCTTATTAATCCCTATAAGTTTTAGGGTGATCAGATCAAAATTGAGAATTTTATAGTGATTTATGATGTCACGCCGCCGCATGGAACTTCGCCATGGCGTCACGGGCACGCCGTGCAGCGTAGAGCAGCGTCCTTTACCAGATCTCTTCACCGACATGTTTTGTGATGCCTGAGTGAATTTGGGCCATGTGGTATCCACCAAGCCAGAGTTATGGGTGTGTGAGCAAAAAACAACACTTTTGACCTCCAGGGGGCGTGGCTATTTCATAATCAAAATATTGACATATAGAACTCTGTAGGAGGGGACTGCCATCATATCTAGCAAATTTGGTGCAGAAATGTTGCTTTATGTGGGAGTTATATCCGTTTAATTTTTCATGGCGAGACATCAAACTTTGAGGCCCCGCCCCTCGTAAACTAAGTCTCCTATTAGAAGAAATAACACAACATTTAATCACACATGCCTCCTGAACATCCTGAGCAATTTGTGGCTCAGTGGGATAAAAGCCCTAGGACGAGTTCGTTAAAATGCGAGGTGCTAAAACGCCAAAATATTGACTTTGACCTAAAATGGCCGCCTTCCTGTCGACATTTCACCATGACATTAAGAGGATTTTTTGTTCGCCCTTGCATGTAGATCATGTGTATGAATTTTCATAAAGATTAACGACATGCAATGGCGGGGCACCTAAAATAGGTGGCGCTCTCGTTCAGTTTCGCCCAAACATTCTGGAGCACCTCAAAATATCAAATTTTTCATATTCCCTTGGGGGGGTGCGCAAAATTTGGTGAGTTTTCGAGCACGTTCAGGCCTCCAAAAAAGCACGCGAAGTGTCCGAATAAAAATAATAATAATAATTAAAACCGCAGGCGGTGATATAGGCCCTCGCACCATGGCGCCGCTCGGCATCATGCCACCGCCTCCCCTGGCAACATCCTTCCCATGCCTCTCTCAACCTAAAGTGCAGCCAGACTGCACTTCAGACCATTTAGGTTTTATGAAGGGTCACTTCCTGTCACCAAGGGGCGGGGCTAACTTATCATCTAATTATTGACATGCACAAATGTGAAGGATATGACTGACATCATCTGTAGCAAATTTGGTGCAGGTTGGTTGTTTTTTGGGGGATTTATGTCAGTTTTTCTTTTTGTTGCATCACATCTGCTTTGCTGCCCCGCCTCTCCTAAACGATATCCCCTATTAAAAGAAATAGCACAACTTCTAATCACACATGCCTCTTGAGCATCCTGACTCATTTGGGTTAAAGTTGGACAAAATTCTTAGGAGAAGTTCCTCAAAATGCATGGCAAAGAAAATGACAGAAATGACCCCAAAAATGGCACCTTTTTCAAAATGGCCGACTCCCTGTTTGATTTAGCCCATATGTCCAAGAGACTTTTTTGAAGGTACTGGGAGCGTCTACAAGTTTCCCGAATCATAACCATGTCAGTCAATGTAGTGGGCGGGGCTAATTAATTAAAATATTGTAGGGGGCGCTATGGAGCCATTTACTATCTTCTCCACTATATTGTAATTTTACTCTATTAAGGACTTTACTGTCATAAGTCATGGCAAGTATGGTGAAGATCAACAATTTCATGGCTTTGTTACAGGTACTTCCTGGTTCATGATATCAGACACTTGTTGTTGCCAAGGGGTGGGGCTAATTCATAGTCCCATTATTGCATTGTAGATTTTGTTCATCATGGGACTGCCATCAAATGTGTCGATTCCTGTGCTGATATGTTGTTTTATGTGGGAGGTTTAGCAATAAGTCTTTGTTAATAAGACATAAAACTTTGAGGGCCCGCCCCTCCTAAACTAAATCTTCTATTAGAAGAAATAACACAACTTTAAATCACACATGCCTCCTGAGCATCCTGTGCAAGTTGGGTGTCAGTTGGACAATATCCCTAGGAGGAGTTGTTTAAAATGCATGGCAAAGAAATGACCCCAAAAATGGCGCCTTTTTCAAAATGGCCGACTTCCTGTTGAATTTAGCCCATATGTCCAAGAGACTTTTTTGAAGGTACTGGAAGGTTCTCCAACTGTGCTGAATTTTATCCATGTCGGTCCATGTAGTGGGCGGGGCTGATTGATTGAAATTTTGTAGGGGGCGCTATAGAGACATGCTCCATGTATTCCATTATGTTTAAATGGGGCTTAGTTCAGGGCCTTACTGTCATCAGTCATGGCAAGTTTGATGGCGGTCCAAGGTTCCATGGCTTGGTCACAGGTACTTCCTGTTTCATGGCGTTGGACCGCCATTCGCCATGTCCCGTTTAGCGTAGCGACTTGAGGTTTTTATTGTGGCATCATGAAAGGGTTTGACATGTTTTGGAGGAGGCTCAAGTGTTTTGGACCATTTGCTTAGAAGCATGACCCTCAAACGTGCAAAAAAACACTTCCTGTTGTAAGTGGGCGGAGTTTAGGTCTACACCAGCAATGGTCACAGTAATCTGTTCAGGACTGATCCCTTATTAATGCCTATAAGTTTTAGGGTGATCAGATCAAAATTGAGAATTTTATAGTGATTTATGATGTCACGCCGCCGCATGGAACTTCGCCATGGCGTCACGGGCACGCCGTGCAGCGTAGAGCAACGTCCTTTATAAGATCTCTTCACCAACATGTTTTGTGATGCCTGAGTGAATTTGGGCCATGTGGTGTCCACCAAGCCAGAGTTATGGGTGTGTGAGCAAAAAACAACACTTTTGACCTCCAGGGAGCGTGGCTATTTCATAATCCAAATATTGACATATAGAACTCTGTAGGAGGGGACTGCCATCATATCTAGCAAATTTGGTGCAGAAATGTTGCTTTATGTGGGAGTTATATCCGTTTAATTTTACATGGCGAGACATCAAACTTTGAGGCCCCGCCCCTCGTAAACTAAGTCTCCTATTAGAAGAAATAACACAACATTTAATCACACATGCCTCCTGAACATCCTGAGCAATTTGTGGCTCAGTGGGATAAAAGCCCTAGGACGAGTTCGTTAAAATGCGAGGTGCCAAAACGCCAAAATATTGACTTTGACCTAAAATGGCCGCCTTCCTGTTGACATTTCACCATGACATTAAGAGGATTTTCTGTTCGCCCTTGCATGTAGATCATGTGTATGAATTTTCATAAAGATTAATGACATGCAGTGGCGGGGCACCTAAAATAGGTGGCGCTCTCATTCAGTTTCACCCAAACATTCTTGAGCACCTCAAAATATCAAATTTTTCGCATTCCCTTGGGGGGGTACGCAAAATTTGGTGAGTTTTTGAGCATGTTCAGGCCTCCAAAAAAGCAATTCATTTATTAGGAGAATAATAATAATAATAATTAAAACCGCAGGCGGTGATATAGGCCCTCGCACCATGGCGCCGCTCGGCATAATGCCACCGCCTCCCCTGGCAACATCCTTCCCATGCCTCTCTCAACCTAAAGTGCAGCCAGACTGCACTTCAGGCCATTTAGGCCTTATGAAGGGTCACTTCCTGTCACCAAGGGGCGGGGCTAACTTATCATCTAATTATTGACATGCACAAATGTGAAGAATATGACTGGCATCATCTGTAGTGAATTTGGTGCAGGTTGGTTGATCTTTTGTATATAGTTGTGTCTTCTGTTTGTGGATCATAGACTTTTCTCTGTGGGATTTGTGGTGTGTTTATACACTGTTAGATCTGTATTTATTACAGTCATAAATTGTAATAAACTTTTATCTTGTTCCTGTATGATCACATCCTACTGCAGTTATTTAGATGACTTGAATGTATTGAATAAATGGGGAAAAGCATTTAAATTTCTTTATTTTAAAAACGCTTCAAAGTGTACAAAGTAGCTCAAATTACTTAATTAGTAACACAAAGTTATAAGTAAGAAACAATACAATCAACAAACATGTAAACAACAGATTCCACAGAAATGCTATTAAATTGTGGTTTACTAGAAAAAAAAAAAGAATCAAACACCAAAAATAAAACCAATGTTGTGTCTGTGCAGATCAGGAAACTGCTCTTCAGTAGCCACACAGCAACTGGGAATCACGCCTTGTTTCCTTCTGAGGAGCTGGGATGTGAGTCTTCTTAGGTCCTTCACATTTATGTCATCAAGACGTCTCTGCAAAATTATACAAAAGATTGGTTAGATAAATAGAGCCACATTTTACTAACTGATGGAAAACAAAGTGAAAAGTGAAAGATCAGATTTTTTAGTGAAGGTCTGTGTCTACCAACTTTGTTCAGAGACTAAGTTAATATATTACTGTAATATCTAAAACTAATGTCTGGATGCCAAAGCAACAAGTAACATATGGAAGACAGAGCAGTAGGTAACAAGCTCAAATATAAAATTACATTTATGTTACAACAACAAATAATACATAAAACAGTTACCATTGACGAGGCTGAAGCTAGCTTCCGATCCGCAGCTTATGGCTGCAATATGTGTAAAGGGCAATTACACTGAATTTTTTGGAAACACCACCACATTAGACCAGGTACTGACAAAAAACTGGTATAGTATGTGGAATATTTTAGCCCACATTTGAAGAGTCTAAGTGTTTTAGTTTTTTGTCAGGACCTGATGTAATGTGGTCCAGATGCCAAAAAAGTCATGAAATGACCCTTATTTGCATTTTCACAAATAGAATAAAGATTTCACAAATCAGACACTATGTTTTATTGAATCTGCATAGTATGTGGAATATTTTAACCCAGGTTTTAAGAGTCCAAGTGTTGTAGTTTTTTGTCAGGACCTGGTCTAATGTGGTGTTTCCGAAAAATTCAGTGGAATTGCCCTTTACACATATTGCGAATCGGAAGCTAACTTCAGCCTCGTTTACCATTGTTGGTTATTGGAATACTGTGGAATTCCTGTAATAAATGTTTTTTATCAGTAATATCTTGAGACAAAACAGTGAACATGAAACTGCATTTTACCTGTACTACAGCTAGCCAGTCACATCTCTGGAAGCTGCAGCTCGTCTTCCTCAGACTGACCCGCTTGTCCTCGGACCGTCCACCAGCCCTGCCTCGGCCTTCCTGGCAACCTTAACATGTCATATTCATCACTGAAAACAAGTGTGTACACGGATCATCGCTGTAACAACATTCAAACATGTAAATTCTGCATTATGTCAGTGTCTGACTGCCTGTGTTAGGCTGATTCAGTCTAACATCAGCTGAATATATGCAGAATATTAATAAAGTTAGAATTAGCCTAACAACTATAGCTAGCTTAGCACGTAGCTTAGCCTCTTCTTAGTACCACCGTTTATTCCATACGCGATATTGTCATTTTTACGTACTACTTTGCAAAAAAAACACCATAAGAGAGTATCATTTTCAGCATGACGAAGAGCCTGTTGTGTTAACAGTTACTTACCGGTTCATGTGTAGCTGAAATACTGGATGGAAATAAACTTTGAGTCTTGTGGACGGTGACGGTTCCGCTGTATTTAGAGGATGGGAGGGGTGAGGAGCATGTTTAGCTCACTACTTCCGCCCTGTGGTGGTTTGTAGAGGTAGCAGCTGTGTGGTTTTGCTCACTACATGGTGTTTGCCACCTAGTGTTGGAAAGAATCGCTTTGAAATCTTACATACTCTGGCTTCAATAAATTGAAAAAAATAATCTAAAAGTGGATCAAATATGCCACAGTGTTTAATGAAATTGAAAAAAAAATCCCACCAGTTTTCCATAAATGGATGTTACATTATTTTTACTTTATTCAAAACAAGAATTAGCTGCTCATTCTCAGAACCAAAGCCTCAGATTTTTTCTTTTTCATGTAATCCCCCACAGTACAGACAAAGAGCAACAGGGAGGAATAATACATAAATGCTTCAAGTTTAGTTTTAATTCATTATGCTTATTAACATGCCTGTGACATTTGTTAAAAACTGTTAACATCATTTACATAAATATAGTTTTCAGTAACTTATTGTTGTAAGTATTAGCCGCACTGGATGTTTTAATCAATCCATCAACAGAGCTGATCCAATACCACTCTATCCAAGAATCCGAACAAATGTCTATAAATCAAAGAGCAATCAGTCTGCTTCTAAACAAGAAAACACATATGAAACTGATTCACATAATTAATAATTCCTTCAGATGGACCTGCATGTTCATCTGTACATACATGTCTATCAATATGGTTGGTTGTTTTTTGTGGGAGTTATGTCAGTTTTCCTTTTCATTGCATCACATCTGCTTCGCTGCCCCGCCTCTCCTAAACGATATCCCCTATTAAAAGAAATAACAAAACTTTTAATCAGATATGCAGCTTGAGCATCCTGACTCATTTGGGTTACAGTTGGAGAAAATTCTTAGGAGGACCTTCTCAAAATGCATGGCAAAGAAAATGACAGAAATGACCCCAAAAATGGCACCTTTTTCAACATGGCCGACTTCCTGTTTGATTTAGCCCATATGTCCAAGAGACTTTTTTGAAGGTACTGGGAGGGTCTACAAGTATGCTGAATTTTATCCATGTCAGTCAATGTAGTGGGCGGGGCTGATTGATTGAAATATTGTAGGGGGCGCTATGGAGCCATTTACTATATTTTCCACTATATTGTAATTTTATTTTATTAAGGACATAACTTTCATGACTCATGGCAAGTATGGTGAAGATGAAAGGTTCCATGGCTTTGTTACAGGTACTTCCTGGTTCATGATATCAGACACTTGTTGTTGCCAAGGGGTGGGGCTAGTTCATAGTCCCATTATTGCATTGTATATTTTGTTCAGCATGGGACTGCCATCAAATGTGTCGATTCCTGTGGTGATATGTTGTTTTATATGGGAGTTTTAGCAATAAGTCTTTGTTAATGAGACATAAAACTTTGAGGGCCCGCCCCTCCTAAACTAAATCTTCTATCAGAAGAAATAACACAACTTTAAATCACACATGCCTCCTGAGCATCCTGTGCAAGTTGGGTGTCAGTTGGACAATATCCCTAGGAGGAGTTGTTTAAAATGCATGGCAAAGAAATGACCCCAAAAATGGCACCTTTTTCAAAATGGCCGACTTTCTGTTTGATTTAGCCCATATGTCCAAGAGACTTTTTTGAAGGTACTGGAAGGTTCTCCAACTGTGCTGAATTTTATCCATGTCGGTCCATGTAGTGGGCGGGGCTGATTGATTGAAAGTTTGTAGGGGGCGCTATGGAGACATGCTCCATGTATTCCATAATGTTTCAATGGGGCTTAGTTCAGGGCCTTACTGTCATCAGTCATGACAAGTTTGGTGGCGGTCCAAGGTTCCATGGCTTGGTCACAGGTACTTCCTGTTTCATGGCGTTGGACCGCCATTCGCCATGTCCCGTTTAGCGTAGCGACTTGAGGTTTTTATTGTGGCATCATGAAAGGGTTTGACATGTTTTGGAGGAGTCTCAAGTGTTTGGGACCATTTGCTTAGAAGCATGACCCTCAAACGTGGAAAAAACCACTTCCTGTTGTAAGTGGGCGGGGCTTAGGTCTACACCAGCAATGGTCACATTAATCTGTTCAGGACTGATCCCTTATTAATCCCTATAAGTTTTAGGGTGATCAGATCAAAATTGACAATTTTATAGTGATTTATGATGTCATGCCGCCGCATGGAACTTCCCCATGGCGTCACGGGCACGCCGTGCAGCGTAGAGCAACGTCCTTTATCAGATCTCTTCACCAACATGTTTTGTGATGCCTGAGTGAATTTGGGCCATGTGGTGTCCACCAAGCCAGAGTTATGGGTGTGTGAGCAAAAAACAACACTTTTGACCTCCAGGGGGCGTGGCTATTTCATAATCAAAATATTGACATATAGAACTCTGTAGGAGGGGACTGCCATCATATCTAGCAAATGTGGTGCAGAAATGTTGCTTTATGTGGGAGTTATATCCGTTTAATTTTTCCTGGCGAGACATCAAACTTTGAAGCCCCGCCTCTCGTAAACTAAGTCTCCTATTAGAAGAAATAACACAACATTTAATCACACATGCCTCCTGAACATCCTGAGCAATTTGTGGCTCAGTGGGATAAAAGCTCTAGGACGAGTTCGTTAAAATGCGAGGTGCTAAAACGCCAAAATATTGACTTTGACCTAAAATGGCCGCCTTCCTGTCGACATTTCACCATGACATTAAGAGGATTTTTTGTTCGCCCTAGCATGTAGATCATGTGTATGAATTTTCATAAAGATTAACGACATGCAGTGGCGGGGCACCTAAAATAGGTGGCGCTCTCGTTCAGTTTCGCCCAAACATTCTGGAGCACCTCAAAATATCAAATTTTTCGTATTCCCTTGGGGGGGTACGCAAAATTTGGTGAGTTTTCGAGCACGTTCAGGCCTCCAAAAAAGCACGCGAAGTGTCCGAATAAAAATAATAATAATAATAATAATAATAATAATAATAATAATAATAATAATAATAATAAACACTGCAATTACAATAGGCCTTCGCACCGCCAAGGTGCTCGGGCCTAATAATAATAATAATAATAATAATAATAATAATAATTAAAACCGCAAGCGGTGATTTAGGCCCTCGCACCATGGCGCCACTCGGCATAATGCCACCGCCTCCCCTGGCAACATCCTTCCCATGCCTCTCTCAACCTAAAGTGCAGCCAGACTGCACTTCAGGCCATTTAGACCTTATGAACGGTCACTTCCTGTCACCAAGGGGCGGGGCTAATTTATAATCTAATTATTGACATACAGAAATGTGAAGGATATGACTGGCATCATCTGTAGCAAATTTGGTGCAGGTTGGTTGTTTTTTGTGGGAGTTATGTCAGTTTTCCTTTTCATTGCATCACATCTGCTTTGCTGCCCCGCCTCTCCTAAATGATATCCCCTATTAAAAGAAATAGTACAACTTTTAATCACACATGCCTCTTGAGCATCCTGACTCATTTGGGTTAAAGTTGGACAAAATTCTTAGGACAAGTTCCTCCAAATGCATGACAAAGAAAATGACAGAAATGACCCCAAAAATGGCACCCTTTTCAAAATGGCCGACTTCCTGTTGGATTTAGCCCATATGTCCAAGAGACTTTTTTGAAGGTACTGGGAGGGTCTACAAGTTTCCCGAATCATATCCATGTCAGTCAATGTAGTGGGCGGGGCTGATTAATTAAAATATTGTAGGGGGCGCTATGGAGCCATTTACTATCTTCTCCACTATATTTTAATTTTACTCTATTAAGGGCATAACTTTCATGACTCATGGCAAGTATGGTGAAGATCAAAGGTTTCATGGCTTTGTTACAGGTACTTCCTGGTTCATGATATCAGACACTTGTTGTTGCCAAGGGGCGGGGCTAATTCATAGTCCCATTATTGCATTGCAGATTTTGTTCATCATGGGACTGGCATCAAATGTGTCGATTCCTGTGCTGATATGTTGTTTTATGTGGGAGTTTTAGCAATAAGTCATTGTTAATGAGACATAAAACTTTGAGGGCCCGCCCCTCCTAAACTAAATCTTCTATTAGAAGAAATAACACAACTTTACATCACACATGCCTCCTGAGCATCCTGTGAAAGTTGGGTGTCAGTTGGACAATATCCCTAGGAGGAGTTGTTTAAAATGCATGGCAAAGAAATGACCCCAAAAATGGCACCTTTTTCAAAATGGCCGACTTCCTGTTGAATTTAGCCCATATGTCCAAGAGACTTTTTTGAAGGTACTGGAAGGTTCTCCAACTGTGCTGAATTTTATCCATGTCGGTCCATGTAGTGGGCGGGGCTGATTGATTGAAATTTTGTAGGGGGCGCTATGGAGACATGCTCCATGTATTCCATTATGTTTCAATGGGGCTTAGTTCAGGGCCTTACTGTCATCAGTCATGGCAAGTATGGTTGCGGTCCAAGGTTCCATGGCTTGGTCACAGGTACTTCCTGTTTCATGGCGTTGGACCGCCATTCGCCATGTCCCGTTTAGCGTAGCGACTTGAGGTTTTTATTGTGGCATCATGAAAGGGTTTGACATGTTTTGGAGGAGGCTCAAGTGTTTTGGACCATTTGCTTAGAAGCATGACCCTCAAACGTGCAAAAAAACACTTCCTGTTGTAAGTGGGCGGAGTTTAGGTCTACACCAGCAATGGTCACACTAATCTGTTCAGGACTGATCCCTTATTAATCCCTATAAGTTTTAGGGTGATCAGATCAAAATTGACAATTTTATAGTGATTTATGATGTCAAGCCGCCGCGTGGAACTTCGCCATGGCGTCACGGGCACGCCGTGCAGCGTAGAGCAACGTCCTTTATAAGATCTCTTCACCAACATGTTTTGTGATGCCTGAGTGAATTTGGGCCATGTGGTGTCCACCAAGCCAGAGTTATGGGTGTGTGAGCAAAAAACAACACTTTTGACCACCAGGGGGCGTGGCTATTTCATAATCAAAATATTGACATATAGAACTCTGTAGGAGGGGACTGCCATCATATCTAGCAAATTTGGTGCAGAAATGTTGCTTTATGTGGGAGTTATATCCGTTTAATTTTTCCTGGCGAGACATCAAACTTTGAGGCCCCGCCCCTCGTAAACTAAGTCTCCTATTAGAAGAAATAACACAACATTTAATCACACATGCCTCCTGAACATCCTGAGCAATTTGTGGCTCAGTGGGATAAAAGCTCTAGGACGAGTTCGTTAAAATGCGAGGTGCTAAAACGCCAAAATATTGACTTTGACCTAAAATGGCCGCCTTCCTGTCGACATTTCACCATGACATTAAGAGGATTTTTTGTTCGCCCTAGCATGTAGATCATGTGTATGAATGTTCATAAAGATTAATGACATGCAGTGGCGGGGCACCTAAAATAGGTGGCGCTCTCATTCAGTTTCGCCCAAACATTCTGGAGCACCTCAAAATATCAAATTTTTCGTATTCCCTTGGGGGGGTACGCAAAATTTGGTGAGTTTTCGAGCACGTTCAGGCCTCCAAAAAAGCACGCGAAGTGTCCGAATAAAAATAATAATAATAATAATAATAATAATTAAAACCGCAAGCGGTGATATAGGCCCTCGCACCATGGCGCCGCTCGGCATAATGCCACCGCCTCCCCTGCCAATATCCTTCCCATGCCTCTCTCAACCTAAAGTGCAGCCAGACTGCACTTCAGGCCATTTAGGCCTTATGAACGGTCACTTCCTGTCACCAAGGGGCGGGGCTAACTTATCATCTAATTATTGACATGCACAAATGTGAAGAATATGACTGGCATCATCTGTAGTGAATTTGGTGCAGGTTGGTTGATCTTTTGTATATAGTTGTGTCTTCTGTTTGTGGATCATAGACTTTTCTCTGTGGGATTTGTGGTGTGTTTATACACTGTTAGATCTGTATTTATTACAGTCATAAATTGTAATAAACTTTTATCTTGTTCCTGTATGATCACATCCTACTGCAGTTATTTAGATGACTTGAATGTATTGAATAAATGGGGAAAAGCATTTAAATTTCTTTATTTTAAAAACGCTTCAAAGTGTACAAAGTAGCTCAAATTACTTAATTAGTAACACAAAGTTATAAGTAAGAAACAATACAATCAACGAACATGTAAACAATAGATTCCACAGAAATGCTATTAAATTGTGGTTTACTAGAAAAAAAAAAAAGAATCAAACACCAAAAACAAAACCAATGTTGTGTCTGTGCAGATCAGGAAACTGCTCTTCAGTAGCCACACAGCAACTGGGAATCAAGCCTTGTTTCCTTCTGAGGAGCTGGGATGTGAGTCTTCTTAGGTCCTTCACATTTATGTCATCAAGACGTCTCTGCAAAATTATACAAAAGATTGGTTAGATAAATAGAGCCACATTTTACTAACTGATGGAAAACAAAGTGAAAAGTGAAAGATCAGATTTTTTAGTGAAGGTCTGTGTCTACCAACTTTGTTCAGAGACTAAGTTAATATATTACTGTAATATCTAAAACTAATGTCTGGATGCCAAAGCAACAAGTAGCATATGGAAGACAGAGCAGTAGGTAACAAGCTCAAATATAAAATTACATTTATGTTACAACAACAAATAATACATAAAACAGTTACCATTGACGAGGCTGAAGTTAGCTTCCGATCCGCAGCTTATGGCTGCAATATGTGTAAAGGGCAATTACACTGAATTTTTTGGAAACACCACCACATTAGACCAGGTACGGACAAAAAACTGGTATAGTATGTGGAATATTTTAGCCCACATTTGAAGAGTCTAAGTGTTTTAGTTTTTTGTCAGGACCTGATGTAATGTGGTCCAGATGCCAAAAAAGTCATGAAATGACCCTTATTTGCATTTTCACAAATAGAATAAAGATTTCACAAATCAGACACTATGTTTTATTGAATCTGCATAGTATGTGGAATATTTTAACCCAGGTTTTAAGAGTCCAAGTGTTGTAGTTTTTTGTCAGGACCTGGTCTAATGTGGTGTTTCCGAAAAATTCAGTGGAATTGCCCTTTACACATATTGCGAATCGGAAGCTAACTTCAGCCTCGTTTACCATTGTTGGTTATTGGAATACTGTGGAATTCCTGTAATAAATGTTTTTTATCAGTAATATCTTGAGACAAAACAGTGAACATGAAACTGCATTTTACCTGTACTACAGCTAGCCAGTCACATCTCTGGAAGCTGCAGCTCGTCTTCCTCAGACTGACCCGCTTGTCCTCGGACCGTCCACCAGCCCTGCCTCGGCCTTCCTGGCAACCTTAACATGTCATATTCATCACTGAAAACAAGTGTGTACACGGATCATCGCTGTAACAACATTCAAACATGTAAATTCTGCATTATGTCAGTGTCTGACTGCCTGTGTTAGGCTGATTCAGTCTAACATCAGCTGAATATATGCAGAAATATTAATAAAGTTAGAATTAGCCTAACAACTATAGCTAGCTTAGCACGTAGCTTAGCCTCTTCTTAGTACCACCGTTTATTCCATACGCGATATTGTCATTTTTACGTACTACTTTGCAAAAAAAACACCATAAGAGAGTATCATTTTCAGCATGACGAAGAGCCTGTTGTGTTAACAGTTACTTACCGGTTCATGTGGAGCTGAAATACTGGATGGAAATAAACTTTGAGTCTTGTGGACGGTGACAGTTCCGCTGTATTTAGAGGATGGGAGGGGTGAGGAGCAAGTTTAGCTCACTACTTCCGCCCTGTGGTGGTTTGTAGAGGTAGCAGTTGTGTGGTTTTGCTCACTACATGGTGTTTGCCACCTAGTGTTGGAAAGAATCGCTTTGAAATCTTACATACTCTGGCTTCAATAAATTGAAAAAAATAATCTAAAAGTGGATCAAATATGCCACAGTGTTTAATTAAATTGAAAAAAAAATCCCACCAGTTTTCCATAAATGGATGTTACATTATTTTTACTTTATTCAAAACAAGAATTAGCTGCTCATTCTCAGAACCAAAGCCTCAGATTTTTTCTTTTTCATGTAATCCCCCACAGTACAGACAAAGAGCAACAGGGAGGAATAATACATAAATGCTTCAAGTTTAGTTTTAATTCATTATGCTTATTAACATGCCTGTGACATTTGTTAAAAACTGTTAACATCATTTACATAAATATAGTTTTCAGTAACTTATTGTTGTAAGTATTAGCCGCACTGGATGTTTTAATCAATCCATCAAAAGAGCTGATCCAATACCACTCTATCCAAGAATCCGAACAAATGTCTATAAATCAAAGAGCAATCAGTCTGCTTCTAAACAAGAAAACACATATGAAACTGATTCACATAATTAATAATTCCTTCAGATGGACCTGCATGTTCATCTGTACATACATGTCTATAAATATGGTTGGTTGTTTTTTGTGGGAGTTATGTCAGTTTTCCTTTTCATTGGATCACATCTGCTTCGCTGCCCCACCTCTCCTAAACGATATCCCCTATTAAAAGAAATAACACAACTATTAATCAGATATGCAGCTTGAGCATCCTGACTCATTTGGGTTACAGTTGGAGAAAATTCTTAGGAGGACCTTCTCAAAATGCATGGCAAAGAAAATGACAGAAATGACCCCAAAAATGGCACCTTTTTCAACATGGCCGACTTCCTGTTTGATTTAGCCCATATGTCCAAGAGACTTTTTTGAAGGTACTGGGAGGGTCTACAAGTATGCTGAATTTTATCCATGTCAGTCAATGTAGTGGGCGGGGCTGATTGATTGAAATATTGTAGGGGGCGCTATGGAGCCATTTACTATATTTTCCACTATATTGTAATTTTATTTTATTAAAGACATAACTGTCATGACTCATGGCAAGTATGGTGAAGATGAAAGGTTCCATGGCTTTGTTACAGGTACTTCCTGGTTCATGATATCAGACACTTGTTGTTGCCAAGGGGTGGGGCTAATTCATAGTCCCATTATTGCATTGTATATTTTGTTCATCATGGGACTGCCATCAAATGTGTCGATTCCTGTGGTGATATGTTGTTTTATGTGGGAGTTTTATCAATAAGTCTTTGTTAATTAGACATAAAACTTTGAGGGCCCGCCCCTCCTAAACTAAATCTTCTATTAGAAGAAATAACACAACTTTAAATCACACATGCCTCCTGAGCATCCTGTGCAAGTTGGGTGTCAGTTGGACAATATCCCTAGGAGGAGTTGTTTAAAATGCATGGCAAAGAAATGACCCCAAAAATGGCACCTTTTTCAAAATGGCCGACTTTCTGTTGGATTTAGCCCATATGTCCAAGAGACTTTTTTGAAGGTACTGGAACGTTATCCAACTGTTCTGAATTTTATCTATGTCAGTCCATGTAGTGGGCGGGGCTGATTGATTGAAATTTTGTAGGGGGCGCTATGGAGACATGCTCCATTTATTCCATAATGTTTCAATGGGGCTTAGTTCAGGGCCTTACTGTCATCAGTCATGGCAAGTATGGTGGCGGTCCAAGGTTCCATGGCTTGGTCACAGGTACTTCCTGTTTCATGGCGTTGGACCGCCATTCGCCATGTCCCGTTTAGCGTAGCGACTTGAGGTTTTTATTGTGGCATCATGAAAGGGTTTGACATGTTTTGGAGGAGTCTCAAGTGTTTGGGACCATTTGCTTAGAAGCATGACCCTCAAACGTGGAAAAAACCACTTCCTGTTATAGGTGGGCGGGGCTTTGGTCTACACCAGCAATGGTCACATTAATCTGTTCAGGACTGATCCCTTATTAATCCCTATAAGTTTTAGGGTGATCAGATCAAAATTGACAATTTTATAGTGATTTATGATGTCACGCCACCGCATGGAACTTCGCCATGGCGTCACGGGCAGGCCGTGCAGCGTAGAGCAACGTCCTTTACCAGATCTCTTCACCAACATGTTTTGTGATGCCTGAGTGAATTTGGGCCATGTGGTGTCCACCAAGCCAGAGTTATGGGTGTGTGAGCAAAAAACAACACTTTTGACCTCCAGGGGGCGTGGCTATTTCATAATCAAAATATTGGCATATAGAACTCTGTAGGAGGGGACTGCCATCATATCTAGCAAATTTGGTGCAGAAATGTTGCTTTATGTGGGAGTTATATCCGTTTAATTTTTCATGGCGAGACATCAAACTTTGAGGCCCCGCCCCTCGTAAACTAAGTCTCCTATTAGAAGAAATAACACAACATTTAATCACACATGCCTCCTGAACATCCTCAGCAATTTGTGGCTCAGTGGGATAAAAGCTCTAGGACGAGTTCGTTAAAATGCGAGGTGCTAAAACGCCAAAATATTGACTTTGACCTAAAATGGCCGCCTTCCTGTCGACATTTCACCATGACATTAAGAGGATTTTTTGTTCGCCCTTGCATGTAGATCATGTGTATGAATTTTCATAAAGATTAAAGACATGCAGTGGCGGGGCACCTAAAATAGGTGGCGCTCTCGTTCAGTTTCGCCCAAACATTCTGGAGCACCTCAAAATATCAAATTTTTCGTATTCCCTTGGGGGGGTACGCAAAATTTGGTGAGTTTTCGAGCACGTTCAGGCCTCCAAAAAAGCACGCGAAGTGTCCGAATAAAAATAATAATAATAATAATAATAAACACTGCAATTACAATAGGCCTTCGCACCGCCAAGGTGCTCGGGCCTAATAAACACTGCAATTACAATAGGCCTTCGCACTGCCAAGGTGCTCGGGCCTAATAAACGCTGCAATTACAATAGGCCTTCGCACCGCCAAGGTGCTCGGGCCTAATAATAATAATAATAATAATAAACACTGCAATTACAATAGGCCTTCGCACCGCCAAGGTGCTCGGGCCTAATTAAAACCGCAAGCGGTGATATAGGCCCTCGCACCATGGCGCCGCTCGGCATAATGCCACCGCCTCCCCTGCCAACATCCTTCCCATGCCTCTCTCAACCTAAAGTGCAGCCAGACTGCACTTCAGGCCATTTAGGCCTTATGAAGGGTCACTTCCTGTCACCAAGGGGCGGGGCTAATTTATAATCTAATTATTGACATACAGAAATGTGAAGGATATGACTGGCATCATCTGTAGCAAATTTGGTGCAGGTTGGTTGTTTTCTGTGGGAGTTATGTCAGTTTTCTTTTTCATTGCATCACGATCTGCTTTGCTGCCCCGCCTCTCCTAAACGATATCCCCTATTAAACGAAATAGCACAACTTTTAATCACACATGTCTCCTGAACATCCTGAGCAATTTGTGGCTCAGTGGGATAAAAGCTCTAGGACGAGTTCGTTAAAATGCGAGGTGCTAAAACGCCAAAATATTGACTTTGACCTAAAATGGCCGCCTTCCTGTCGACATTTCACCATGACATTAAGAGGATTTTTTGTTCGCCCTAGCATGTAGATCATGTGTATGAATTTTCATAAAGATTAACGACATGCAGTGGCGGGGCACCTAAAATAGGTGGCGCTCTCATTCAGTTTCGCCCAAACATTCTGGAGCACCTCAAAATATCAAATTTTTCGTATTCCCTTGGGGGGGTACGCAAAATTTGGTGAGTTTTTGAGCACGTTCAGGCCTCCAAAAAAGCACGCGAAGTGTCCGAATAAAAATAATAATAATAATAATAATTAAAACCGCAAGCGGTGATATAGGCCCTCGCACCATGGCGCCGCTCGGCATCATGCCACCGCCTCCCCTGGCAACATCCTTCCCATGCCTCTCTCTCTAAACTGCAGCCAGACTGCACTTCAGGCCATTTAGGCCTTATGAAGGGTCACTTTCTGTCACCAAGGGGCGGGGCTAATTCATAATCTAATTATTGCCATGCACAAATGTGAAGGATATGACTGGCATCATCTGTAGCAAATTTGGTGCAGGTTGGTTGTTTTTTGTGGGAGTTATGTCAGTTTTCCTTTTCATTGCATCACATCTGCTTTGCTGCCCCGCCTCTCCTAAATGATATCCCCTATTAAAAGAAATAGCACAACTTTTAATCACACATGACTCTTGAGCATCCTGACTCATTTGGGTTAAAGTTAGATAAAATTCTTAGAAGGAACTTCTCAAAATGCATGACAAAGAAAATGACAGAAATGACCCCAAAAATGGCACCTTTTTCAAAATGGCCGACTTCCTGTTTCATTTAGCCCATATGTCCAAGAGACTTTTTTGAAGGTGCTGGAATGGTCTATAAGTGTGCTGAATTTTATCCTTGTCAGTCAATGTAGTGGGCGGGGCTGATTGATTGAAATATTGTAGGGGGCGCTATGGAGCCATTTACTATCTTTTCCACTATGTTGTAATTTTATTCTATTAAGGACATAACTGTCATGACTCATGGCAAGTATGGTGAAGATCAACAATTTCATGGCTTTGTTACAGGTACTTCCTGGTTCATGATATCAGACACTTGTTGTTGCCAAGGGGTGGGGCTAGTTCATAGTCATGTTATTGCATTGTATATTTTGTTCAACATGGAACTGGCATCAAATGGGTCGATTCCTGTGCTGATATGTTGTTTTATGTGGGAGTTTTAGCAATAAGTCTTTGTTAATGAGACATCAAACTTTGAGGGCCCGCCCCTCCTAAACTAAATCTTCTATTAGAAGAAATAACACAACTTTAAATCACACATGCCTCCTGAGCATCCTGTGCAAGTTGGGTGTCAGTTGGACAATATCCCTAGGAGGAGTTGTTTAAAATGCGTGGCAAAGAAATGACCCCAAAAATGGCACCTTTTTCAAAATGGCCGACTTCCTGTTGAATTTAGCCCATATGTCCAAGAGACTTTTTTGAAGGTACTGGCAATTTCTCCAACTGTGCTGAATTTTATCCATGTCGGTCCATGTAGTGGGCGGGGCTGATTGATTGAAATTTTGTAGGGGGCGCTATGGAGACATGCTCCATTTATTCCATTATGTTTCAATGGGGCTTAGTTCAGGGCCTTACTGTCATCAGTCATGGCAAGTTTGGTGGCGGTCCAAGGTTCCATGGCTTGGTCACAGGTACTTCCTGTTTCATGGCGTTGGACCGCCATTCGCCATGTCCCGTTTAGCGTAGCGACTTGAGGTTTTTATTGTGGTATCATGAAAGGGTTTGACATGTTTTGGAGGAGGCTCAAGTGTTTTGGACCATTTGCTTAGAAGCATGACCCTCAAACGTGGAAAAAACCACTTCCTGTTGTAAGTGGGCGGGGCTTAGGTCTACACCAGCAATGGTCACATTAATCTGTTCAGGACTGATCCCTTATTAATCCCTATAAGTTTTAGGGTGATCAGATCAAAATTGACAATTTTATAGTGATTTATGATGTCACGCCGCCGCATGGAACTTCGCCATGGCGTCACGGGCACGCCGTGCAGCGCAGAGCAACGTCCTTTACCAGATCTCTTCACCAACATGTTTTGTGATGTCTGAGTGAATTTGGGCCATGTGGTGTCTATCAAGCCAGAGTTATGGGTGTGTGAGCAAAAAACAACACTTTTGACCTCCAGGGGGCGTGGCTATTTCATAATCAAAATATTGGCATATAGAACTCTGTAGGAGGGGACTGCCATCATATCTAGCAAATTTGGTGCAGAAATGTTGCTTTATGTGGGAGTTATATCCGTTTAATTTTTCATGGCGAGACATCAAACTTTGAGGCCCCGCCCCTCGTAAACTAAGTCTCCTATTAGAAGAAATAACACAACATTTAATCACACATGCCTCCTGAACATCCTGAGCAATTTGTGGCTCAGTGGGATAAAAGCCCTAGGACGAGTTCGTTAAAATGCGAGGTGCTAAAACGCCAAAATATTGACTTTGACCTAAAATGGCCGCCTTCCTGTCGACATTTCACCATGACATTAAGAGGATTTTTTGTTCGCCCTGTCATGTAGATCATGTGTATGAATTTTCATAAAGATTAACGACATGCAGTGGCGGGGCACCTAAAATAGGTGGCGCTCTCGTTCAGTTTCGCCCAAACATTCTGGAGCACCTCAAAATATCAAATTTTTCGTATTCCCTTGGGGGGGTACGCAAAATTTGGTGAGTTTTCGAGCACGTTCAGGCCTCCAAAAAAGCACGCGAAGTGTCCGAATAAAAATAATAATAATAATTAAAACCGCAAGCGGTGATATAGGCCCTCGCACCATGGCGCCACTCGGCATAATGCCACCGCCTCCCGTGGCAACATCCTTCCCATGCCTCTCTCAACCTAAAGTGCAGCCAGACTGCACTTCAGGCCATTTAGACCTTATGAACGGTCACTTCCTGTCACCAAGGGGCGGGGCTAATTTATAATCTAATTATTGACATACAGAAATGTGAAGGATATGACTGGCATCATCTGTAGCAAATTTGGTGCAGGTTGGTTGTTTTTTGTGGGAGTTATGTCAGTTTTCCTTTTCATTGCATCACATCTGCTTTGCTGCCCCGCCTCTCCTAAACGATATCCCCTATTAAAAGAAATAGCACAACTTTTAATCACACATGCCTCTTGAGCATCCTGACTCATTTGGGTTAAAGTTGGACAAAATTCTTAGGACAAGTTCCTCCAAATGCATGGCAAAGAAAATGACAGAAATGACCCCAAAAATGGCACCCTTTTCAAAATGGCCGACTTCCTGTTGGATTTAGCCCATATGTCCAAGAGACTTTTTTGAAGGTACTGGGAGGGTCTACAAGTTTCCCGAATCATATCCATGTCAGTCAATGTAGTGGGCGGGGCTGATTAATTAAAATATTGTAGGGGGCGCTATGGAGCCATTTACTATCTTCTCCACTATATTTTAATTTTACTCTATTAAGGGCATAACTTTCATGACTCATGGCAAGTATGGTGAAGATCAAAGGTTTCATGGCTTTGTTACAGGTACTTCCTGGTTCATGATATCAGACACTTCTTGTTGCCAAGGGGTGGGGCTAATTCATAGTCCCATTATTGCATTGTAGATTTTGTTCATCATGGGACTGGCATCAAATGTGTCGATTCCTGTGCTGATATGTTGTTTTATGTGGGAGTTTTAGCAATAAGTCATTGTTAATGAGACATAAAACTTTGAGGGCCCGCCCCTCCTAAACTAAATCTTCTATTAGAAGAAATAACACAACTTTACATCACACATGCCTCCTGAGCATCCTGTGCAAGTTGGGTGTCAGTTGGACAATATCCCTAGGAGGAGTTGTTTAAAATGCATGGCAAAGAAATGACCCCAAAAATGGCACCTTTTTCAAAATGGCCGACTTCCTGTTGAATTTAGCCCATATGTCCAAGAGACTTTTTTGAAGGTACTGGCAGGTTCTCCAACTGTGCTGAATTTTATCCATGTCGATCAATGTAGTGGGCGGGGCTGATTGATTGAAATATTGTAGGGGGCGCTATGGAGACATGCTCCATTTATTCCATAATGTTTCAATGGGGCTTAGTTCAGGGCCTTACTGTCATCAGTCATGGCAAGTTTGATGGCGGTCCAAGGTTCCATGGCTTGGTCACAGGTAC
Source organism: Telmatherina bonti (assembly GCF_933228915.1). Taxonomy (NCBI): domain Eukaryota; kingdom Metazoa; phylum Chordata; class Actinopteri; order Atheriniformes; family Telmatherinidae; genus Telmatherina; species Telmatherina bonti. The sequence continues at coordinate 88,889 of NC_136623.1, read as the reverse complement.
TTCCTGTTTCATGGCGTTGGACCGCCATTCGCCATGTCCCGTTTAGCGTAGCGACTTGAGGTTTTTATTGTGGCATCATGAATGGGTTTGACATGTTTTGGAGGAGGCTCAAGTGTTTTGGACTATTTGCTTAGAAGCATGACCCTCAAACGTGGAAAAAACCACTTCCTGTTGTAAGTGGGCGGGGCTTAGGTCTACACCAGCGATGGTCACATTAATCTGTTCAGGACTGATCCCTTATTAATCCCTATAAGTTTTAGGGTGATCAGATGAAAATTGACAATTTTATAGTGATTTATGATGTCACGCCGCCGCATGGAACTTCGCCATGCACGCCGTGCAGCGTAGAGTAACGTCCTTTATCAGATCTCTTCACCAACATGTTTTGTGATGCCTGAGTGAATTTGGGCCATGTGGTGTCCACCAAGCCAGAGTTATGGGTGTGTGAGCAAAAAACAACACTTTTGACCTCCAGGGGGCGTGGCTATTTCATAATCAAAATATTGACATATAGAACTCTGTAGGAGGGGACTGCCATCATATCTAGCAAATGTGGTGCAGAAATGTTGCTTTATGTGGGAGTTATATCCGTTTAATTTTTCATGGCGAGACATCAAACTTTGAGGCCCCGCCCCTCGTAAACTAAGTCTCCTATTAGAAGAAATAACACAACATTTAATCACACATGCCTCCTGAACATCCTGAGCAATTTGTGGCTCAGTGGGATAAAAGCTCTAGGACGAGTTCGTTAAAATGCGAGGTGCTAAAACACCAAAATATTGACTTTGACCTAAAATGGCCGCCTTCCTGTCGACATTTCACCATGACATTAAGAGGATTTTTTGTTCGCCCTGTCATGTAGATCATGTGTATGAATTTTCATAAAGATTAACGACATGCAGTGGCGGGGCACCTAAAATAGGTGGCGCTCTCGTTCAGTTTCGCCCAAACATTCTGGAGCACCTCAAAATATCAAATTTTTCGTATTCCCTTGGGGGGGTAGGCAAAATTTGGTGAGTTTTCGAGCACGTTCAGGCCTCCAAAAAAGCACGCGAAGTGTCCGAATAAAAATAATAAACACTGCAAATACAATAGGCCTTCGCACCGCCAAGGTGCTCGGGCCTAATAAACGCTGCAATTACAATAGGCCTTCGCACCGCCAAGGTGCTCGGGCCTAATAAACACTGCAATTACAATAGGCCTTCGCACCGCCAAGGTGCTCGGGCCTAATAAACACTGCAAATACAATAGGCCTTCGCACCGCCAAGGTGCTCGGGCCTAATAAACACTGCAATTACAATAGGCCTTCGCACCGCCAAGGTGCTCGGGCCTAATAATAATAATTAAAACCGCAAGCGGTGATATAGGCCCTCGCACCATGGCGCCGCTCGGCATAATGCCACCGCCTCCCCTGCCAACATCCTTCCCATGCCTCTCTCAACCTAAAGTGCAGCCAGACTGCACCTCAGGCCATTTAGGCCTTATGAAGGGTCACTTCCTGTCACCAAGGGGCGGGGCTAATTTATAATCTAATTATTGACATGCAGAAATGTGAAGGATATGCCTGGCATCATCTGTAGCAAATTTGGTGCAGGTTGGTTGTTTTTTGTGGGAGTTATGTCAGTTTTCCTTTTCATTGCATCACATCTGCTTTGCTGCCCCGCCTCTCCTAAACGATATCCCCTATTAAAAGAAATAGCACAACTTTTAATCACACATGCCTCTTGAGCATCCTAACTCATTTGGGTTAAAGTTAGATAAAATTCTTAGCAGAACTTCCTCAAAATGCATGGCAACGAAAATGGCAGAAATGACCCCAAAAATGGCACCTTTTTCAACATGGCCGACTTCCTGTTTGATTTAGCCCATATGTCCAAGAGACTTTTTTGAAGGTACGGGAAGGGTCTACAAGTGTGCTGAATTTGATCCATGTCAGACAATGTAGTGGGCGGGGCTGATTGATTGAAATATTGGAGGGGGCGCTATGGAGCCATTTATTATCTTCTCCACTATATTGTAATTTTACTCTATTAAGGACATAACTGTCATGACTCATGGCAAGTATGGTGAAGATAAAAGGTTTCATGGCTTTGTTACAGGTACTTCCTGGTTCATGATATCAGACACTTGTTGTTGCCAAGGGGTGGGGCTAATACATAGCCCCATTATTGCATTGTATATTTTGTTCATCATGGGACTGGCATCAAATGTGTCGATTCCTGTGCTGATATGTTGTTTTATGTGGGAGTTTTAGCAATAAGTCTTTGTTAATGAGACATAAAACTTTGAGGGCCCGCCCCTCCTAAACTAAATCTTCTATTAGAAGAAATAACACAACTTTAAATCACACATGCCTCCTGAGCATCCTGTGCAAGTTGGGTGTCAGTTGGACAATATCCCTAGGAGGAGTTGTTTAAAATGCATGGCAAAGAAATGACCCCAAATATGGCACCTTTTTCAAAATGGCCGACTTCCTGTTGGATTTAGCCCATATGTCCAAGAGACTTTTTTGAAGGTACTGGAAGCTTCTCCAACTGTGCTGAATTTTATCCATGTCGGTCCATGTAGTGGGCGGGGCTGATTGATTGAAATTTTGTAGGGGGCGCTATGGAGACATGCTCCATGTATTCCATAATGTTTCAATGGGGCTTAGTTCAGGGCCTTACTGTCATCAGTCATGGCAAGTATGGTGGCGGTCCAAGGTTCCATGGCTTGGTCACAGGTACTTCCTGTTTCATGGCGTTGGACCGCCATTCGCCATGTCCCGTTTAGCGTAGCGACTTGAGGATTTTATTGTGGCATCATGAAAGGGTTTGACATGTTTTGGAGGAGTCTCAAGTGTTTGGGACCATTTGCTTAGAAGCATGACCCTCAAACGTGGAAAAAACCACTTCCTGTTGTAAGTGGGCGGGGCTTAGGTCTACACCAGCAATGGTCACATTAATCTGTTCAGGACTGATCCCTTATTAATCCCTATAAGTTTTAGGGTGATCAGATCAAAATTGAGAATTTTATAGTGATTTTTGATGTCACGCCGCCGCATGGAACTTTGCCATGGCGTCACGGGCACGCCGTGCGGCGTAGAGCAACGTCCTTTATCAGATCTCTTCACCAACATGTTCTGTGATGCCTGAGTGAATTTGGGCCATGTGGTGTCCACCAAGCCAGAGTTATGGGTGTGTGAGCAAAAAACAACACTTTTGACCTCCAGGGGGCGTGGCTATTTCATAATCAAAATATTGGCATATAGAACTCTGTAGGAGGGGACTGCCATCATATCTAGCAAATTTGGTGCAGAAATGTTGCCTTATGTGGGAGTTATAGCTGTTTAATTTTTCATGGCGAGACATCAAACTTTGAGGCCCCGCCCCTCGTAAACTAAGTCTCCTATTAGAAGAAATAACACAACATTTAATCACACATGTCTCCTGAACATCCTGAGCAATTTGTGGCTCAGTGGGATAAAAGCCCTAGGACGAGTTCGTTAAAATGCAAGGTGCTAAAACGCCAAAATATTGACTTTGACCTAAAATGGCCGCCTTCCTGTGGACATTTCACCATGACATTAAGAGGATTTTTTCTTCGCCCTAGCATGTAGATCATGTGTATGAATTTTCATAAAGATTAACGACATGCAGTGGCGGGGCACCTAAAATAGGTGGCGCTCTCGTTCAGTTTCGCCCAAACATTCTGGGGCACCTCAAAATATCAAATTTTTCGCATTCCCTTGGGGGGGTACGCAAAATTTGGTGAGTTTTCGAGCACGTTCAGGCCTCCAAAAAAGCACGCGAAGTGTCCGAATAAAAATAATAATAATAATAATAATAATTAAAACCGCAAGCGGTGATATAGGCCCTCGCACCATGGCGTCGCTCGGCATAATGCCACCGCCTCCCCTGGCAAAATCTTTCCCATGTTTCTCTCAACCTAAAGTGCAGCCAGACTGCACTTCAGGCCATTTAGGCCTTATGAAGGGTCCCTTCCTGTCACCAAAGGGCGGGGCTAACTTATAATCTAATTATTGACATGCACAAATGTGAAGGATATGACTGGCATCATCTGTAGCAAATTTGGTGCAGGTTGGTTGTTTTTTGTGGGAGTTATGTCATTTTTCCTTTTCATTGCATCACATCTGCTTTGCTGCCCCGCCTCTACTAAATGATATCCCCCATTAAAAGAAATAGCATAACTTTTAATCACACATGCCTCTTGAGCATCCTGACTCATTTGGGTTAAAGTTAGATAAAATTCTTAGCAGGACTTCCTCAAAATGCATGGCAAAGAAAATGGCAGAAATGACCCCAAAAATGGCACCTTTTTCAACATGGCCGACATCCTGTTTGATTTAGCCCATATGTCCAAGAGACTTTTTTGAAGGTACTGGGAGGGTCTACAAGTTTCCCGAATCATATCCATGTCAGTCAATGTAGTGGGCGGGGCTGATTAATTAAATTATTGTAGGGGGCGCTATGGAGCCATTTACTATCTTCTCCACTATATTTTAATTTTACTCTATTAAGGGCATAACTTTCATGACTCATGGCAAGTATGGTGAAGATCAAAGGTTTCATGGCTTTGTTACAGGTACTTCCTGGTTCATGATATCAGACACTTCTTGTTGCCAAGGGGTGGGGCTAATTCATAGTCCCATTATTGCATTGCAGATTTTGTTCATCATGGGACTGGCATCAAATGTGTCGATTCCTGTGCTGATATGTTGTTTTATGTGGGAGTTTTAGCAATAAGTCATTGTTAATGAGACATAAAACTTTGAGGGCCCGCCCCTCCTAAAGTAAATCTTCTATTAGAAGAAATAACACAACTTTACATCACACATGCCTCCTGAGCATCCTGTGCAAGTTGGGTGTCAGTTGGACAATATCCCTAGGAGGAGTTGTTTAAAATGCATGGCAAAGAAATGACCCCAAAAATGGCACCTTTTTCAAAATGGCCGACTTCCTGTTGAATTTAGCCCATATGTCCAAGAGACTTTTTTGAAGGTACTGGCAGGTTCTCCAACTGTGCTGAATTTTATCCATGTCGATCAATGTAGTGGGCGGGGCTGATTGATTGAAATATTGTAGGGGGCGCTATGGAGACATGCTCCATTTATTCCATAATGTTTCAATGGGGCTTAGTTCAGGGCCTTACTGTCATCAGTCATGGCAAGTATGGTGGCGGTCCAAGGTTCCATGGCTTGGTCACAGGTACTTCCTGTTTCATGGCGTTGGACCGCCATTCGCCATGTCCCGTTTAGCGTAGCGACTTGAGGTTTTTATTGTGGCATCATGAAAGGGTTTGACATGTTTTGGAGGAGTCTCAAGTGTTTTGGACCATTTGCTGAGAAGCATGACCCTCAAACGTGGAAAAAAACACTTCCTGTTGTAAGTGGGCGGGGCTTAGGTCTACACCAGCAATGGTCACATTAATCTGTTCAGGACTGATCCCTTATTAATGCCTATAAGTTTTAGGGTGATCAGATCAAAATTGACAATTTTATAGTGATTTATGATGTCACGCCGCCGCATGGAACTTCGCCATGGCGTCACGGGCACGCCGTGCGGTGTAGAGCAACGTCCTTTATCAGATCTCTTCACCAACATGTTTTGTGATGCCTGAGTGAATTTGGGCCATGTAGTGTCCACCAAGCCAGAGTTATGGGTGTGTGAGCAAAAAACAACACTTTTGACCTCCAGGGGGCGTGGCTATTTCATAATCAAAATATTGACATATAGAACTCTGTAGGAGGGGACTGCCATCATATCTAGCAAATTTGTTGCAGAAATGTTGCTTTATGTGGGAGTTATATCCGTTTAATTTTTCATGGCGAGACATCAAACTTTGAGGCCCCGCCCCTCGTAAACTAAGTCTCCTATTAGAAGAAATAACACAACATTTAATCACACATGCCTCCTGAACATCCTGAGCAATTTGTGGCTCAGTGGGATAAAAGCTCTAGGACGAGTTCGTTAAAATGCGAGGTGCTAAAACGCCAAAATATTGACTTTGACCTAAAATGGCCGCCTTCCTGTCGACATTTCACCATGACATTAAGAGGATTTTTTGTTCGCCCTAGCATGTAGATCATGTGTATGAATTTTCATAAAGATTAATGACATGCAGTGGCGGGGCACCTAAAATAGGTGGCGCTCTCGTTCAGTTTCGCCCAAACATTCTGGAGCACCTCAAAATATCAAATTTTTCGCATTCCCTTGGGGGGGTACGCAAAATTTGGTGAGTTTTTGAGCATGTTCAGGCCTCCAAAAAAGCAATTCATTTATTAGGAGAATAATAATAATAATAATAATAATTAAAACCGCAAGCGGTGATATAGGCCCTCGCACCATGGCGCCGCTCGGCATAATGCCACCGCCTCCCCTGGCAACATCCTTCCCATGCCTCTCTCGACCTAAAGTGCAGCCAGACTGCACTTCAGGCCATTTAGGCCTTATGAACGGTCACTTCCTTTCACCAAGGGGCGGGGCTAATTTATAATCTAATTATTGACATGCACAAATGTGAAGGATATGACTGGCATCATCTGTAGCAAATTTGGTGCAGGTTGGTTGTTTTTTGTGGGAGTTATGTCAGTTTTCCTTTTCGTTGCATCACATCTGCTTTGCTGCCCCGCCTCTCCTAAATGATATCCCCTATTAAAAGAAATAGCACAACTTTTAATCACACATGTCTCTTGAGCATCCTGACTCATTTGGGTTAAAGTTGGATAAAATTCTTGGGAGGAGTTGCTCAAAATGCATGGCAAAGAAAATGACAGAAATTACCCCAAATATGTCACCTTTTTCAAAATGGCTGACTTCCTGTTTGATTTAGCCCATATGTCCAAGAGACTTTTTTGAAGGTACTGGAAGGTTCTAACACTGTGCCGAATCATATCCATGTCAGTCGATGTAGTGGGCGGGGCTGATTGATTGAAATATGGTAGGGGGCGCTATGGAGCCATTTACGATCTTCTCCACTATATTGTAATTTTACTCTATTAAGGACATAACTGTCATGACTCATGGCAAGTATGGTGAAGATCAACAATTTCACGGCTTTGTCACAGGTACTTCCTGGTTCATGATATCAGACACTTGTTGTTGCCAAGGGGTGGGGCTAGTTCAGAGTCATATTATTGCATTGTAGATTTTGTTCATCATGGAACTGGCATCAAATGTGTCGATTCCTGTGCTGATATGTTGTTTTATGTGGGAGTTTTAGCAATAAGTCTTTGTTAATAAGACATAAAACTTTGAGGGCCCGCCCCTCCTAAACTAAATCTTCTATTAGAAGAAATAACACAACTTTAAATCACACATGCCTCCTGAGCATCCTGTGCAAGTTGGGTGTCAGTTGGACAATATCCCTAGGAGGAGTTGTTTAAAATGCATGGCAAAGAAATGACCCCAAAAATGGCACCTTTTTCAAAATGGCCGACTTCCTGTTGAATTTAGCCCATATGTCCAAGAGACTTTTTTGAAGGTACTGGAAGCTTCTCCAACTGTGCTGAATTTTATTCATGTCGGTCCATGTAGTGGGCGGGGCTGATTGATTGAAATTTTGTAGGGGGCGCTATGGAGACATGCTCCATTTATTCCATAATGTTTCAATGGGGCTTAGTTCAGGGCCTTACTGTCATCAGTCATGGCAAGTATGGTGGCGGTCCAAGGTTCCATGGCTTGGTCACAGGTACTTCCTGTTTCATGGCGTTGGACCGCCATTCGCCATGTCCCGTTTAGCGTAGCGACTTGAGGTTTTTATTGTCGCATCATGAAAGGGTTTGACATGTTTTGGAGGAGTCTCAAGTGTTTGGGACCATTTGCTTAGAAGCATGACCCTCAAACGTGGAAAAAAAACACTTCCTGTAGTAAGTGGGCGGAGCTTAGGTCTACACCAGCAATGGTCACATTAATCTGTTCAGGACTGATCCCTTATTAATCCCTATAAGTTTTCGGGTGATCAGATCAAAACTGACAATTTTATAGTGATTTATGATGTCACGCCGCCGCATGGAACTTCGCCATGGTGTCACGGGCACGCCGTGCAGCGTAGAGCAACGTCCTTTACCAGATCTCTTCACCAACATGTTTTGTGATGCCTGAGTGAATTTGGGCCATGTGGTGTCCACCAAGCCAGAGTTATGGGTGTGTGAGCAAAAAACAACACTTTTGACCTCCAGGGGGCGTGGCTATTTCATAATCAAAATATTGACATATAGAACTCTGTAGGAGGGGACTGCCATCATATCTAGCAAATTTGGTGCAGAAATGTTGCTTTATGTGGGAGTTATATCCGTTTAATTTTTCATGGCGAGACATCAAACTTTGAGGCCCCGCCCCTCGTAAACTAAGTCTCCTTTTAGAAGAAATAACACAACATTTAATCACACATGCCTCCTGAACATCCTCAGCAATTTGTGGCTCAGTGGGATAAAAGCTCTAGGACGAGTTCGTTAAAATGCGAGGTGCTAAAACGCCAAAATATTGACTTTGACCTAAAATGGCCGCCTTCCTGTCGACATTTCACCATGACATTAAGAGGATTTTTTGTTCGCCCTTGCATGTAGCTCATGTGTATGAATTTTCATAAAGATTAACGACATGCAGTGGCGGGGCACCTAAAATAGGTGGCGCTCTCCTTCAGTTTCGCCCAAACATTCTGGAGCACCTCAAAATATCAAATTTTTCATATTCCCTTGGGGGGGTACGCAAAATTTGGTGAGTTTTCGAGCACGTTCAGGCCTCCAAAAAAGCACGCGAAGTGTCCGAATAAAAATAATAATAATAATAATAATTAAAACCGCAGGCGGTGATATAGGCCCTCGCACCATGGCGCCGCTCGGCAGAATGCCACCGCCTCCCCTGCCAACATCCTTCCCATGCCTCTCTCAACCTAAAGTGCAGCCAGACTGTACTTCAGGCCATTTAGGCCTTATGAACGGTCACTTCCTGTCACCAAGGGGCGGGGCTAACTTATCATCTAATTATTGACATGCACAAATGTGAAGAATATGACTGGCATCATCTGTTGTGAATTTGGTGCAGGTTGGTTGATCTTTTGTATATAGTTGTGTCTTCTGTTTGTGGATCATAGACTTTTCTCTGTGGGATTTGTGGTGTGTTTATACACTGTTAGATCTGTATTTATTACAGTCATAAATTGTAATAAACTTTTATCTTGTTCCTGTATGATCACATCCTACTGCAGTTATTTAGATGACTTGAATGTATTGAATAAATGGGGAAAAGCATTTAAATTTCTTTATTTTAAAAACGCTTCAAAGTGTACAAAGTAGCTCAAATTACTTAATTAGTAACACAAAGTTATAAGTAAGAAACAATACAATCAACGAACATGTAAACAATAGATTCCACAGAAATGCTATTAAATTGTGGTTTACTAGAAAAAAAAAAAAAAGAATCAAACACCAAAAACAAAACCAATGGTGTGTCTGTGCAGATCAGGAAACTGCTCTTCAGTAGCCACACAGCAACTGGGAATCAAGCCTTGTTTCCTTCTGAGGAGCTGGGATGTGAGTCTTCTTAGGTCCTTCACATTTATGTCATCAAGACGTCTCTGCAAAATTATACAAAAGATTGGTTAGATAAATAGAGCCACATTTTACTAACTGATGGAAAACAAAGTGAAAAGTGAAAGATCAGATTTTTTAGTGAAGGTCTGTGTCTACCAACTTTGTTCAGAGACTAAGTTAATATATTACTGTAATATCTAAAACTAATGTCTGGATGCCAAAGCAACAAGTAACATATGGAAGACAGAGCAGTAGGTAACAAGCTCAAATATAAAATTACATTTATGTTACAACAACAAATAATACATAAAACAGTTACCATTGACGAGGCTGAAGTTAGCTTCTGATCCGCAGCTTATGGCTGCAATATGTGTAAAGGGCAATTACACTGAATTTTTTGGAAACACCACCACATTAGACCAGGTACTGACAAAAAACTGGTATAGTATGTGGAATATTTTAGCCCACATTTGAAGAGTCTAAGTGTTTTAGTTTTTTGTCAGGACCTGATGTAATGTGGTCCAGATGCCAAAAAAGTCATGAAATGACCCTTATTTGCATTTTCACAAATAGAATAAAGATTTCACAAATCAGACACTATGTTTTATTGAATCTGCATAGTATGTGGAATATTTTAACCCAGGTTTTAAGAGTCCAAGTGTTGTAGTTTTTTGTCAGGACCTGGTCTAATGTGGTGTTTCCGAAAAATTCAGTGGAATTGCCCTTTACACATATTGCGAATCGGAAGCTAACTTCAGCCTCGTTTACCATTGTTGGTTATTGGAATACTGTGGAATTCCTGTAATAAATGTTTTTTATCAGTAATATCTTGAGACAAAACAGTGAACATGAAACTGCATTTTACCTGTACTACAGCTAGCCAGTCACATCTCTGGAAGCTGCAGCTCGTCTTCCTCAGACTGACCCGCTTGTCCTCGGACCGTCCACCAGCCCTGCCTCGGCCTTCCTGGCAACCTTAACATGTCATATTCATCACTGAAAACAAGTGTGTACACGGATCATCGCTGTAACAACATTCAAACATGTAAATTCTGCATTATGTCAGTGTCTGACTGCCTGTGTTAGGCTGATTCAGTCTAACATCAGCTGAATATATGCAGAAATATTAATAAAGTTAGAATTAGCCTAACAACTATAGCTAGCTTAGCACGTAGCTTAGCCTCTTCTTAGTACCACCGTTTATTCCATACGCGATATTGTCATTTTTACGTACTACTTTGCAAAAAAAACACCATAAGAGAGTATCATTTTCAGCATAACGAAGAGCCTGTTGTGTTAACAGTTACTTACCGGTTCATGTGGAGATGAAATACTGGATGTCATCACACAGTTTGTAAATAAACTTTGAGTCTTGTGGACGGTGACGGTTCCGCTGTATTTAGAGGATGGGAGGGGTGAGGAGCATGTTTAGCTCACTACTTCCACCCTGTGGTGGTTTGTAGAGGTAGCAGTTGTGTGGTTTTGCTCACTACATGGTGTTTGCCACCTAGTGTTGGAAAGAATCGCTTTGAAATCTTACATACTCTGGCTTCAATAAATTGAAAAAAATAATCTAAAAGTGGATCAAATATGCCACAGTGTTTAATGAAATTGAAAAAAAAATCCCACCAGTTTTCCATAAATGGATGTTACATTATTTTTACTTTATTCAAAACAAGAATTAGCTGCTCATTCTCAGAACCAAAGCCTCAGATTTTTTCTTTTTCATGTAATCCCCCACAGTACAGACAAAGAGCAACAGGGAGGAATAATACATAAATGCTTCAAGTTTAGTTTTAATTCATTATGCTTATTAACATGCCTGTGACATTTGTTAAAAACTGTTAACATCATTTACATAAATATAGTTTTCAGTAACTTATTGTTGTAAGTATTAGCCGCACTGGATGTTTTAATCAATCCATCAACAGAGCTGATCCAATACCACTCTATCCAAGAATCCGAACAAATGTCTATAAATCAAAGAGCAATCAGTCTGCTTCTAAACAAGAAAACACATATGAAACTGATTCACATAATTAATAATTCCTTCAGATGGACCTGCATGTTCATCTGTACATACATGTCTATAAATATGGTTGGTTGTTTTTTGTGGGAGTTATGTCAGTTTTCCTTTTCATTGGATCACATCTGCTTCGCTGCCCCGCCTCTCCTAAACGATATCCCCTATTAAAAGAAATAACACAACTTTTAATCAGATATGCAGCTTGAGCATCCTGACTCATTTGGGTTACAGTTGGAGAAAATTCTTAGGAGGACCTTCTCAAAATGCATGGCAAAGAAAATGACAGAAATGACCCCAAAAATGGCACCTTTTTCAACATGGCCGACTTCCTGTTTGATTTAGCCCATATGTCCAAGAGACTTTTTTGAAGGTACTGGGAGGGTCTACAAGTATGCTGAATTTTATCCATGTCAGTCAATGTAGTGGGCGGGGCTGATTGATTGAAATATTGTAGGGGGCGCTATGGAACCGTTTACGATTTTCTCCACTATATTGTAATTTTACTCTATTAAGTAAATAACTGTCATGACTCATGACAAGTATGGTGAAGATCAAAGGTTTCATGGCTTTGTTACAGGTACTTCCTGGTTCATGATATCAGACACTTGTTGTTGCCAAGGGGTGGGGCTAGTTCAGAGTCATATTATTGCATTGTATATTTTGTTCATCATGGGACTGGCATCAAATGTGTCGATTCCTGTGGTGATATGTTGTTTTATGTGGGAGTTTTAGCAATAAGTCTTTGTTAATGAGACATCAAACTTTGAGGGCCCGCCCCTCCTAAACTAAATCTTCTATTAGAAGAAATAACACAACTTTAAATCACACATGCCTCCTGAGCATCCTGTGCAAGTTAGGTGTCAGTTGGACAATGTCCCTAGGAGGAGTTGTTTAAAATGCATGGCAAAGAAATGACCCCAAAAATGGCACCTTTTTCAAAATGGCCGACTTCCTATTGAATTTAGCCCATATGTCCAAGAGACTTTTTTGAAGGTACTGGAAGGTTCTCCAACTGTGCTGAATTTTATCCATGTCGGTCCATGTAGTGGGCGGGGCTGATTGATTGAAATTTTGTAGGGGGCGCTATGGAGACATGCTCCATTTATTCCATAATGTTTCAATGGGGCTTACTTCAGGGCCTTACTGTCATCAGTCATGGCAAGTTTGGTGGCGGTCCAAGGTTCCATGGCTTGGTCACAGGTACTTCCTGTTTCATGGCGTTGGACCGCCATTCGCCATGTCCCGTTTAGCGTAGCGACTTGAGGTTTTTATTGTGGCATCATGAAAGGGTTTGACATGTTTTGGAGGAGTCTCAAGTGTTTGGGATCATTTGCTGAGAAGCATGATCCTCAGACGTGGAAAAAACCACTTCCTGTTGTAAGTGGGCGGGGCTTAGGTCTACACCAGCATTGGTCACATTAATCTGTTCAGGACTGATCCCTTATTAATCCCTATAAGTTTTAGGGTGATCAGATCAAAATTGACAATTTTATAGTGATTTATGATGTCACGCCGCCGCATGGAACTTCGCCATGGCGTCACGGGCACGCCGTGCAGCGTAGAGCAACGTCCTTTACCAGATCTCTTCACCGACATGTTTTGTGATGCCTGAGTGAATTTGGGCCATGTGGTGTCCACCAAGCCAGAGTTATGGGTGTGTGAGCAAAAAACAACACTTTTGACCTCCAGGGGGCGTGGCTATTTCATAATCAAAATATTGACATATAGAACTCTGTAGGAGGGGACTGCCATCATATCTAGCAAATTTGGTGCAGAAATGTTGCTTTATGTGGGAGTTATAGCCGTTTAATTTTTCATGGCGAGACATCAAACTTTGAGGCCCCGCCCCTCGTAAACTAAGTCTCCTATTAGAAGAAATAACACAACATTTAATCACACATGCCTCCCGAACATCCTGAGCAATTTGTGGCTCAGTGGGATAAAAGCTCTAGGACGAGTTCGTTAAAATGCGAGGTGCTAAAACGCCAAAATATTGACTTTGACCTAAAATGGCCGCCTTCCTGTCGACATTTCACCATGACATTAAGAGGATTTTTTGTTCGCCCTTGCATGTAGATCATGTGTATGAATTTTCATAAAGCCTAACGACATGCAGTGGCGGGGCACCTAAAATAGGTGGCGCTCTCATTCAGTTTCGCCCAAACATTCTGGAGCACCTCAAAATATCAAATTTTTCGTATTCCCTTGGGGGGGTACGCAAAATTTGGTGAGTTTTCGAGCACGTTCAGGCCTCCAAAAAAGCACGCGAAGTGTCCGAATAAAAATAATAATAATAATAATAATAATAATAATAATAATAATAATAATAATAAACACTGCAATTACAATAGGCCTTCGCACCGCCAAGGTGCTCGGGCCTAATAATAATAATAATAATAATAATAAACACTGCAATTACAATAGGCCTTCGCACCGCCAAGGTGCTCGGGCCTAATAATAATAATAAACGCTGCAATTACAATAGGCCTTCGCACCGCCAAGGTGCTCGGGCCTAATAATAAACACTGCAATTACAATAGGCCTTCGCACTGCCAAGGTGCTCGGGCCTAATTAAAACCGCAAGCGGTGATATAGGCCCTCGCACCATGGCGCCGCTCGGCATAATGCCACCGCCTCCCCTGGCAACATCCTTCCCATGCCTCTCTCAACCTAAAGTGCAGCCAGACTGCACTTCAGGCCATTTAGGCCTTATTAAGGGTCACTTCCTGTCACCAAGGGGCGGGGCTAACTTATAATCTATTTATTGCCATGCACAAATGTGAAGGATATGACTGGCATCATCTGTAGCAAATTTGGTGCAGGTTGGTTGTTTTTTGTGGGAGTTATGTCAGTTTTCCTTTTCGTTGCATCACATCTGCTTTGCTGCCCCGCCTCTCCTAAACGATATCCCCTATTAAAAGAAATAGCACAACTTTTAATCACATATGTCTCTTGAGCATCCTGACGCATTTGGGTTAAAGTTGGACAAAATTCTTAGGACAAGTTCCTCCAAATGCATGGCAAAGAAAATGACAGAAATGACCCCAAAAATGGCACCCTTTTCAAAATGGCCGACTTCCTGTTGGATTTAGCCCATATGTCCAAGAGACTTTTTTGAAGGTACTTTGAGGGTCTACAAGTTTCCCGAATCCTATCCATGTCAGTCAATGTATTGGGCGGGGCTGATTAATTAAAATATTGTAGGGGGCGCTATGGAGCCATTTACTATCTTCTCCACTATATTTTAATTTTACTCTATTAAGGGCATAACTTTCATGACTCATGGCAAGTATGGTGAAGATCAAAGGTTTCATGGCTTTGTTACAGGTACTTCCTGGTTCATGATATCAGACACTTCTTGTTGCCAAGGGGTGGGGCTAATTCATAGTCCCATTATTGCATTGCAGATTTTGTTCATCATGGGACTGGCATGAAATGTGTCGATTCCTGTGCTGATATGTTGTTTTATGTGGGAGTTTTAGCAATAAGTCTTTGTTAATGAGACATCAAACTTTGAGGGCCCGCCCCTCCTAAACTAAATCTTCTATTAGAAGAAATAACACAACTTTACATCACACATGCCTCCTGAGCATCCTGTGCAAGTTGGGTGTCAGTTGGACAATATCCCTAGGAGGAGTTGTTTAAAATGCATGGCAAAGAAATGACCCCAAAAATGGCACATCTTTCAACATGGCCGACTTCCGGTTTAATTTAGCCCATATGTCCAAGAGACTTTTTTGAAGGTACTGGAAGGTTCTCCAACTGTGCTGAATTTTTTCCATGTCGGTCCATGTAGTGGGCGGGGCTGATTGATTGAAATATTGTAGGGGGCGCTATGGAGACATGCTCCATTTATTCCATAATGTTTCAATGGGGCTTAGTTCAGGGCCTTACTGTCATCAGTCATGGCAAGTTTGATGGCGGTCCAAGGTTCCATGGCTTGGTCACAGGTACTTCCTGTTTCATGGCGTTGGACCGCCATTCGCCATGTCCCGTTTAGCGTAGCGACTTGAGGTTTTTATTGTGGCATCATGAATGGGTTTGACATGTTTTGGAGGAGGCTCAAGTGTTTTGGACCATTTGCTTAGAAGCATGACCCTCAAACGTGGAAAAAACCACTTCCTGTTGTAAGTGGGCGGGGCTTAGGTCTACACCAGCAATGGTCACATTAATCTGTTCAGGACTGATCCCTTATTAATCCCTAGAAGTTTTAGGGTGATCAGATCAAAATTGAGAATTTTATAGTGATTTATGATGTCACGCCGCCACATGGAACTTCGCCATGGCGTCATGGGCACGCCGTGCAGCGTAGAGCAACGTCCTTTATCAGATCTCTTCACCAAGATGTTTTGTGATGCCTGAGTGAATTTGGGCCATGTGGTGTCCACCAAGCCAGAGTTATGGGTGTGTGAGCAAAAAACAACACTTTTGACCTCCAGGGGGCGTGGCTATTTCATAATCAAAATATTGACATATAGAACTCTGTAGGAGAGGACTGCCACCATATCTAGCAAATTTGGTGCAGAAATGTTGCTTTATGTGGGAGTTATATCCGTTTAATTTTTCATGGCGAGACATCAAACTTTGAGGCCCCGCCCCTCGTAAACTAAGTCTCCTATTAGAAGAAATAACACAACATTGAATCACACATGCCTCCTGAACATCCTGAGAAATTTGTGGCTCAGTGGGATAAAAGCCCTAGGACGAGTTCGTTAAAATGCGAGGTGCTAAAACGCCAAAATATTGACTTTGACCTAAAATGGCCGCATTCCTGTCGACATTTCACCATGACATTAAGAGGATTTTTTGTTTGTCCTGTCATGTAGATCATGTGTATGAATTTTCATAAAGATTAACGACATGCAGTGGCGGGGCACCTAAAATAGGTGGCGCTCTCGTTCAGTTTCGCCCAAACATTCTGGAGCACCTCAAAATATCAGATTTTTCGTATTCCCTTGGGGGGGTACGCAAAATTTGGTGAGTTTTCGAGCACGTTCAGGCCTCCAAAAAAGCACGCGAAGTGTCCGAATAAAAATAATAATAATAATTAAAACCGCAGGCGGTGATATAGGCCCTCGCACCATGGCGCCGCTCAGCATCATGCCACCGCCTCCCCTGGCAACATCCTTCCCATGCCTCTCTCAACCTAAAGTGCAGCCAGACTGCACTTCAGACCATTTAGGTTTTATGAAGGGTCACTTCCTGTCACCAAGGGGCGGGGCTAACTTATCATCTAATTATTGACATGCACAAATGTGAAGGATATGACTGGCATCATCTGTAGCAAATTTGGTGCAGGTTGGTTGTTTTTTGGGGGATTTATGTCAGTTTTTCTTTTTGTTGCATCACATCTGCTTTGCTGCCCCGCCTCTCCTAAACGATATCCCCTATTAAAAGAAATAGCACAACTTCTAATCACACATGCCTCTTGAGCATCCTGACTCATTTGGGTTAAAGTTAGACAAAATTCTTAGGAGAAGTTCCTCAAAATGCATGGCAAAGAAAATGACAGAAATGATCCCGAAAATGGCACCTTTTTCAAAATGGCCGACTCCCTGTTTGATTTAGCCCATATGTCCAAGAGACTTTTTTGAAGGTACTGGGAGCGTCTACAAGTTTCCCGAATCATAACCATGTCAGTCAATGTAGTGGGCGGGGCTAATTAATTAAAATATTGTAGGGGGCGCTATGGAGCCATTTACTATCTTCTCCACTATATTGTAATTTTACTCTATTAAGTACATAACTGTCATGACTCATGGCAAGTATGGTGAAGATCAACAATTTCACGGCTTTGTTACAGGTACTTCCTGGTTCATGATATCAGACACTTGTTGTTGCCAAGGGGTGGGGCTAGTTCAGAGTCATATTATTGCATTGTAGATTTTGTTCATCATAGGACTGGCATCAAATGTGTCGATTCCTGTGCTGATATGTTGTTTTATGTGGGAGTTTTAGCAATAAGTCTTTGTTAATAAGACATAAAACTTTGAGGGCCCGCCCCTCCTAAACTAAATCTTCTATTAGAAGAAATAACACAACTTTAAATCACACATGCCTCCTGAGCATCCTGTGCAAGTTGGGTGTCAGTTGGACAATATCCCTAGGAGGAGTTATTTAAAATGCATGGCAAAGAAATGACCCCAAAAATGGCACCTTTTTCAAAATGGCCGACTTCCTGTTGAATTTAGCCCATATGTCCAAGAGACTTTTTTGAAGGTACTGGAAGGTTCTCCAACTGTGCTGAATTTTATTCATGTCGGTCCATGTAGTGGGCGGGGCTGATTGATTGAAATTTTGTAGGGGGCGCTATGGAGACATGCTCCATTTATTCCATAATGTTTCAATGTGGCTTAGTTCAGGGCCTTACTGTCATCAGTCATGGCAAGTATGGTGGCGGTCCAAGGTTCCATGGCTTGGTCACAGGTACTTCCTGTTTCATGGCGTTGGACTGCCATTCGCCATGTCCCGTTTAGCGTAGCGACTTGAGGTTTTTATTGTGGCATCATGAAAGGGTTTGACATGTTTTGGAGGAGTTTCAAGTGTTTGGGACCATTTGCTTAGAAGCATGACCCTCAAACGTGGAAAAAAACACTTCCTGTTGTAAGTGGGCGGAGCTTAGGTCTACACCAGCAATGGTCACATTAATCTGTTCAGGACTGATCCCTTATTAATCCCTATAAGTTTTAGGGTGATCAGATCAAAATTGACAATTTTATAGTGATTTATGATGTCACGCCGCCGCATGGAACTTCGCCATGGAGTCACGGGCACGCCGTGCAGTGTAGAGCAACGTCCTTTACCAGATCTCTTCACCAACATGTTTTGTGATGCCTGAGTGAATTTGGGCCATGTGGTGTCCACCAAGCCAGAGTTATGGGTGTGTGAGCAAAAAACAACACTTTTGACCTCCAGGGGGCGTGGCTATTTCATAATCAAAATATTGACATATAGAACTCTGTAGGAGGGGACTGCCATCATATCTAGCAAATTTGGTGCAGAAATGTTGCTTTATGTGGGAGTTATATCTGTTTAATTTTTCCTGGCGAGACATCAAACTTTGAGGCCCCGCCCCTCGTAAACTAAGTCTCCTATTAGAAGAAATAACACAACATTTAATCACACATGCCTCCTGAACATCCTGAGCAATTTGTGGCTCAGTGGGATAAAAGCTCTAGGACGAGTTCGTTAAAATGCGAGGTGCTAAAACGCCAAAATATTGACTTTGACCTAAAATGGCCGCCTTCCTGTCGACATTTCACCATGACATTAAGAGGATTTTTTGTTCGCCCTGTCATGTAGATCATGTGTATGAATTTTCATAAAGATTAATGACATGCAGTGGCGGGGCACCTAAAATAGGTGGCGCTCTCGTTCAGTTTCGCCCAAACATTCTGGAGCACCTCAAAATATCAAATTTTTCGTATTCCCTTGGGGGGGTACGCAAAGTTTGGTGAGTTTTCGAGCACGTTCAGGCCTCCAAAAAAGCACGCGAAGTGTCCGAATAAAAATAATAATAATAATAATAATAATAATAAACACTGCAATTACAATAGGCCTTCGCACCGCCAAGGTGCTCGGGCCTAATTAAAACCGCAAGCGGTGATATAGGCCCTCGCACCATGGCGCCGCTCGGCATAATGCCACCGCCTCCCCTGGCAACATCCTTCCCATGCCTCTCTCAACCTAAAGTGCAGCCAGACTGCACTTCAGGCCATTTAGGCCTTATGAAGGGTCACTTCCTGTCACCAAGGGGCAGGGCTAACTTATCATCTAATTATTGACATGCAGAAATGTAAAGGATATGACTGGCATCATCTGTAGCAAATTTGGTGCAGGTTGGTTGTTTTTTGTGGGAGTTATGTCAGTTTTCCTTTTAATTGCATCACAGCTGCTTTGCTGCCCCGCCTCTCCAAAATGATATCCCCTATTAAAAGAAATAGCACAACTTTTAATCACACATGCCTCTTGAGCATCCTGACTCATTTGGGTTAAAGTTGGACAAAATTCTTAGAAGGAACTTCTCAAAATGCATGACAAAGAAAATGACAGAAATTGCCCCAAAAATGACACCTTTTTTCAAAATGGCCGACTTCCTGTTTTATTTAGCCCATATGTCCAAGAGACTTTTTTCAAGGTACTGGAAGGTTCTACAACTGTGCTGAATAGTATCAATGTCAGTCAATGCAGTGGGCGGGGCTGATTGATTGAAATATTGTAGGGGGCGCTATGGAGCCGTTTACGATTTTCTCCACTATATTGTAATTTTACTCTATTAAGGACATAACTGTCATGACTCATGACAAGTATGGTGAAGATCAACAATTTCATGGCTTTGTTACAGGTACTTCCTGGTTCATGATATCAGACACTTGTTGTTGCCAAGGGGTGGGGCTAATTCATAGTCCCATTATTGCATTGTATATTTTGTTCATCATGGGACTGGCATCAAATGTGGCGATTCCTGTGCTGATATGTTGTTTTATGTGGGAGTTTTAGCAATAAGTCTTTGTTAATGAGACATCAAACTTTGAGGGCCCGCCCCTCCTAAACTAAATCTTCTATTAGAAGAAATAACACAACTTTAAATCACACATGCCTCCTGAGCATCCTGTGCAAGTTGGGTGTCAGTTGGACAATATCCCTAGGAGGAGTTGTTTAAAATGCATGGCAAAGAAATGACCCCAAAAATGGCACCTTTTTCAAAATGGCCGACTTCCTGTTGAATTTAGCCCATATGTCCAAGAGACTTTTTTGAAGGTACTGGCAGGTTCTCCAACTGTGCTGAATTTTATCCATGTCGGTCCATGTAGTGGGCGGGGCTGATTGATTGAAATTTTGTAGGGGGCGCTATGGAGACATGCTCCATTTATTTCATAATGTTTCAATGGGGCTTAGTTCAGGGCCTTACTGTCATCAGTCATGGCAAGTTTGGTGGCGGTCCAAGGTTCCATGGCTTGGTCACAGGTACTTCCTGTTTCATGGCGTTGGACCGCCATTCGCCATGTCCCGTTTAGCGTAGCGACTTGAGGTTTTTATTGTGGCATCATGAAAGGGTTTGACATGTTTTGGAGGAGTCTCAAGTGTTTGGGATCATTTGCTTAGAAGCATGATCCTCAAACGTGGAAAAAACCACTTCCTGTTGTAAGTGGGCGGGGCTTAGGTCTACACCAGCAATGGTCACATTAATCTGTTCAGGACTGATCCCTTATTAATCCCTATAAGTTTTAGGGTGATCAGATCAAAATTGACAATTTTATAGTGATTTATGATGTCACGCCGCCGCATGGAACTTCGCCATGGCGTCACGGGCACGCCGTGCAGCGTAGAGCAGCGTCCTTTACCAGATCTCTTCACCGACATGTTTTGTGATGCCTGAGTGAATTTGGGCCATGTGGTATCCACCAAGCCAGAGTTATGGGTGTGTGAGCAAAAAACAACACTTTCGACCTCCAGGGGGCGTGGCTATTTCATAATCAAAATATTGACATATAGAACTCTGTAGGAGGGGACTGCCATCATATCTAGCAAATTTGGTGCAGAAATGTTGCTTTATGTGGGAGTTATATCCGTTTAATTTTTCATGGCGAGACATCAAACTTTGAGGCCCCGCCCCTCGTAAACTAAGTCTCCTATTAGAAGAAATAACACAACATTTAATCACACATGCCTCCTGAACATCCTGAGCAATTTGTGGCTCAGTGGGTTAAAAGCTCTAGGACGAGTTCGTTAAAATGCGAGGTGCTAAAACACCAAAATATTGACTTTGACCTAAAATGGCCGCCTTCCTGTCGACATTTCACCATGACATTAAGAGGATTTTTTGTTCGCCCTTGCATGTAGATCATGTGTATGAATTTTCATAAAGATTAACGACATGCAATGGCGGGGCACCTAAAATAGGTGGCGCTCTCATTCAGTTTCGCCCAAACATTCTGGAGCACCTCAAAATATCAAATTTTTCGTATTCCCTTGGGGGGGTACGCAAAATTTGGTGAGTTTTCGAGCACGTTCAGGCCTCCAAAAAAGCACGCGAAGTGTCCGAATAAAAATAATAATAATAATAATAATAATAATAATAATAATAATAAACACTGCAATTACAATAGGCCTTCGCACTGCCAAGGTGCTCGGGCCTAATTAAAACCGCAAGCGGTGATATAGGCCCTCGCACCATGGCGCCACTCGGCATAATGCCACCACCTCCCCTGGCAACATCCTTCCCATGCCTCTCTCAACCTAAAGTTCAGCCAGACTGCACTTCAGGCCATTTAGGCCTTATGAAGTGTCACTTCCTGTCACCAAGGGGCGGGGCTAATTTATATTCTAATTATTGACATACAGAAATGTGAAGGATATGACTGGCATCATCTGTAGCAAATTTGGTGCAGATTGGTTGTTTTTTGTGGGAGTTATGTCAGTTTTCCTTTTCATTGCATCACATCTGCTTTGCTGCCCCGCCTCTCCTAAACGATATCCCCTATTAAAAGAAATAGCACAACTTTTAATAACACATGCCTCTTGAGCATCCTGACTCATTTGGGTTAAAGTTAGACAAAATTCTTTGGAGAAGTTCCTCAAAATGCATGGCAAAGAAAATGACAGAAATGACCCCAAAAATGGCACCTTTTTCAACATGGCCGACTTCCTGTTTGATTTAGCCCATATGTCCAAGAGACTTTTTTGAAGGTACAGGAAGGGTCTACAAGTGTGCTGAATTTTATCCATGTCAGTCAATGTAGTGGGAGGGGCTAAATGATTAAAATATTGTAGGGGGCGCTATGGATCCATTTACTATCTTTTCCACTATATTGTAATTTTACTCTATTAAGTACATAACTGTCATGACTCATGGCAAGTATGGTGAAGATCAACAATTTCATGGCTTTGTTACAGGTACTTCCTGGTTCATGATATCAGACACTTGTTGTTGCCAAGGGGTGGGGCTAGTTCATAGTCATATCATTGCATTTTAGATTTTGTTCATCATGGGACTGGCATCAAATGGGTCGATTCCTGTGCTGATATGTTGTTTTATGTGGGAGTTTTAGCAATAAGTCTTTGTTTATCAGACATCAAACTTTGAAGGGCCCGCCCCTCCTAAACTAAATCTTCTATTAGAAGAAATAACACAACTTTAAATCACACATGCCTCTTGAGCATCCTGTGCAAGTTGGGTGTCAGTTGGACAATATCCCTAGGAGGAGTTGTTTAAAATGTATGGCAAAGAAATGACCCCAAAAATGGCACCTTTTTCAAAATGGCCGACTTCCTGTTGAATTTAGCCCATATGTCCAAGAGACTTTTTTGAAGGTACTGGAAGGTTCTCCAACTGTGCTGAATTTTATCCATGTCGGTCCACGTCGTGGGCGGGGCTGATTGATTGAAATTTTGTAGGGGGCGCTATGGAGACATGCTCCATTTATTCCATAATGTTTAAATGGGGCTTAGTTCATGGCCTTACTGTCATCAGTCATGGCAAGTTTGGTGGCGGTCCAAGGTTCCATGGCTTGGTCACAGGTACTTCCTGTTTCATGGCGTTGGACCGCCATTCGCCATGTACCGTTTAGCGTAGCGACTTGAGGTTTTTATTGTGGCATCATGAAAGGGTTTGACATGTTTTGGAAGAGTCTCAAGTGTTTGGGACCATTTGCTTAGAAGCATGACCCTCAAACGTGGAAAAAACCACTTCCTGTTGTAAGTGGGCGGAGCTTAGGTCTACACCAGCAATGGTCATATTAATCTGTTCAGGACTGATCCCTTATTAATCCCTATAAGTTTTAGGGTGATCAGATCAAAATTGACAATTTTATAGTGATTTATGATGTCACGCCGCCGCATGGAACTTCGCCATGGCGTCACGGGCACGCCGTGCGGTGTAGAGCAACGTCCTTTATCAGATCTCTTCACCAACATGTTTTGTGATGCCTGAGTGAATTTGGGCCATGTGGTGTCCACCAAGCCAGAGTTATGGGTGTGTGAGCAAAAAACAACACTTTTGACCTCCAGGGGGTGTGGCTATTTCATAATCAAAATATTGACATATAGAACTCTGTAGGAGAGGACTGCCATCATATCTAGCAAATTTGGTGCAGAAATGTTGCTTTATGTGGGAGTTATATCCGTTTAATTTTTCATGGCGAGACATCAAACTTTGAGGCCCCGCCCCTCGTAAACTAAGTCTCCTATTAGAAGAAATAACACAACATTTAATCACACATGCCTCCTGAACATCCTGAGCAATTTGTGGCTCAGTGGGATAAAAGCCCTAGGACGAGTTCGTTAAAATGCGAGGTGCTAAAACGCCAAAATATTGACTTTGACCTAAAATGGCCGCCTTCCTGTCGACATTTCACCATGACATTAATAGGATTTTTTTTTCGCCCTGTCATGTAGATCATGTGTATGAATTTTCATAAAGATTAACGACATGCAGTGGCGGGGCACCTAAAATAGGTGGCGCTCTCGTTCAGTTTCGCCCAAACATTC
Source organism: Telmatherina bonti (assembly GCF_933228915.1). NCBI lineage: Eukaryota > Metazoa > Chordata > Actinopteri > Atheriniformes > Telmatherinidae > Telmatherina > Telmatherina bonti. Next base: position 64,842 of record NC_136623.1, on the reverse strand, counting down.
TGGAGCACCTCAAAATATCAAATTTTTCGCATTCCCTTGGGGGGGTAGGCAAAATTTGGTGAGTTTTCGAGCACGTTCAGGCCTCCAAAAAAGCACGCGAAGTGTCCGAATAAAAATAATAATAATAATAATAATAATAATAATAATAATAATAATAATTAAAACCGCAAGCGGTGATATAGGCCCTCGCACCATGGCGCCGCTCGGCATCATGCCACCGCCTCCCCTGGCAACATCCTTCCCATGCCTCTCTCAACCTAAAGTGCAGCCAGACTGCACTTCAGACCATTTAGGTTTTATGAAGGGTCACTTCCTGTCACCAAGGGGCGGGGCTAACTTATCATCTAATTATTGACATGCACAAATGTGAAGGATATGATTGGCATCATCTGTAGCAAATTTGGTGCAGGTTGGTTGTTTTTTTGGGGGATTTATGTCAGTTTTTCTTTTTGTTGCATCACATCTGCTTTGCTGCCCCGCCTCTCCTAAACGATATCCCCTATTAAAAGAAATAGCACAACTTCTAATCACACATGCCTCTTGAGCATCCTGACTCATTTGGGTTAAAGTTGGACAAAATTCTTAGGAGAAGTTCCTCAAAATGCATGGCAAAGAAAATGACAGAAATGACCCCAAAAATGGCACCTTTTTCAAAATGGCCAACTCCCTGTTTGATTTAGCCCATATGTCCAAGAGACTTTTTTGAAGGTACTGGGAGCGTCTACAAGTTTCCCGAATCATAACCATGTCAGTCAATGTAGTGGGCGGGGCTAATTAATTAAAATATTGTAGGGGGCGCTATGGAGCCATTTATTATCTTCTCCACTATATTGTAATTTTACTCTATTAAGGACTTTACTGTCATAAGTCATGGCAAGTATGGTGAAGATCAAAGGTTTCATGGCTTTGTTACAGGTACTTCCTGGTTCACGATATCAGACACTTGTTGTTGCCAAGGGGTGGGGCTAATTCATAGTCCCATTATTGCATTGTAGATTTTGTTCATCATGGGACTGGCATCAATGTGGCGATTCCTGTGCTGATATGTTGTTTTATGTGGGAGTTTTATCAATAAGTCTTTGTTAATGAGACATAAAACTTTGAAGGGCCGCCCCTCCTAAACTAAATCTTCTATTAGAAGAAATAACACAACTTTAAATCACACATGCCTCCTGAGCATCCTGTGCAAGTTGGGTGTCAGTTGGACAATATCCCTAGGAGGAGTTGTTTAAAATGCATGGCAAAGAAATGACCCCAAAAATGGCACCTTTTTCAAAATGGCCGACTTCCTGTTGAATTTAGCCCATATGTCCAAGAGACTTTTTTGAAGGTACTGGAACGTTCTCCAACTGTGCTGAATTTTATTCATGTCGGTCCATGTAGTGGGCGGGGCTGATTGATTGAAATTTTGTAGGGGGCGCTATGGAGACATGCTCCATTTATTCCATAATGTTTCAATGGGGCTTAGTTCAGGGCCTTACTGTCATCAGTCATGGCAAGTTTAGTGGCGGTCCAAGGTTCCATGGCTTGGTCACAGGTACTTCCTGTTTCATGGCGTTGGACCGCCATTCGCCATGTCCTGTTTAGCGTAGCAACTTGAGGTTTTTATTGTGGCATCATGAAAGGGTTTGACATGTTTTGGAGGAGTCTCAAGTGTTTTGGACCATTTGCTTAGAAGCATGACCCTCGAACGTGGAAAAAAACACTTCCTGTTGTAAGTGGGCGGGGCTTAGGTCTACACCAGCAATGGTCACATTAATCTGTTCAGGACTGATCCCTTATTAATCCCTATAAGTTTTAGGGTGATCAGATCAAAATTGACAATTTTATAGTGATTTATGATGTCACGCCGCCGCATGGAACTTCGCCATGGCGTCACGGGCACGCCGTGCAGCGTAGAGCAACGTCCTTTATAAGATCTCTTCACCAACATGTTTTGTGATGCCTGAGTGAATTTGGGCCATGTGGTGTCCACCAAGCCAGAGTTATGGGTGTGTGAGCAAAAAACAACACTTTTGACCTCCAGGGGGCGTGGCTATTTCATAATCAAAATATTGACATATAGAACTCTGTAGGAGGGGACTGCCATCATATCTAGCAAATTTGGTGCAGAAATGTTGCTTTATGTGGGAGTTATATCCGTTTAATTTTTCCTGGCGAGACATCAAACTTTGAGGCCCCGCCCCTCGTAAACTAAGTCTCCTATTAGAAGAAATAACACAACATTTAATCACACATGCCTCCTGAAAATCCTGAGCAATTTGTGGCTCAGTGGGATAAAAGCCCTAGGACGAGTTCGTTAAAATGCGAGGTGCTAAAACGCCAAAATATTGACTTTGACCTAAAATGGCCGCCTTCCTGTCGACATTTCACCATGACATTAAGAGGATTTTTTGTTCGCCCTAGCATGTAGATCATGTGTATGAATTTTCATAAAGATTAACGACATGCAATGGCGGGGCACCTAAAATAGGTGGCGCTCTCGTTCAGTTTCGCCCAAACATTCTGGAGCACCTCAAAATATCAAATTTTTCATATTCCCTTGGGGGGGTGCGCAAAATTTGGTGAGTTTTCGAGCACGTTCAGGCCTCCAAAAAAGCACGCGAAGTGTCCGAATAAAAATAATAATAATAATAATAATAATAAACACTGCAATTACAATAGGCCTTCGCACTGCCAAGGTGCTCGGGCCTAATAATAATAATAATAATAATAAACACTGCAATTACAATAGGCCTTCGCACCGCCAAGGTGCTCGGGCCTAATAATTAAAACCGCAAGCGGTGATATAGGCCCTCGCACCATGGCGCCGCTCGGCATGATGCCACCGCCTCCCCTGCCAACATCCTTCCCATGCCTCTCAACCTAAAGTGCAGCCAGACTGCACTTCAGGCCATTTAGGCCTTATGAACGGTCACTTCCTGTCACCAAGGGGCGGGACTAACTTATAATCTAATTATTGACATGCACAAATGTGAAGAATATGACTGACATCATCTGTAGTGAATTTGGTGCAGGTTGGTTGTTTTTTGTGGGAGTTATGTCAGTTTTCCTTTTCATTGCATCACATCTGCTTTGCTGCCCAGCCTCTCCTAAACGAAATCCCCTATTAAAAGAAATAGCACAACTTTTAATCACACATGTCTCTTGAGCATCCTGACTCATTTGGGTTAAAGTTGGATAAAATTCTTGGGAGGAGTTGCTCAACATGCATGGCAAAGAAAATGACAGAAATGACCCCAAATATGTCACCTTTTTCAAAATGGCTGACTTCCTGTTTGATTTAGCCCATATGTCCAAGAGACTTTTTTGAAGGTACTGGAAGGTTCTAAAACTGTGCCGAATCATATCCATGTCAGTCAATGTAGTGGGCGGGGCTGATTGATTGAAATATTGTAGGGGGCGCTATGGAGCCAGGATAGTACTGGCATCATCTGTAGCATCAGATATCACCAGATTTGACATGAGTAGAATCTGGAGATATCCGGACTACAGATATCACTTGTGTTCAGACTGCAAATATGGTCACAGGCTACATATACAGAATCCTGATCCCAGATATGATGGATATATCCACATCACCAGATTTGACTTTATTAGAATCTTGAAATATCCTGTCCGGGTATCTCTAGTGTAGGGATACTTTCCGAATATGGGCCTTGACCAGTATCCCATATCCGGAGAAAATCTGAACTACAGATTCTACTAGTATCAAAGTGGTCCCATACCGGGAGTTGATATGCTCCTGACATGACATCTGAAGCTGTCATGGTCGGAGAGTATCCAGGACAGATATCACCATGCTTGAGCCATATCTGAAGGTATCCAGGCAAAGATATGTCTGGATTCCCGAGGGTTTTTGCGCAGTGTTTACTTTTCTTTTGAAGGATCAATGCTTTAGCGTACTTAGAGATGGAAGATGGTGGGAGTTGATTGGCTGAAATAATTTGTGTGTGTTTCTGTGTTTTATTTTATATTATTGGCTTTTAAAGTTTGTTTAAAATGTGTTAGTTCATTGTTGCATGGCTTTCATGCAACAATGAACTAACACATTTATATATGATGTTGCTAGCTTGTTATTATTTTAAGTGTGTAAATTCTTTAAGTTGCAGCTGTTTGTGCCAAGCTGGGAAAGCTGCAGAATTAGCATTATAAAGGAAGTCAAATGTTGTCACCTCACTTCTGAGTGCTTTGTTCATTTAAGGAGGAAAGTGCTTACAGGTAGAGGGAAACAGTGTGTTAAAGATGTGTATAAGATCATTTCTCTGAATAATTGTGTTCTCTGAAGGATCAAATATTAGGACGGAAATTTGATGCAAGTTAAATTTGTTGTGATATCAAGTTCAGATTGTAGACCTGCTTTGGTCTTAATGTCATGAGTCAGATTGGAAAAAGTTACTGCTCAGAAAGTCAGGGATAAAAGTTTTTGTATTTTTGTGTCAATTATTTCTGTAAAAGCTGCATTATGTAAAGTTTATATACATGGTGATGGTAAAGCATGTTTATGTCTTTAATGTTTTCTTGTTAGTATGTGGTAAAATGCAAAAGTTTATAAATATTTTCTTGAGGCAGGAAGTTGAGATTATTTTATGTTCATATTTTAGAATGTTATCTGACATTATGTGTGTAACAGAATTAATTGGGGTTGAGTAAATATAGATGATGGTTTTTGGTGGTAGTCTGTGATTAGTACAGTTATGTGTGTTTGTACATGTTAATGTTTGATAAATTGGTATTTATAAGATACTAATTTTATATAGTATTTTTGATAAATGGATACATTTAGTGCATAGATTTTAAGTTTTGTAGTGCTTTTACAGTTATAGTAAATTAATTTATTTGTAACTATCTGTCCCAAGCTGGGAAAGCTTTGAAATTAGCATGTTAAAGCGATTGAACTTACTTTGGAGTGCTTTGCTTTTAAGAAGGAAACTGGTTCCAGGTGGTGGAAAAAAGCCTTCTTTTTCAAGAGGCATTTTACATGGATTTACTTTTGTGAATATTTACTTTTCTTTTGAAGGATCAATGCTTTAGCGTACTTAGAGATGGAAGATGGTGGGAGTTGATTGGCTGAAATAATTTGTGTGTGTTTCTGTGTTTTATTTTATATTATTGGCTTTTAAAGTTTGTTTAAAATGTGTTAGTTCATTGTTGCATGGCTTTCATGCAACAATGAACTAACACATTTATATATGATGTTGCTAGCTTGTTATTATTTTAAGTGTGTAAATTCTTTAAGTTGCAGCTGTTTGTGCCAAGCTGGGAAAGCTGCAGAATTAGCATTATAAAGGAAGTCAAATGTTGTCACCTCACTTCTGAGTGCTTTGTTCCTTTAAGGAGGAAAGTGCTTACAGGTAGAGGGAAACAGTCTGTTAAAGATGTGTATAAGATCATTTCTCTGAATAATTGTGTTCTCTGAAGGATCAAATATGAGGACGGAAATTTGATGTAAGTTTTTGTTACAGTAACAATGGAGTTGACAGTTGTAAATCTGCAGATCTAGCAGCTGATTGGTTAAGTAGAATATGCTGAATATAAGGGCTGATCACAGTGCAGGTTTGTTTGATGCATTTTCAGTGTTTTTCACACCTTGACATGAGGGTGGTTTGGGATGAAAGATGATGGTTGCTGATTGGTTGGTAGCTAGCCAGGCAAACAGATATAAGGAGGGACAAGTCCCTGACATGTCATATATATACTCCTATTGTGATACTGTTAGGAAAGAATTTTGTGGTGTAGTGTTTTGGGGTGAGTGAAGTTTGTGTTATTATGTATGTATCTAGTCAATTAATCAGTTGTGTTTCAGGTGTTGTTTAGATTCATTATATTTCTTACATTTAAATGCATGGTTTGTTTTTTTTAAACATATTGTATTTTTCTTAATAGGTACACTATGGCGTCTTCTCCCTCTACCTTTGCTTCAATGAATGATTCTGAAGTTTTACGAGTCAGGGACATTCTGCAGCTGGCAACAGTAAGTGAATGTAATGGTGATTTATTATTAGTTTACATGGATTATTGGTTGATAAATATTTGTTTTGTGGTGGAAGCTATTGCAGCGAAATTAAGTGTTATTATGTTAGCACTGAAGAGTAGTTAACATGGTTTGTTGTTATTTTCTGTGCAATTTTTTGTCATTGTGTTTGAATAATTTCAATCTGTATAGTAAAACATCAATTATATTGCCATGTCGTATCTTTATAGTTAATTATTAGCAGAAAATTAATAATGTTCTGACATATTTTTGTTTTGTAAAAACATGAATAGCTGTTACTGAAAATGAATGTTTCGATCTTGAAAATGTGGAAACTAAATTATGTTTCTGTTTGAATTGGAACTTCTGTACAAAGTAGATAATATAAAATAAATATGTAATAAAGTGTGTAATGTAGAATTTGTTAAAGTTTGAAGGTTTTAGGTGATGTGTGTTGTTTTGTGTTTCAGTATGCTTGTCTTGATGAAAGTATATCAAGAAAAGATGCATATGCTCGTGTGGTGGATGCAAACCACAGAGTTATGGATTTGCTGTGTCGTTCGACCAGACAGAAACGAGCTGCAGAAAATAAGGCAGCTGTTTTGTCAAGTGAACTAAAACGATCAAAAGAGTCATTGGTTAAACTGCAGGAGGAGTATGAAATTGCCCGGTGTTTCTCTGAAGTTTGGGTTGGTAAGTATGTGGTAAAATTATGGCACTGTTTTTAGTTATCAATACTTGAGGTGTTTATTTGTCATTTTTATGAAATTATTTAAAATTAGTCATAGTATTGCATAATTTGGAATTTCTTTTATTTTTGATTCATGTTCTTTTTGTTATGACAGAGAATAAAGATGCAGCCACACAAACTGTTCATGATGGGCTCAATGTTTCAAATCCGGATGATGCACGCTTGGACGATGGAGGCAGTACCACAGTTGAATAAACTGTGACTAGTTTGTGTGTATTTGTGTGCTTTTTTAACATAAGTATTGGGTTTAGAAAATATTTTAGTAGATCTTAGTTAATTGTTGCATGTTTGTTGTTTGGATAATTTGTAAATAAACATATTTATTAGTTTGTGTTGATTGTGTTATTTAAGGTGTCTATTTTAAGGAGATCAGAATACTACTGAATAAAAATAAGAATTTCATATAATAGGTACTCAGATGTGGAAGTGGTATTAATACTTGTGGTTTGGATATTTATTTATGATTTTATGATAATGGATGAACTTGTCATAATGTATATTGCAATGTTGTAATGTTGAAGTACATTTAGTGAGGCGATTTATTTTATATAGTATTTTTTTTTTTTTGGATAATCAGTGGGTTACTTTCTGCTGCCACAGGGTGACGTTAATTCATAACCTAAATGTGGCCGTGCATATATCTTCAGCATGAATTTGTTTATTGGGTGAAATATATCATTGTTTAGTTTATAGTTATACATCATATTTGAGATTTTGCCTCTGCTAAATAGTGTTTCTTATTAGACGATGTGGCACAGCATGTATTTAGAGATCTGTACTAGTGTTGAGAAACATGTTATGCTGCTATGTGAATTAAATAGTGCTAAATAGTGTTTCTTATTAGACGATGTGGCATAACATGTTCTTGGAAATGTGTGTTAGTGTTGTCAAACAAATGTTACAGTGTTATGCCATTTGATAGTTATAAGTAGTATTAGTGGGATATTAATTTTTATGGTATCAAAATTGAAATGGCAGTATGAGAACAATAGTTTACAACTATTTTGTTCAGGCAGTGAACAGGGCAATTTCTATTACAGTAGCTACCTATTGTTTACATAAGATAACACTTTTTTTATTTTGCTATTTATTTATTTATTTTTACTATAAAGGATTTTATTTCCTTTAATAGTGTATCTTGTTTTTCATTTGCTTTTTGGAATATTGTATAATTGAGACTTAATTTAGTGTTTTTGTTAATTTAAAATGTCTGAATCAAATTTTCTTTCACAACATTTCACTTATTTTATTGCATTCAAACTTTTAAAAAATATTATTGGCGTTTGGAATTGGTATGTCAAAGGTATAGTTAAAAGAAAGTTGTGATTTGTCGTATCTGGAAATTATTGTGAAAATACGAAAACAGGAAGTGACGTATGTTTACCTTCTCGTCAGGTGATCAGGAAGCAGCAGCTAAAGGCTCGTGATTCACGCTTCAGCGTGCTTTTTCTCCGTGACAGAGTGAGACAAAGGCAACCTAGTTTGAAATTCAAACTTACTAACCAGACAAACATACATACAATCAGATATATACAGCAGCAGAAAGACCCTTTTCTTTCACGGACTTTCCAGTGAGACAAAGTAAGTTTATTTTTAGACGTATATTCTGTAGATGGTAAGATTTTGTGTTCATAAATGTTGCAAGAATAGAGTATTATGGGTTATCTAATTGTATTTTGATCGTTTTGAATGTGTTGATTCTGGTTGTATTGTCAACAATGACTGATTTAGGATGGACAATAGCGGCTAGCGGTTAGCTTCTGTATCGATCTCAAGAGTTAATATTTTGTAATAAATTTGTTGACTTGACTTGCATTAAGTGAGAGCTGGTTCATAAGCCTTTTTTCGTTTTGCTGTTTAGTTACCTTTAATCTAAGCTGTATACATGGCATGTACAGATGTTACGTGTACAATCACGTGGACAAACACCGGCCATGCGGTGGGAACAAAGAGCGCATGGCCGGTCATCACAGTGTTAGTTTATGATGTGTTAGTTCATTGCTGCATGGCTTTCATGTTCTATTTTGTAAAATAGATTTATATACAATGTTGCTAGCTTGTTATTATTTTAAGTGTGTAATCACTGTCAATGAAGCACTCGGGTCTCACATATTTTTAAATGTAATTTAAAAGTGGATGTAGATTTAAACAGCAATGAGAACATTAATAGTTTACTTGTCCTGGATGTAATATAGGGAATTATTTTTCATGTTTTTCTGGTTAGCCGATGTCTTTAGATTGTTTTTGTCTTTGTTATTTTTTTATCAACATGTGTTATAGTGTAAAAGTTAGTTGTAGTAAAATTCTGTTATTAACAAGTTTTGTTTATGCAGATGCCACGAGGAAAGAATCATAGACGTTCTTTGGCGGCAAAGAAGCGGGAGGCTGGATTCCACAAATTTCAACCTGAAGTGATTCCGGATTCCTTTGTTCCAAGTATGTTTTCCCTAATTGCTTAAAACAATTTTTATTAAGTACACTTTCTGTTATTCCTTTTATTACTATAATACTTATAATAATATATAAAAGTAAATCTATTAATGAATCGACTCTTTGCTTCATCCTAAACTTTATTTATATTTTTTGTATTCAAGAAGAGAAAAAGATTCACAAACATAAGAAAAAACTGTTATTCAGTTAGTAGGTTAGTTATTTGAATAACATTTGAAAATTTTCTATTATTTAATAAAAGAATAAAACTTGTATGTAGCTAATCAATGTTTTTCTGTGCTTCTTATAATTTATAATAATATTACAGTAGGTACACACTCTATCATATGATTAACAAAGTGTTGTTTTTCTTTTGTATTTGTCATAGAGCATGGTACAGGTTGGAGACACAAAGTTGTCCGATGGCCCAAGAGTGGATTTACTGGACTGAGTCACAAACTTGTCATTCCCAAAGAGCATCCAGATAAGAAGGTATGCTTATTTTATTATTTATATCAATGTAGAGAATGACATTTGGTCTTTTTAGTTTCAGAAGTTCTTAAGTTTTGATGTTTGTTTAGTAAACTGTCATGTATTTTCATATTTTCATGTCACTAGTTTGTACTACTAATTGGAGACTCACATCTGCGGTCGATTGCTGACAACAAAATCAACACTGAAAAAAAAGAAGACAGTTTTCAGTTTGGTGTGATGTCAACCCCCGGAGCCAATGCTAAGCAGCTGAACATCGAACTTGAAAATGCCGTGATCCCTCGTACACCAGACGCAGTGTGCATATTGGCTCCCAGTAACGAGTTATCCAGTGACCGCACAATTGAAGAATCTGGACAGGCTTTTAGTCACTATTTGATGACAGCATGCAGTCACTGGCAGAAGGTATTGTCATTTTACATTATGTGTCTGTTTTATCAACATTAGTATTGAAATGATTAAATAAAATTTTGTTTTCAATAGGTTTTTGTAGTGGACTTTGTGCCGCGTCTTACAGTTCCAGCACATCATCAAGAACTCCTTCGTCAAGAGTTTGATCTGCAGGCAAAACGTCTTGGTAGGTTGGGGGGCAAGTGTGCAGTTTCTGATTACTTTTTTTAATGACTTTGGTTAGAAATGAAATGTCAAGTATTATATTGTCATGATAACATTGACATAAAATTTATTTTTAACTTTAGCTTTTTTTCTCTATTACATTTTAATGTCATTTAGGTGTTAAGTATTGGCGCATTGCTGACTTGTTCTCTTTGAACAATCTGGAGTTGTGGTGTCGTGATGGCGTAAGTGCAAAATTGTGTTTCAATGTCATGCATTTTAGAGGACAAATATATTATGTATTATAGTAAATGTCTCTATGATGAATATTTGTTGTTTTGTTTGGTTTGATTTTATAGATCCACCTTAGTGACAACTATGGGATGAAAATACTGATAAAGTCACTAAAAGAATTCTGCAATCACGAACTGAAACCACCACCAACACCACCACCACCTCCTGTATCACCAACACCACCACCACCTCCTGTATCACCACCACCACCTCCTGTATCACCAACACCTGTATCACCAACACCACCACCACCTCCTGTATCACCAACACCACGCAACGTGTCTCCTCCACCAGTTCTGCGAAAGCTTGAAGATGAAGTGAATGACTCGTGGACCATTCCACCTAAACGTCCAGGTTCTTCCATTCCCATTTTGGAAGAGCGAACAGTGGAATACAAGAGAGGGCGGGTTCACTACAAGGTTTGCTTATATTTTGTTATTAGTTTACTGAGTGAAAATTGTTGTTTGGATGGGAAATAATAAGTAATATGAAATTATTTTTGTGTTTACAGGCAACTGATACTTCTGTGGTTGAGAGGGAGTGCTTCATTCCTGCAACTCCTGTGAGTTTTTCTACATGTATTCTTTCTGTCATGGTTTAAGGTTTATGGGAAATAATTAAAATATGAAATTATGTTTGTGTTACTGTACAGGAAGATGTTATTACAGGAGTTCCGACGGAGTGTTTCATTCCAGTAAATCCTATGCGATTTTCTCCAAGTATTCTTGAGGAAATGGACAGAGCATATCCATCTGTTTTGGACGACACCTCTACAGGCAGACAGGTAATTGGGTTGCAGATTTTTGGGTTAAGCATAGAGTGTCTTCGTAAAATAGTTTTAATTCCACAATTTTGACAATATTGATGATGTAGATATGCATACAAAATTTTACACAAAGTTGATTGTTGTTGTCTTTATGCTTTATCTTTGTCTTTATTCAGCCTTTGCCTGTGGAACAATGTTGCAGAGCAGCTGTCATTAAGCAGAAGCGAGCCAGACAGCAGGTTGTAATATTTAAATGCAAATAGTTTGTACAATTTCACTTTCATAGGATTAATGTTGGAAGTACATGTTTTATAATTAATACCAATTTTGTTTTATAGGGGTCACCTCCAGCACGTGCTCCGGTGTCTGTTGGTGTCAGGTCAGACGCATCGGTGGATAAGGTTGGTGGGAATTTCTGTAAAGGACCATGTATTTGGTATTGTGCATTTTATGATAGAGAATATAAACAAATCAGTTCTACATGATAGTTTCAGTGAAGGTGAATGCATGTAGTCTATGTATCATTATGAATATATTCTGAAAAAAGTAAGAAATGTTCACAATTTACTGTTTTGTCATTAGGTTGTGGCGGCATCATGCCAGGTGTCTGCCAGATGTGAGGAGGCTACACCAAGCCAGGTGGATGCCTGTGATGTGCCAGTGTCCACCTGTCCAGAGGCATTTGACAGTCCTGTGGTTGCGTCCATGGAAACTACAACGGCTGTGCAGGTGGAAGGGCAGGGTGGCTTGCAGCGCACACAAGAAGCCACCCAAGGTAAGAGTGTTTCTAATGACTGTGTCTGTTCTACTGGAGAAGTTGCTCCGTTTGTGTCAGGGACTACTGTGCGAACTGTTTCTGATCATTTTCAGATTCCAGTGTCTTGTAGCATTGTTGCTGCAGTGAAGCATTTCTTATCCCCTGTCTGTGCTTGGAAACAATCAGATGTAGATCAGATTAGTGTAGAAGCTAAGAAGTTGGAAGCATTTGTTCCCACGGAAAGGCAGGATGATGGCACAGTCCAGGAATGTAGTGTATTTGATAGAACATGGAAGGTCAAAATGGGACACACAGTTTATAGAAACTTTGATGTGTTTGAGCAAGATTTTGAGTTGCTAGAGAAGCTGCAAGAGTATCTACTTCAAGATGGGATGTGTATTCTGAATCTTCAACAAGCTCTAAGTCTGGTTATACATCACAATGACTACTTCGTAGTTGTAGATTGTGGCATACGTAACAGTCAAGGCTTGGCAACACAAACTGGATGTCCTGTGATTGTTTTTAACAGCTGCTTTTATGATTTGGTTTTTCACATTCGGAACCTAAAAAAGTCATTACATGCAGATTGGTATGGTGTTTGCAGCATTACAGTCATGGAATTGAATGCAGACTTGAATGTAGACTGTGATGTGGTGTTTACAGAAAGGGAATGTACAGGTGAGACTGACCATGGCAGTCCTGTCAGCTGTGTTCGAGGAAGTTTCCATCAGGGCGATTCCCGTTTTGTTTATCGTGGACTTCAGTGTGCAGCAGTGAGTCTGGTAGCATTGGCTAAACATACTGTAGACAGTGTGTTTACATGGCAGTCTGAGACTTTAGATCAAGTTGTAGTTTTAGGTGATGAACTGTACACTGATTTGCACGAGAATAATCAAATTAGTGGTGGTGAGGAACTGCTTTGTGTTTCAGATTTGCCCCAAAAGAGAGTCATTGATGGACAGGAATTTGACTTTGTGTATGGGGATTTTGTTCAAGGTGAAGTAGGTGTATTTCAGGGAGAGTTTTTTGATGCAGGTATACACACCACTCTCCGTGACGGATTGGAAAAGGTGTGCACAAAGTATAAAACCTGCTTGTTTACACTGAGTGGCCAAACTACTGCCATAATCAGTCATCATCAACAATTTTTCATTGTTGATAGTCATGCACGTAATGAAAAAGGAATGGTAGACAGCGCAGGAAACAGTGTACTACTGTATTTCAATAGTCTGGATCAGGTTTGTAACTACATACATAGTTTTGCTGATGCCATCCAACAAACACGGAAGTTGTTTGAGATAAGTGGTGTAAAAGTGAGTCGAGTCCTCCACAGTGAAACTCAAGAGGTTACTGTGGATCTTGAAGGTGATTTGCAGTTAGTAAGGGAGTTCGGTTCTGGTTTAGGTAAGTTTACTGAGCAAGAAATGTTAAGATGTGACAGGCATAGAGGCAAGAAGAGGAAGAAATCCTTGGAAAACACAACATCAAAGAGGACAAAGTGGCCAGATGCTGACCAAGACAACTCTGATGTTGAATTTGTCAACGATATTCAGACTGGAAGTTTGGAGTTCAATCCTATTTCTGCCATGGTTTCTGAGAGTTTGTGTAAACAGCTTAATATAGAGTCAGAGAAGGTTGATACTGTACCTGTAAGTAGTGTAAGTAGTATTTTGGGTGCACCTTGTCTGACTGAGAATATAGTCGGGGACGGAAACTGTTTTTTTCGGGCTGTAAGTCAGGCAATTTCTGGAACTCAAAAAAATCATAGGAAAATTAGACTAGCTGTAGTTAAGCAGTTGCAAAGTAATCCTGCAACATATAAGAGTATTTTGAGAAGTGACTATTCCTCAGTTTCACAATATCTGGTTTTGTCAAGAATGCAGTTTGTTGGTAACTGGGCGACCGAGGTTGAGATTCAAGCAGCAGCTGATTGTTTAGGTGTCAACATTTTTACTTACTACAGTGATAGGTGGCTTTCATATATGTGTAAGGATAATTTGTTTGGAAATCAGGGGCTTTATCTTGCAAATAGTAATGGTAACCATTATGAGACAGTTGTCTGTGTACAACAACCTCACACACAGATGTGTTATGGTAACTGCAACGTTAAGGCATCCATTTCCAAAAGGTACAATTTTAGACAACAGAAAAGTGATGATACAAGTGTTGCTAAACCTATTTTACCAGAGACAGAAAGGACATCTAGACCACTTGAAGATAAGGCACACGTGAGTATAAATATTGATAGTCTTAAAAATAGTAAATGTTTTTCACACTATTTAAAAAGAAAAAGAACTTCAAATAATATACTAAAGTATCATGTGCTTTATAAGGAGAAGGTAAAAGTACTCAGAAAACAGATTTATCAAGAAAATGAGTTGTTTCGAAAAAAGAAAAATTCTGAAATGAAACTAATGTATACAAAGAATCGCTCGTATCAACAGAAACAAAAACAACTCAGTAAAGTGAAATATCAACATAATCTGGCACATCAACAAAAAGTCAAGAATCTTAGTAAAGTGAAATATCAACACAATCTGGCACATCAACAAAAAGTCAAGAATCTTAGTAAAGTGAAATATCAACACAATCTGGCACATCAACAAAAAGTCAAGAATCTTAGTAAAGTGAAATATCAACATAATCTGGAACATCAACAAAAAGTCAAGAATCTTAGCAAAGTGAAATATCAACATAATCTGGAACATCAACAAAAAGTCAAGAATCTTAGTAAAGTGAAATATCAACACAATCTGGAACATCAACAAAAAGTCAAGAATCTTAGTAAAGTGAAATATCAACATAATCTGGAACATCAACAAAAAGTCAAGAATCTTAGCAAAGTGAAATATCAACATAATCTGGAACATCAACAAAAAGTCAAGAATCTTAGTAAAGTGAAATATCAACATAATCTGGAACATCAACAAAAAGTCAAGAATCTTAGTAAAGTGAAATATCAACATAATCTGGAACATCAACAAAAAGTCAAGAATCTTAGTAAAGTGAAATATCAACACAATCTGGCACATCAACAAAAAGTCAAGAATCTTAGTAAAGTGAAATATCAACACAATCTGGAACATCAACAAAAAGTCAAGAATCTTAGTAAAGTGAAATATCAACACAATCTGGAACATCAACAAAAAGTCAAGAATCTTAGCAAAGTGAAATATCAACATAATCTGGAACATCAACAAAAAGTCAAGAATCTTAGTAAAGTGAAATATCAACACAATCTGGAACATCAACAAAAAGTCAAGAATCTTAGTAAAGTGAAATATCAACACAATCTGGAACATCAACAAAAAGTCAAGAATCTTAGTAAAGTGAAATATCAACACAATCTGGAACATCAACAAAAAGTCAAGAATCTTAGTAAAGTGAAATATCAACACAATCTGGAACATCAACAAAAAGTCAAGAATCTTAGTAAAGTGAAATATCAACATAATCTGGAACATCAACAAAAAGTCAAGAATCTTAGTAAAGTGAAATATCAACACAATCTGGAACATCAACAAAAAGTCAAGAATCTTAGTAAAGTGAAATATCAACACAATCTGGAACATCAACAAAAAGTCAAGAATCTTAGTAAAGTGAAATATCAACACAATCTGGAACATCAACAAAAAGTCAAGAATCTTAGTAAAGTGAAATATCAACACAATCTGGAACATCAACAAAAAGTCAAGAATCTTAGTAAAGTGAAATATCAACACAATCTGGAACATCAACAAAAAGTCAAGAATCTTAGTAAAGTGAAATATCAAGACAATCTGGAACATCAACAAAAAGTCAAGAATCTTAGTAAAGTGAAATATCAACACAATCTGGAACATCAACAAAAAGTCAAGAATCTTAGTAAAGTGAAATATCAACACAATCTGGAACATCAACAAAAAGTCAAGAATCTTAGTAAAGTGAAATATCAACACAATCTGGAACATCAACAAAAAGTCAAGAATCTTAGTAAAGTGAAATATCAACACAATCTGGAACATCAACAAAAAGTCAAGAATCTTAGTAAAGTGAAATATCAACACAATCTGGCACATCAACAAAAAGTCAAGAATCTTAGCAAAGTTAAATATCAACATAATCTGGAACATCAACAAAAAGTCAAGAATCTTAGTAAAGTGAAATATCAACACAATCTGGAACATCAACAAAAAGTCAAGAATCTTAGTAAAGTGAAATATCAACACAATCTGGAACATCAACAAAAAGTCAAGAATCTTAGTAAAGTGAAATATCAACACAATCTGGCACATCAACAAAAAGTCAAGAATCTTAGTAAAGTGAAATATCATTTGACTCCTGGTCATAAAACCCATGTTAAAGAATTAGTAAATCTGAAAAGACACGAAACTAAAGTAAAGTTACAGGACATTGATTTTGTTATTGAGAAGTTTTTAGATAAAGTTAAAGAGGGACCTAATTTTGTTTGTAGTTGTTGTAACAGATTGCTGTTCAAACACCAAGTATTGAATTGCAAGAGGGAATGTTATAAAAAGAACAAAATAGTAGATGACATTGCCGGGAAATGTATTTGTGATGAGTATCTCCATAAATGTGGCGTACATTGCAAAGTGCCATGTTCATTATTAGAAATGCCTCAGGGTAAGCTATGGATTTGTTATAGCTGTCATTACAAGATAAGTAAAGGGCAGATGCCCCCTGAATGTGCAGCAAATAACTTGCGTCCTGAATCTATTCCTCCTGAATTATCACAGTTAAATAGTTTGGAACAACATTTAATAGCTTTACATATACCATTTATGAAAATGCTAGCTTTACCTAAAGGTGGGCAAAATGGTGTTCATGGTCCAGTGACATGTATTCCGGCTAATCTGGTAGAAACGTGTAACTTGTTGCCAAGATCAAATATGGAAGGTTCTTTATTGGCTGTAAAATTAAAGCGCAAGTTGACATACAAAGGTCATTATGAGTATCAGTTTGTTGATGTTATGCATATAAAACAAGCATTACAGTATTTAAAACAAAAAAATATACATTTTACAAATATAGAGTTTAATGAGGCTTGGATAAACCAATTTACTAGGGATGATGACAGTGACATGTTGGATGAGCAAATTAGTGGTAATACTGAATGTGATGAATCACTTTTAGGTGATGAACTTTTGCATGATCGGCAGCAGCATTGCATGTTTCAGGATACATGTCTTATGCCTGTTGATATTGGTCAGGAAACACTTGATCAGTATGTTGATAGCATTTTGAACATAGCTCCAGGAGAAGGTAATAACCCAGTCAGATTGCTTTCAGATCATGCAAATGAAGCCAAATGTTTTCCAGTGTTATTTCCATCAGGACTAAACACATATCATGAAATTAGGCCACAGCGTTTAACATTGTCGCGTTATTTTAATAACAGACTTTTACTTGCGGATGGTAGATTTGCTCAGAATACAGAATATATATTTTTTGCACAATATATGTCAGAGTTAGAGCAGGTGCTGTCAAATGTGTCAATCGCGTTACGTAAAGGAAAATGTGGTGCATCACTGAATTTAGGAAACTTGTTAAATAATGAGGATTCTTTGAAAAATATTCTGGAGTTTGATGATGGCTATCGTTTTCTCAAACCAATCAGAGGAACACCAGCTTTCTGGCAGTCAGCACAGCGTGATCTTTTAGCTTGTGTTCGTCAGCTTGGTGTACCAACTTGGTTTTGTTCATTTTCATCAGCTGATATGCGTTGGACTAATCTTCTAAGTAGTATTTTAAAACAGGAAGGTAGGACACAGACGGTAGAAGATTTAGAGTGGGCAGACAGATGTGAACTCCTGCGACGGAATCCTGTTACTGCGGCTCGAATGTTTGATTTTCGCTGGCATTGCTTTTTGAGAGAGGTTCTGATGTCTCCGTCCCATCCCATTGGTGAAATCACAGATTACTATTATCGTATAGAATTTCAGCAGCGTGGCAGTCCTCACGTGCATGCTCTATTTTGGGTTAAAAATGCACCTTTTATTGATAAAAACTCAGATGAAGAGGTGGTTAACTTCATAGATAGATATGTAACTTGTGAATTGCCACCAGAAGATGACAAACTATTTGAAGTAGTTACATCTGTACAACAACATTCAAAGCGGCATTCCAAAACATGCAAAAAGAAGAAAACAGTTTGTCGTTTCAATTTTCCTAGACCAGCATCTGTCCGAACATTTATATCTCGAGGGCAAAATTCAGAAGAGGAGTCCTGTAAATGTAAGAAAAACAAAACAGATGAAGTCATTCAGTGTACATGTAAGAAAGAGAAAACAAATGACAAAATGAACAGTGAGACTGCTAAAGAAATTTTGACCAAACTCAAAGAAGTTGTTTTAGATGAAAATAGACCTCTTACTACTGTAAAAGAATTATTTAGTAGTTTGGGTCTAACTCAAGAGCTATTTGAAGCAGCATATAAACGGTGTGGTCGAAGTACCCAGGTTGTCTTGAAAAGGGAGGTTAATGAAGTCTGGATTAATCAATATAGCAGGCCACTTTTAAAAGCTTGGAATGCAAATATAGATATCCAGTATTGTGTTGACGCATATGCTTGTGTTGTTTATATTATTTCTTACATGTCCAAGAGTGAACGTGAAATGGGGTTGTTGTTGGGAAATGCTCAAAGAGAAGCTTCCAGAGAAAATAATCTCAGTGCAAGAGAGGCATTGAAAAGTCTAGGTAGTGTTTATTTGCATAACAGAGATGTGAGTGCACAAGAGGCAGTGTACAGGTTGACAAATATGCATCTAAAGGAGTGTTCCCGGAAGGTTGTATTTATTGCTACAGTGGATAGTGTTAAAATGAGTTTGCCGTTGGGTGTTTTGAGGCAAAGAGCAAAATCACAGAATTTTAACACAGAACATATGTGGATGACTAGTTTAGTGGATCGATACAAGAACAGGCCAAATAATGAGGAGTTTGATAACATGTGTCTTGCAAAGTTTGCTTCTGAATATCGTGTATTATCACAAAATGAAAGGGGTAAAAATGCAATCAAGTTACAGAACAATTTTGGATATGTAGCTAAACGTACTCGAACACAGCCAGCCGTTGTACGTTATGCACGTTTTTCTGAAACAAAGGATCCAGAAAAGTTTTTCAACAGCATAATTCAGTTGTTTCTGCCATATCGTTTAGATATCGAACTAAAGCCATCAAACTTTGAAACCTTTCAGGAATTTTATCATGGTGGTTCTGTTAGGGTTACAGATGGATCTAGACAGTCAGTGAAAGCAGTTGTGGATCTCAATAGAACCGTGTTTGAACCAGAAGCCAAGCAATTAGAAGATATTCAAAATACAATCGATATTAATGGTGTAGTGGAAGATGCTTGGTGTGAACTGTGTCCTGCCCAAGAGTTGGAACGTCTGGAGTGTTTGGAAGAACTGAAAGACAATGAAAGGATTGTGGAAGAAGAGGCTGAACAAATTCCAGATTTAGGAAGTGGTAATGAACAGGTCAGAAATGTTGAGAAGAAAAATAACATCATGAATAGAACTGATGCTTTGGCCTTATTTAGGTCACTTAATGACAAACAGTTGTCTGTGTTTTATCAGGTTAGACAGTGGTGTTTAGCTAAGATAAATGGCAGAAATCCTGAACCATTGCATGTATTTATTACAGGAGGTGCAGGCACTGGCAAAACTCATCTAATAAAAGCAATTCAGTATGAAGCCATGCGTTTGTTGTCCCCAGGATGTCGCCATCCTGACAGCATATGTGTGTTATTGACTGCTCCTACAGGCATAGCTGCATATACTTTGCAAGCTTCTACAATTCATACAACATTCAGTATTGGGAAAGATGTGCGCTTACCATACACTCCTTTAGGTGAAGAAAAGCTTAATTCTTTACGTACAAAATATAGTGATTTACAGCTTTTGATAATAGACGAGATTTCCATGGTAGATCAAAATCTATTCTCATACATTCATGGTAGGTTGAGACAAATAAAACAAACTGGTAATTTTGCACCATTTGGAAATGTTAGTGTGATTGCAGTCGGAGATTTTTTCCAGTTGCCTCCAGTAAAAGGTAAACCTCTATATGTTGACGGAGCACAAAATACTTTGTGGTCTCCTTTATTCAAGGTAGCAGAATTAACAAAAATAGTTCGACAGAAAGATAATACGTTTGCTGAGTTGTTGAATCGGGTTAGAACTCATTCAAAGGGGACATCCATGTTGGACAGTGATGTGGAAATATTAAAAAACTGTGATACTGGTGAGGTCAGCTCAGCCTTGCATATATTTGCAACAAATCGACAAGTAAATGAGCACAATTTAAAAGAGTTGATCAGAATTTGTCCCGACTATGTAGAAATTAAGGCACAGGATTATGTTAATGATAGGAAAACCGGCAAGCTGAGATTGTTAGATGGTCATCATACCAAAGCAACAAACACATGCTTATCAGACACGTTGTGTTTAGGTAAAAATGCACGTGTAATGTTGTGCAAAAACGTGGACATTGAAGATGGCTTAGTTAATGGTGTTTGTGGCATTGTTACAGACATAGTCATTTCCATAAAGAACAAGTTTCCTCAGAAAATATACATCAAATTTGATGACAGTCGTGTAGGTGCACAAAGGAGGAGAAGACAGCAAATGTCTTCATTAGATTTAGCAGGTTCCACTGCTATTGAGCCAGAAGAAGAGAGGGCAACAAGTAAGGGTGGATTGCGCAGACAATTTCCACTGAAATTAGCCTGGGCCTGTACCGTTCATAAAGTACAAGGTATTAGTGTTGATCGCTCTGTGGTTTCTTTGAAAAAGATATTTGCAGCTGGTCAAGCATATGTTGCATTAAGTCGCGTCAGAACTTTGCCTGGGTTAGTCATTCAAGATTTTGATGAGACAAAAATATATTGTAGGGAAGATGTCAAAGATGCTATTAAGAATATGCCACCCTTTGTGGTAGAAACCATACCAAGATACCAAATTCATCAACAAACCTTCAGTCTATTTCTAATGAATGTGCAATCCTTGGTTCATCATGTGTCAGATTTGGCTTCATGTACACAACAATTACAGCTTAACTGTATTGCTGTGACAGAAACATGGCTACCTGCAGCTGTCCCATTAGAAGCAGTGAAGATTGCTGGTTTCAGTTTCCACAACTCTCCAAGAAGTTCATCATACACTGGCAGTCATCCAATACTGAAGGCATTACAACAGCAGCAGCATGGCGGTGTTGGCATCTATTGTGCTAATGGTACGATATGTAACCTTTTGAGTGTACCAGATGTCAACATTGAATGTTTAGCATATGAATTTGTTAGTTATAACATCATAGTGATCATTGTTTACCGACCACCTTCTTATCCTCTTTCCTTGTTTAAAAAACATCTAGGTGAGATTCTTGATTGGCTCCATCCACTAGATAAAACCATTGTAGTGATGGGAGATTTCAATGATGATATTTTAAAATCATCAACAATTTCACAATTTGTGACTACTAGAGGATATTTACAAGTAGTGTCAGAACCCACCACTGAGAAAGGCACATTAATTGATCATGTCTATGTAAAGACTACACAGTATGAGGTGACAGCAGCTGTGCTACAAACTTATTTCAGTGATCATGAGGCAGTAATTTGCACTTTTAAGTAGTTAGTTGGGAAGTGTTCTGTGGCTGTTTAATGAAAGATGAAATATTCTCTTGCATACATCAGTAAAAGAGCAAATGGGGAACAGATTTGTGAACAAGTTTTTGACACTGTAATAAAACAAATTCTATATGATTTGGGGAACAGTTTATAATTGTATAGAAAATATTTCTGCATTTCTAGATACATTTCTATAAATTGAAAGAAATCATTTCTTCCGTTTTAAGTGTTCATTTGAGAAGTAAGTTAAGGTTTCGTTTCCTGCATTAAGACAGCATTGTATGATAAATTGGAAATTATGATACAACACATGGCTGGGAATTATGTACCAGAAAACATATCATTAATTGTAAATTAATGACATTGGGTGATAAATATGCTGTTCTTGATGCAGGTTTTGCTTTACCTTGTCATGTCATACAAAAAAGCAAAAGGCACTGGTATGGTACTCTCAGCAATGGGATGGGGTTCAATTCCCTGCGGTGCCCTGCTTCACTTGACATTGACATAAAAATAAATACTTTTGAATAAAGTAAAATAGGGGTGTAAAGTATTAAACTCTTTCAGTAGTCATAAAATGGTAATATTATAATAAGTATTTCTACAAAGGATACAAACAGGTGTAGGCAGAGTATAAATTTAAAATACATGCAATGTTGGCTTCAGTAATGTCTTCCATATCTCAAACTTACTGACCACTACAGGACATTTACAAGTACAGTCAGAACCCACCAGTGAGAGACACATTCATTGATCATGTGTGTATATAAGGAGTACACAGTATGAGGTAGAAGCAGCATATCTCAAACTTAGTTAGAGATATGGGTGTATTGGTTCATGCCAGTTATAGTACACATGGGTGTTACTTTGTTAGTTACTAGTACTTCCTGTTTCATGGTGTCAGAATGCCATTCACCATTGTAACATTTACCCTTGTAATGTCAGATTTTTATTGTAACTTCATAAAATGGTTTTACATGCTCTGGAGTAGTTTAAAATGTTTGGGATTATTTACTGAGGAGGATAACCAACTGCTAACTTTTTGTCACCAAGGGGCAGAGTTTATTCATAATATGATTCTGGACATGCACATATGTTCAGCATGGAACTGGTATTATATATGTCAGTTTTGGTGCAAATGTCTTCTTTGTGGAGTGACATTTTTCTCTTTATAGCATTAACATGTATGTCTCCTGTCTCAGCAGGTCTCCCTGGCCGGGAGTAGCAGTTCCTGTTGTCTGTTGTCTTTCTGTCCTCTTCCCCCCACACAGCAGAGGCAGATGGCTGCCTGTCCTGAGCCGGGTTCTGCCGGAGGTTTCCTTCCTGTTAAAAGGGAGTTTTTTCCTTCCCACTGTTGCCAGTGTGCTTGCTCAGGATGGGAGATTGAGTTGGACTCAACTCAATCTGTTGGTTTCCTTATATAGGCTGTTATGAATTGGCTTTCATTATGTTTTCTTCTCTGTCTGTAAAGCGTCTTGAGATGGCATTGCAGTGATTTGACGCTATATAAATAAAGTTGAATTGAATTGAATGTTGTGTCCAACAAACTACTTTACTGTGTCCTTCATCAGGTCCAGAATTCAACACCAATCTTCTCTCTGTGTCAGGATGTTGTCTGACCTACAATGACGATCAACACCCAGTGCAAAGCAAATGCAAAATCCACATCACAACAAATGCTGCATTAGTTCACCTGTCAACCTTCTGCTTTGTTCCTCCTCTATTATGAAGACTCAGTGTCACAAGTCCCACAATTGAAACAGGACCTGATCCCAACCCAGAGGAAGTAATCTAAATTTCCCCACTGGGTATATGCTCTCAGATTTGGAGCCAATTTCCATCCTAGACTGATCTGCTCCACTAAAAGCTAAAGGTTACTGTCAAGGTTTTCAAAAAGCAAAGATCAACCCCCTCAACCCCCTTACTGCATCTTATAATTATTTCCATAAGTGTAATGAACAAAAAAGTTTACAAATGTGTATGAAGTCAGCAGCGAGGGTGCAACACATAAAACATGAACAGGAATTATTGACCTTCTATTGTGGAATCTAAACTTCACATCTTTTGTATATAGTTGTGTCTTCTGTTTGTGGATCATAGACTTTTCTCTGTGGGATTTGTGCTGTGTTTATACACTGTTAGATCTGTATTTATTACAGTCATAAATTGTAATAAACTTTTATCTTGTTCCTGTATGATCACATCCTACTGCAGTTATTTAGATGACTTGAATGTATTGAATAAATGGGGAAAAGCATTTAAATTTCTTTATTTTAAAAACGCTTCAAAGTGTACAAAGTAGCTCAAATTACTT
This sequence comes from Telmatherina bonti, assembly GCF_933228915.1. Taxonomy (NCBI): domain Eukaryota; kingdom Metazoa; phylum Chordata; class Actinopteri; order Atheriniformes; family Telmatherinidae; genus Telmatherina; species Telmatherina bonti. The sequence goes on along the minus strand of NC_136623.1, from coordinate 40,884 downwards.
AATTAGTAACACAAAGTTATAAGTAAGAAACAATACAATCAACGAACATGTAAACAATAGATTCCACAGAAATGCTATTAAATTGTGGTTTACTAGAAAAAAAAAAAAAGAATCAAACACCAAAAACAAAACCAATGTTGTGTCTGTGCAGATCAGGAAACTGCTCTTCAGTAGCCACACAGCAACTGGGAATCAAGCCTTGTTTCCTTCTGAGGAGCTGGGATGTGAGTCTTCTTAGGTCCTTCACATTTATGTCATCAAGACGTCTCTGCAAAATTATACAAAAGATTGGTTAGATAAATAGAGCCACATTTTACTAACTGATGGAAAACAAAGTGAAAAGTGAAAGATCAGATTTTTTAGTGAAGGTCTGTGTCTACCAACTTTGTTCAGAGACTAAGTTAATATATTACTGTAATATCTAAAACTAATGTCTGGATGCCAAAGCAACAAGTAACATATGGAAGACAGAGCAGTAGGTAACAAGCTCAAATATAAAATTACATTTATGTTACAACAACAAATAATACATAAAACAGTTACCATTGACGAGGCTGAAGTTAGCTTCCGATCCGCAGCTTATGGCTGCAATATGTGTAAAGGGCAATTACACTGAATTTTTTGGAAACACCACCACATTAGACCAGGTACTGACAAAAAACTGGTATAGTATGTGGAATATTTTAGCCCACATTTGAAGAGTCTAAGTGTTTTAGTTTTTTGTCAGGACCTGATGTAATGTGGTCCAGATGCCAAAAAAGTCATGAAATGACCCTTATTTGCATTTTCACAAATAGAATAAAGATTTCACAAATCAGACACTATGTTTTATTGAATCTGCATAGTATGTGGAATATTTTAACCCAGGTTTTAAGAGTCCAAGTGTTGTAGTTTTTTGTCAGGACCTGGTCTAATGTGGTGTTTCCGAAAAATTCAGTGGAATTGCCCTTTACACATATTGCGAATCGGAAGCTAACTTCAGCCTCGTTTACCATTGTTGGTTATTGGAATACTGTGGAATTCCTGTAATAAATGTTTTTTATCAGTAATATCTTGAGACAAAACAGTGAACATGAAACTGCATTTTACCTGTACTACAGCTAGCCAGTCACATCTCTGGAAGCTGCAGCTCGTCTTCCTCAGACTGACCCGCTTGTCCTCGGACCGTCCACCAGCCCTGCCTCGGCCTTCCTGGCAACCTTAACATGTCATATTCATCACTGAAAACAAGTGTGTACACGGATCATCGCTGTAACAACATTCAAACATGTAAATTCTGCATTATGTCAGTGTCTGACTGCCTGTGTTAGGCTGATTCAGTCTAACATCAGCTGAATATATGCAGAAATATTAATAAAGTTAGAATTAGCCTAACAACTATAGCTAGCTTAGCACGTAGCTTAGCCTCTTCTTAGTACCACCGTTTATTCCATACGCGATATTGTCATTTTTACGTACTACTTTGCAAAAAAACACCATAAGAGAGTATCATTTTCAGCATGACGAAGAGCCTGTTGTGTTAACAGTTACTTACCGGTTCATGTGGAGCTGAAATACTGGATGTCATCACACAGTTTGTAAATAAACTTTGAGTCTTGTGGACGGTGACGGTTCCGCTGTATTTAGAGGATGGGAGGGGTGAGGAGCAAGTTTAGCTCACTACTTCCGCCCTGTGGTGGTTTGTAGAGGTAGCAGTTGTGTGGTTTTGCTCACTACATGGTGTTTGCCACCTAGTGTTGGAAAGAATCGCTTTGAAATCTTACATACTCTGGCTTCAATACATTGAAAAAAAATAATCTAAAAGTGGATCAAATATGCCACAGTGTTTAATGAAATTGAAAAAAAAATCCCACCAGTTTTCCATAAATGGATGTTATATTATTTTTACTTTATTCAAAACAAGAATTAGCTGCTCATTCTCAGAACCAAAGCCTCAGATTTTTTCTTTTTCATGTAATCCCCCACAGTACAGACAAAGAGCAACAGGGAGGAATAATACATAAATGCTTCAAGTTTAGTTTTAATTCATTATGCTTATTAACATGCCTGTGACATTTGTTAAAAACTGTTAACATCATTTACATAAATATAGTTTTCAGTAACTTATTGTTGTAAGTATTAGCCGCACTGGATGTTTTAATCAATCCATCAACAGAGCTGATCCAATACCACTCTATCCAAGAATCCGAACAAATGTCTATAAATCAAAGAGCAATCAGTCTGCTTCTAAACAATAAAACACATATGAAACTGATTCACATAATTAATAATTCCTTCAGATGGACCTGCATGTTCATCTGTACATACATGTCTATAAATATGGTTGGTTGTTTTTTGTGGGAGTTATGTCAGTTTTCCTTTTCATTGGATCACATCTGCTTTGCTGCCCCGCCTCTCCTAAACGATATCCCCTATTAAAAGAAATAACACAACTTTTAATCAGATATGCAGCTTGAGCATCCTGACTCATTTGGGTTACAGTTGGAGAAAATTCTTAGGAGGAACTTCTCAAAATGCATGGCAAAGAAAATGACAGAAATGACCCCAAAAATGGCACCTTTTTCAACATGGCTGACTTCCTGTTTGATTTAGCCCATATGTCCAAGAGACTTTTTTGAAGGTACAGGAAGGGGCTACAAGTGTGCTGAATTTGATCCATGTCGATCAATGTAGTGGGCGGGGCTGATTGATTGAAATATTGGAGGGGGCGCTATGGAGCCATTTACTATCTTTTCCACTATATTGTAATTTTACTCTATTAAGGACATAACTGTCATGACTCATGGCAAGTATGGTGAAGATCAAAGGTTTCATGGCTTTGTTACAGGTACTTCCTGGTTCACGATATCAGACACATGTTGTTGCCAAGGGGTGGGGCTAGTTCATAGTCATATTATTGCATTGTATATTTTGTTCATCATGGGACTGGCATCAAATGTGGTGATTCCTGTGCAGATATGTTTTTTTATGTGGGAGTTTTAGCAATAAGTCTTTGTTAATGAGACATCAAACTTTGAGGGCCCGCCCCTCCTAAACTAAATCTTCTATTAGAAGAAATAACACAACTTTACATCACACATGCCTCCTGAGCATCCTGTGCAAGTTGGGTGTCAGTTGGACAATATCCCTAGGAGGAGTTGTTTAAAATGCATGGCAAAGAAATGACCCCAAAAATGGCACCTTTTTCAAAATGGCCGACTTCCTGTTGAATTTAGCCCATATGTCCAAGAGACTTTTTTGAAGGTACTGGAAGGTTCTCCAACTGTGCTGAATTTCATCCATGTCGGTCCATGTAGTGGGCGGGGCTGATTGATTGAAATTTTGTAGGGGGCGCTATGGAGACATGCTCCATTTATTCCATAATGTTTCAATGGGGCTTAGTTCAGGGCCTTACTGTCATCAGTCATGGCAAGTATGGTGGCGGTCCAAGGTTCCATGGCTTGGTCACAGGTACTTCCTGTTTCATGGCGTTGGATCGCCATTCGCCATGTCCCATTTAGCGTAGCGACTTGAGGTTTTTATTGTGGCATCATGAAAGGGTTTGACATGTTTTGGAGGAGTCTCAAGTGTTTGGGACCATTTGCTTAGAAGCATGACCCTCAAATGTGGAAAAAACCACTTCCTGTTGTAAGTGGGCGGGGCTTAGGTCTACACCAGCAATGGTCACATTAATCTGTTCAGGACTGATCCCTTATTAATCCCTATAAGTTTTAGGGTGATCAGATCAAAATTGACAATTTTATAGTGATTTATGATGTCACGCCGCCGCATGCAACTTTGCCATGGAGTCACGGGCACGCCGTGCAGCGTAGAGCAACGTCCTTTACCAGATCTCTTCACCAACATGTTTTGTGATGCCTGAGTGAATTTGGGCCATGTGGTGTCCACCAAGCCAGAGTTATGGGTGTGTGAGCAAAAAACAACACTTTTGACCTCCAGGGGGCGTGGCTATTTCATAATCAAAATATTGGCATATAGAACTCTGTAGGAGGGGACTGCCATCATATCTAGCAAATTTGGTGCAGAAATGTTGCTTTATGTGGGAGTTATAGCCGTTTAATTTTTCATGGCGAGACATCAAACTTTGAGGCCCCGCCCCTCGTAAACTAAGTCTCCTATTAGAAGAAATAACACAACATTTAATCACACATGCCTCCTGAACATCCTGAGCAATTTGTGGCTCAGTGGGATAAAAGCTCTAGGACGAGTTCGTTAAAATGCGAGGTGCTAAAACGCCAAAATATTGATTTTGACCTAAAATGGCCGCCTTCCTGTCGGCATTTCACCATGACATTAAGAGGATTTTTTGTTCGCCCTGTCATGTAGATCATGTGTATGAATTTTCATAAATATTAACGACATGCAGTGGCGGGGCACCTAAAATAGGTGGCGCTCTCATTCAGTTTCGCCCAAACATTCTGGAGCACCTCAAAATATCAAATTTTTCGTATTCCCTTGGGGGGGTACGCAAAATTTGGTGAGTTTTCGAGCACGTTCAGGCCTCCAAAAAAGCACGCGAAGTGTCCGAATAAAAATAATAATAATAATAATAATTAAAACCGCAAGCGGTGATATAGGCCCTCGCACCATGGCGCCGCTCGGCATAATGCCACCGCCTCCCCTGGCAACATCCTTCCCATGTCTCTCTCAACCTAAAGTGCAGCCAGACTGCACTTCAGGCCATTTAGGCCTTATGAACGGTCAGTTCCTGTCACCAAGGGGCGGGGCTAACTAATAATCTAATTATTGACATGCAGAAATGTGAAGGATAGGACTGACATCATCATTAGCAAATTTGGTGCAGGTTGGTTGGTTTTTGTGGGAGTTATGTCAGTTTTCCTTTTCATTGCATCACATCTGCTTTGCTGCCCCACCTCTCCTAAATGATATCCCCTATTAAAAGAAATAACACAACTTTTAATCACACATGCCTCTTGAGCATCCTGACTCATTTGGGTTAAAGTTAGATAAAATTCTTAGAAGGAACTTCTCAAAATGCATGACAAAGAAAATGACAGAAATGACCCCAAAAATGGCACCTTTTTCAAAATGGCCGACTTCCTGTTTGATTTAGCCCATATGTCCAAGAGACTTTTTTGAAGGTACTGGAATGGTCTACAAGTGTGCTGAATTTGATCCATGTCAGTCAATGTAATGGGCGGGGCTGATTGATTGAAATATTGTAGGGGGCGCTATGGAGCCATTTACTATCTTCTCCACTATATTTTAATTTTACTCTATTAAGGACATAACTTTCATGAGTCATGGCAAGTGTGGTGAAGATCAACAATTTCATGGCTTTGTTACAGGTACTTCCTGGTTCATGATATCAGACACTTGTTGTTGCCAAGGGGTGGGGCTAGTTCATAGTCATATTATTGCATTGTATATTTTGTTCATCATGGGACTGGCATCAAATGTGTCGATTCCTGTGCTGATATGTTGTTTTATGTGGGAGTTTTAGCAATAAGTCTTTGTTAATGAGACATAAAACTTTGAAGGCCTGCCCTTCCTAAACTAAATCTTCTATTAGAAGAAATAACACAACTTTAAATCACACATGCCTTGGTTCCATGGCTTGGTCACAGGTACTTCCTGTTTCATTATCATTGTTTAGTTTATAGTTATACATCATATTTGAGGTTTTGCCTCTGCTAAATAGTGTTTCTTATTAGACGATGTGGCACAGCATGTATTTAGAGCTCTGTACTAGTGTTGAGAAACATGTTATGCTGCTATGTGAATTAAATAGTGCTAAATAGTGTTTCTTATTAGACGATGTGGCATAACATGTTCTTGGAAATGTGTGTTAGTGTTGTCAAACAAATGTTACAGTGTTATGCCATTTGATAGTTATAAGTAGTATTAGTGGGATATTAATTTTTATGGTATCAAAATTGAAATGGCAGTATGAGAACAATAGTTTACAACTATTTTGTTCAGGCAGTTAACTGGGCAATTTCTATTACAGTAGCTACCTATTGTTTACATACTTTCAAAATGTCAGCATGTAATGAGGTAGAAAGAATGAAAGGCAACACTGCTGTTGGGATTTAGAAGTGAGACATATTTGTACTCGTATGGTCACAAATGGAAATAGAATTATATTATTTATGGAAGTTAAGTAGTCAGGTTTAAGGGCAGTAAGTATTGCTCCAGATTTTATGTGAAAAATCATGAGGTGTGAAGTGTGTTTTGAATTTTTTTTTTCAGTGTTTGGCAAAACCTGTGATGCACTAAATCTAGTATAGGATGCATCCTGTTGCTACAAACACAAACATCAAAGAATTTTGATATAGTTATGTTTTGCATACAATTTCATGAAAATGATGAATGCATAATGGATCATGGAGCAATAACAATAAAGTATAGCAAGTTTTTGATTCTGCATGAAATAGTTGAACAATGTGCGGTCCATGAATTGAGCATTCCAAAGTTGTTGTGATATTGAGTTCAGATTGTAGAGCTGGTTTGGTCTTAATGTCATCACTCAGATTGGAAAAAGTTGCTGGTGAGACAGTCATCAATAGAAGTCTTTCTTTGTATTTTTGTGTAAATTATTTTGATAAAAGTTGCATTATGTAAAGTTTATATACGTGGCGATGATAAAGCACAGTTATCTCTTAAATGTTTTATATCTGGTAAAATGCAAAAGTTTATAAAATCTTTCTTGAGGTAGGATGTTGATATTATTTTTTGATTATCTATTTTTTAGAATGTTATCTGACATTATGTGTGTTACAGAATTATTTGGGGTTGAGTGAATGTAGATTATGTTTTTTGGTGGTAGGCTGTAATTATTTATTATTTGTGTTTATAGATGTTAACATTTGATAAGTTGGTATTTATAAGATTACACTTTTTTTTATTTTGCTATTTATATATTTATTTTTACTATAAAGGATTGTATTTCCTTTAATAGTGTATCTTGTTTTTCATTTGCTTTTTGGAATATTGTATAATTGAGACTTAATTTAGTGTTTTTGTTTATTTAAAATGTCTGAATCAAAGTTTCTTTCATAACATTTCACTTATTTTATTGCATTCAAACTTTTAAAAAATATTATTGGCGTTTGGAATTGGTATGTCAAAGGTATAGTTAAAAGAAAGTTGTGATTTGTCGTATCTGGAAATTATTGTGAAAATACGAAAACAGGAAGTGACGTATGTTTACCTTCTCGTCAGGTGATCAGGAAGCAGCAGGTAAAGGCTCGTGATTCACGCTTCAGCGTGCTTTTTCTCCGTGACACAGTGAGACAAAGGCAACCTAGTTTGAAATTCAAACTTACTAACCAGACAAACATACATACAATCAGATATATACAGCAGCAGAAAGACCCTTTTCTTTCACGGACTTTCCAGTGAGACAAGGTAAGTTTATTTTTAGACGTATATTCTGTAGATGGTAAGATTTTGTGTTCATAAATGTTGCAAGAATAGAGTATTATGGGTTATCTAAAATAAGCAAAGGAGACCAATTGTTTATTGGTCTCCTTTGCTTATACAACAAATTGTATTTTGATCGTTTTGAATGTGTTGATTCCGGTTGTATTGTCAACTATGACTGATTTAGGATGGACAATAGCGGCTAGCGGTTAGCTTCTGTATCGATCTCAAGAGTTAATATTTTGTAATAAATTTGTTGACTTGACTTGCATTAAGTGAGAGCTGGTTCATAAGCCTTTTTTCGTTTTGCTGTTTAGTTACCTTTAATCTAAGCTGTATACATGGCATGTACAGATGTTACGTGTACAATCACGTGGACAAACACCGGCCATGCGGTGGGAACAAAGAGCGCATGGCCGGTCATCACAGTGTTAGTTTATGATGTGTTAGTTCATTGCTGCATGGCTTTCATGTTCTATTTTGTAAAATAGATTTATATACAATGTTGCTAGCTTGTTATTATTTTAAGTGTGTAATCACTGTCAATGAAGCACTCGGGTCTCACATATTTTTTAAATGTAATTTAAAAGTGGATGTAGATTTAAACAGCAATGAGAACATTAATAGTTTACTTGTCCTGGATGTAATATAGGGAATTATTTTTCTTTTTTTTTCTGGTTAGCCGATGTCTTTAGATTGTTTTTGTCTTTGTTATTTTTTTATCAACATGTGTTATAGTGTAAAAGTTAGTTGTAGTAAAATTCTGTTATTAACAAGTTTTGTTTATGCAGATGCCACGAGGAAAGAATCATAGACGTTCTTTGGCGGCAAAGAAGCGGGAGGCTGGGTTCCACAAATTTCAACATGAAGTGATTCCGGATTCCTTTGTTCCAAGTATGTTTTCCCTAATTGCTTAAAACAATTTTTATTAAGTACACTTTCTGTTATTCCTTTTATTACTATAATACTTATAATAATATATAAAAGTAAATCTATTAATGAATAGACTCTTTGCTTCATCCTAAACTTTATTTATATTTTTTGTATTCAAGAAGAGAAAAAGATTCACAAACATAAGAAAAAAACTGTTATTCAGTTAGTAGGTTAGTTATTTGAATAACATTTGAAAATTTTCTATTATTTAATAAAAGAATAAAACTTGTATGTAGCTAATCAATGTTTTTCTGTGCTTCTTATAATTTATAATAATATTACAGTAGGTACACGCTCTATCATATTATTAACAAAGTGTTGTTTTTCTTTTGTATTTGTCATAGAGCATGGTACAGGTTGGAGACACAAAGTTGTCCGATGGCCCAAGAGTGGATTTACTGGACTGAGTCACAAACTTGTCATTCCCAAAGAGCATCCAGATAAGAAGGTATGCTTATTTTATTATTTATATCAATGTAGAGAATGACATTTGGTCTTTTTAGTTTCAGAAGTTCTTAAGTTTTGATGTTTGTTTAGTAAACTGTCATGTATTTTCATATTTTCATGTCACTAGTTTGTACTACTAATTGGAGACTCACATCTGCGGTCGATTGCTGACAACATAGTCAACACTGAAGAAAAAGAAGACAGTTTTCAGTTTGGTGTGATGTCAACCCCCGGAGCCAATGCTAAGCAGCTGAACATCGAACTTGAAAATGCCGTGATCCCTCGTACACCAGACGCAGTGTGCATATTGGCTCCCAGTAACGAGTTATCCTGTGACCACACAATTGAAGAATCTGGACAGGCTTTCAGTCATTATTTGATGACAGCATGCAGTCACTGGCAGAAGGTATTGTCATTTTACATTATGTGTCTGTTTTATCAACAGTAGTATTGAAATGATTAAATAAAATTTTGTTTTCAATAGGTTTTTGTAGTGGACTTTGTGCCGCGTCTTACAGTTCCAGCACATCATCAAGAACTCCTTCGTCAAGAGTTTGATCTGCAGGCAAAACGTCTTGGTAGGTTGGGGGAAAGTGTGCAGTTTCTGATTACTTTTTTTAATCACTTTGGTTAGAAATGAAATGTCAAGTATTATATTGTCATGATAACATTGACATAAAATTTATTTTTAACATTAGCTTTTTTTCACTATTACATTTTAATGTCATTTAGGTGTCAAGTATTGCCGCATTGCTGACTTGTTCTCTTTGAACAATCTGGAGTTGTGGTGTCGTGATGGCGTAAGTGCAAAATTGTGTTTCAATGTCATGCATTTTAGAGGACAAATATATCATGTATTATAGTAAATGTCTCTATGATGAATATTTGTTGTTTTGTTTGGTTTGATTTTACAGATCCACCTTAGTGACAACTATGGGATGAAAATCCTGATAAAGTCACTAAAAGAATTCTGCAATCACGAACTGAAACCACCACCAACACCACCACCACCTCCTGTATCACCAACACCACCACCACCTCCTGTATCACCAACACCACACAACGTGTCTCCTCCACCAGTTCTGCGAAAGCTTGAAGATGAAGTGAATGACTCGTGGACCATTCCACCTAAACGTCCAGGTTCTTCCATTCCCATTTTGGAAGAGCAAACAGTGGAATATAAGAGAGGGCGGGTTCACTACAAGGTTTGCTTAAATTTTGTTATTAGTTTACTAAGTGAAAATTGTTGTTTGGATGGGAAATAATAAGTAACATGAAATTATTTTTGTGTTTATAGGCAACTGATACTTCTGTGGTTGAGAGGGAGTGCTTCATTCCTGCAACTCCTGTGAGTTTTTCTACATATATTCTTTCTCTCATGCTTTAAGGTTTATGGGAAATAATTAAAATATGAAATTATGTTTGTGTTACTGTACAGGAAGATGTTATTACAGGAGTTCCGACGGAGTGTTTCATTCCAGTAAATCCTGTGCGATTTTCTCCAAGTATTCTTGAGGAAATGGACAGAGCATATCCATCTGTTTTGGACGACACCTCTACAGGCAGACAGGTAATTGGGTTGCAGATTTTTGAGTTAAGCATAGAGTGTCTTAGTAAAATAGTTTTAATTCCACAATTTTGACAATACTGATGATGTAGATATGCGTACAAAATTTTACACAAAGTTGATTGTTGTTGTCTTTATGCTTTATCTTTGTCTTTATTCAGCCTTTGCCTGTGGAACAATGTTGCAGAGCAGCTGTCATTAAGCAGAAGCGAGCCAGACAGCAGGTTGTAATATTTAAATGCAAATAGTTTGTACAATTTCACTTTCATAGGATTAATGTTGGAAGTACATGTTTTATAATTAAAACCAATTTTGTTTTATAGGGGTCACCTCCAGCACGTGCTCCGGTGTCTGTTGGTGTCAGGTCAGACGCATCGGTGGATAAGGTTGGTGGGAATTTCTGTGCATTTTATGATAGAGAATATAAACAAATCAGTTCTACATGATAGTTTCAGTGAAGGTGAATGCATGTAGTCTATGTATCATTATGAATATATTCTGAAAAAAGTAAGAAATGTTCACAATTTACTTTTTTGTCATTAGGTTGCGGCGGCATCATGCCAGGTGTCTGCCAGATGTGAGGAGGCTACACCAAGCCAGGTGGATGCCTGTGATGTGCCAGTGTCCACCTGTCCAGAGGCATTTGACAGTCCTGTGGTTGCGTCCATGGAAACTACAACGGCTGTGCAGGTGGAAGGGCAGGGTGGCTTGCAGCGCACACAAGAAGCCACCCAAGGTAAGAGTGTTTCTAATGACTGTGTCTGTTCTACTGGAGAAGTTGCTCCGTTTGTGTCAGGGACTACTGTGCGAACTGTTTCTGATCATTTTCAGATTCCAGTGTCTTGTAGCATTGTTGCTGCAGTGAAGCATTTCTTATCCCCTGTCTGTGCTTGGAAACAATCAGATGTAGATCAGATTAGTGTAGAAGGTAAGAAGTTGGAAGCATTTGTTCCCATGGAAAGGCAGGATGATGGCACAGTCCAGGAATGTAGTGTATTTGATAGAACATGGAAGGTCAAAATGGGACACACAGTTTATAGAAACTTTGATGTGTTTGAGCAAGATTTTGAGTTGCTAGAGAAGCTGCAAGAGTATCTACTTCAAGATGGGATGTGTATTCTGAATCTTCAACAAGCTCTAAGTCTGGTTATACATCACAATGACTACTTCGTAGTTGTAGATTGTGGCATACGTAACAGTCAAGGCTTGGCAACACAAACTGGATGTCCTGTGATTGTTTTTAACAGCTGCTTTTATGATTTGGTTTTTCACATTCGGAACCTAAAAAAGTCATTACATGCAGATTGGTATGGTGTTTGCAGCATTAAAGTCGTGGAATTGAATGCAGACCTGAATGTAGACTGTAATGTGGTGTTTACAGAAAGGGAATGTACAGGTGAGACTGACGATGGCAGTCCTGTCAGCTGTGTTCGAGGAAGTTTCCATCAGGGCGATTCCCGTTTTGTTTATCGTGGACTTCAGTGTGCAGCAGTGAGTCTGGTAGCATTGGCTAAACATACTGTAGACAGTGTGTTTACATGGCAGTCTGAGACTTTAGATCAAGTTGTAGTTTTAGGTGATGAACTGTACACTGATTTGCACGAGAATAATCAAATTAGTGGTGGTGAGGAACTGCTTTGTGTTTCAGATTTGCCCCAAAAGAGAGTCATTGATGGACAGGAATTTGACTTTGTGTATGGGGACTTTGTTCAAGGTGAAGTAGGTGTATTTCAGGGAGAGTTTTTTGATGCAGGTATACACACCACTCTCCGTGATGGATTGGAAAAGGTGTGCACAAAGTATAAAACCTGCTTGTTTACACTGAGTGGCCAAACTACTGCCATAATCAGTCATCATCAACAATTTTTCATTGTTGATAGTCATGCACGTAATGAAAAAGGAATGGTAGACAGCGCAGGAAACAGTGTACTACTGTGTTTTAATAGTCTGGATCAGGTTTGTAACTACATACATAGTTTTGCTGATGCCATCCAACAAACACGGAAGTTGTTTGAGATAAGTGGTGTAAAAGTGAGTCGAGTCCTCCACAGTGAAACTCAAGAGGTTACTGTGGATCTTGAAGGTGATTTGCAGTTAGTAAGGGAGTTCGGTTCTGGTTTAGGTAAGTTTACTGAGCAAGAAATGTTGAGATGTGACAGGCATAGAGGCAAGACGAGGAAGAAATCCTTGGAAAACACAACATCAAAGAGGACAAAGTGGCCAGATGCTGACCAAGACAACTCTGATGTTGAATTTGTCAACAATATTCAGACTGGAAGTTTGGAGTTCAATCCTATTTCTGCCATGGTTTCTGAGTCTTTGTGTAAACAACTTAATATAGACTCAGTGAAGATTGATACTGTACCTGTAAGTAGTGTAAGTAGTATTTTGGGTGCACCATGTCTGATGGAGAAAATAGTCGGGGACGGAAACTGTTTTTTTCGGGCTGTAAGTCAGGCAATTTCTGGAACTCAAAAAAATCATATGAAAATTAGACTAGCTGTAGTTAAGCAGTTGCAAAACAATCCTGCAACATATAAGAGTATTTTGAGAAGTGATTATTCCTCAGTTTCACAATATCTGGTTTTGTCAAGAATGCAGTTTGTTGGTAACTGGGCAACCGAGGTTGAGATTCAAGCAGCAGCTGATTGTTTAGGTGTCAACATTTTTACTTACTACAATGATAGGTGGCTTTCATATATGTGTAAGGATCATTTGTTTGGAAATCAGGGGCTTTATCTTGCAAATACCAATGGTAACCATTATGAGACAGTTGTCTGTGTACAACAACCTCACACACAAATGTGTTATGGTAACTGCAAAGTACAGATATCTGATTCAAAAGGGTATAACTTTAGACTGCGGAATGATAATAGTGCTAGTACTGCTGTAGGACACTTACAAACCAATTCTGTGGCACAACATGCCTGTAGAGTTGTTGAAAATGAAGCTCATGTTGGTATAAAAAAGTATAGTTCTAAACGTAATTATTTATTTTCAAAGTATGAAAAATGTAAAATGACTTCACTACAAAGAGAAAAATATGACATTTATAAGGGAAAACAAAAAAGTGTAAAAAAAAGGGTATACCAAGAAAATATATTGTTCAGAGAAAAAAAGAGACTTGAAAGCAAAAACAAATATCAAAACAATGATTTGCACAAGAACATACTTAAACAAATGAGTAAAGCAAAATATGCAGTTGATCTGTCACATCAAAATAAAGTTAAACAAATGAGTAAAGCAAAATATGCAGTTGATCTGTCACATCAAAATAAAGTTAAACAAATGAGTAAAGCAAAATATGCAGTTGATCTGTCACATCAAAATAAAGTTAAACAAATGAGCAAAGCAAAGTATGCAGTTGATCTGTCACATCAAAATAAAGTTAAACAAATGAGCAAAGCAAAGTATGCAGTTGATCTGTCACATCAAAATAAAGTTAAACAAATGAGCAAAGCTAAGTATGCAGTTGATGTGTCCCATAGGAACAGGGTTAAACAAATGAGCAAAGCAAAGTATGCAGTTGATGTGTCCCATAGGAACAGGGTTAAACAAATGAGCAAAGCAAAGTATGCAGTTGATGTGTCCCATAGGAACAGGGTTAAACAAATGAGCAAAGCAAAGTATGCAGTTGATGTGTCCCATAGGAACAGGGTTAAACAAATGAGCAAAGCAAAGTATGCAGTTGATGTGTCCCATAGGAACAGGGTTAAACAAATGAGCAAACGTAAATACAGATTAAATGAAATGCACAGAAATGCCATGAAAGTAATGAGTAAGCAGAAATATCATTCCACGCCTAAGCATAAGAGCCTTGTAAAAAATATAGTCAGACAGAAAAGGCATCAAATTAAAGTAAACTTACAAAATTTTGACTTTGTAATAAATACATTTTTGGATAAAGTTAAGGAGGGGCCTGATTTTATTTGCTGTTGTTGTAATAGATTGCTCTTCAAACATCAAGTGTTGAATTGTAAGCGGGAGTATTATAAAAAGAATAAAATATTAGATGACATTGCAAACAAATGTATTAGCGAGGACTATCTTCATAAATGTAGCAAACATTGCAAAGTGCCATGTCCATTGTTGGAAATGCCTCAAGGTAAACTGTGGATTTGCTACAGCTGTCATTACAAGATAAGTAAAGGGCAGATGCCCCCTGAATGTGCAGCAAATAACTTGCGTCCTGAATCTATTCCTCCTGAATTATCACAGTTGAATAGTTTGGAACAACATTTAATAGCTTTACATATACCATTTATGAAAATGCTAGCTTTACCTAAAGGTGGGCAAAATGGTGTTCATGGTCCAGTGACATGTATTCCAGCTAATCTGGTGGAAACATGTAACTTGTTGCCAAGATCAAATATGGAAGGTTCTTTATTGGCTGTAAAATTAAAGCGCAAGTTAACATACAAAGGTCATTATGAGTATCAGTTTGTTGATGTTATGCATATAAAACAAGCATTACAGTATTTAAAACAAAAAAATATACATTATACAAATATAGAGTTTAATGAAGCTTGGATAAACCAATTTACTAGGGATGATGAAAGTGACATGGAGAAGGGAAGCAGTAGTAATGTTGAGATTGATGAATCGCTTCCAGATTATGGTGATGATGAACTATTGCATGATAGACAGCAGCATTGCATGTTTCAGGATACATGTCTTATGCCTGTTGATATTGGTCAGGAAACACTTGATCAGTATGTTGATGCAACGTTGAATGTAGCTCCAGGGGAAGGTAATAACCCAGTCAGATTGCTTTCAGATCATGCAAATGAAGCCAAATGTTTTCCAGTGTTATTTCCATCAGGACTAAACACATATCATGAAATTAGGCCACAGCGTTTAACATTGTCGCGTTATTTTAATAACAGACTTTTACTTGCGGATGGTAGATTTGCTCAGAATACAGAATATATATTTTTTGCGCAATATATGTCAGAGTTAGAGCAGGTGCTGTCAAATGTGTCAATCGCATTACGTAAAGGAAAATGTGGTGCATCACTGAATTTAGGAAACTTGTTAAAGAATGAGGATTCTTTGAAAAAGATTCTGGAGTTTGATGATGGCTATCGTTTTCTCAAACCAATCAGAGGAACACCAGCTTTCTGGCAGTCAGCACAGCGTGATCTTTTAGCTTGTGTTCGTCAGCTTGGTGTACCAACTTGGTTTTGTTCATTTTCATCAGCTGATATGCGTTGGACTAATCTTCTTAGTACTATTTTGAAACAGGAAGGTAGGACACAGACGGTAGAAGATTTAGAGTGGGCAGACAGATGTGAACTCCTGCGACGGAATCCTGTTACTGCGGCTCGAATGTTTGATTTTCGCTGGCATTGCTTTTTGAGAGAGGTTCTGATGTCTCCGTCCCATCCCATTGGTGAAATCACAGATTACTATTATCGTATAGAATTTCAGCAGCGTGGCAGTCCTCACGTGCATGCTCTATTTTGGGTTAAAAATGCAGCCTTTATTGATAAAAACTCAGATGAAGAGGTGGTTAACTTCATAGATAGATATGTAACTTGTGAATTGCCACCAGAAGATGACAAACTATTTGAAGTAGTTACATCTGTACAACAACATTCAAAGCGGCATTCAAAAACATGCAAAAAGAAGAAGACAGTTTGTCGTTTCAATTTTCCTAGACCAGCATCTGTCCGAACATTTATATCTCGAGGGCAAAATTCTGAAGAGGAGTCCTGTAAATGTAAGAAAAACAAAACAGATGAAGTCATTCAGTGTACATGTCAGAAAGGGAAAACGGAGGGCAAAATGGACACAAAGACTGCTAATGAAATTTTGACCAAACTCAAAGAAGCTGTTTTAGATGAAAATAGTCCTCTTACTACTGTAAAAGAATTATTTAGTAGTTTGGGTCTAACTCAAGAGCTATTTGAAGCAGCATATAAACGGTGTGGTCGAAGTACCCAGGTTGTCTTGAAAAGGGAGGTTAATGAAGTCTGGATTAATCAATATAGCAGGCCACTTTTAAAAGCTTGGAATGCAAATATAGATATCCAGTATTGTGTTGACGCATATGCTTGTGTTGTTTATATTATTTCTTACATGTCCAAGAGTGAACGTGAAATGGGGTTGTTGTTGGGAAATGCTCAAAGAGAAGCTTCCAGAGAAAATAATCTCAGTGCAAGAGAGGCATTGAAAAGTCTAGGTAGTGTTTATTTGCATAACAGAGATGTGAGTGCACAAGAGGCAGTGTACAGGTTGACAAATATGCATCTAAAGGAGTGTTCCCGGAAGGTTGTATTTATTGCTACAGTGGATAGTGTTAAAATGAGTTTGCCGTTGGGTGTTTTGAGGCAAAGAGCAAAATCACAGAATTTTAACACAGAACATATGTGGATGACTAGTTTAGTGGATCGATACAAGAACAGGCCAAATAATGAGGAGTTTGATAACATGTGTCTTGCAAAGTTTGCTTCTGAATATCGTGTATTATCACAAAATGAAAGGGGTAAAAATGCAATCAAGTTACAGAACAATTTTGGATATGTAGCTAAACGTACTCGAACACAGCCAGCCGTTGTACGTTATGCACGTTTTTCTGAAACAAAGGATCCAGAAAAGTTTTTCAACAGCATAATTCAGTTGTTTCTGCCATATCGTTTAGATATCGAACTAAAGCCATCAAACTTTGAAACCTTTCAGGAATTTTATCATGGTGGTTCTGTTAGGGTTACAGATGGATCTAGACAGTCAGTGAAAGCAGTTGTGGATCTCAATAGAACCGTGTTTGAACCAGAAGCCAAGCAATTAGAAGATATTCAAAATACAATCGATATTAATGGTGTAGTGGAAGATGCTTGGTGTGAACTGTGTCCTGCCCAAGAGTTGGAACGTCTGGAGTGTTTGGAAGAACTGAAAGACAATGAAAGGATTGTGGAAGAAGAGGCTGAACAAATTCCAGATTTAGGAAGTGGTAATGAACAGGTCAGAAATGTTGAGAAGAAAAATAACATCATGAATAGAACTGATGCTTTGGCCTTATTTAGGTCACTTAATGACAAACAGTTGTCTGTGTTTTATCAGGTTAGACAGTGGTGTTTAGCTAAGATAAATGGCAGAAATCCTGAACCTTTGCATGTATTTATTACAGGAGGTGCAGGCACTGGCAAAACTCATCTAATAAAAGCAATTCAGTATGAAGCCATGCGTTTGTTGTCCCCAGGATGTCGCCATCCTGACAGCATATGTGTGTTATTGACTGCTCCTACAGGCATAGCTGCATATACTTTGCAAGCTTCTACAATTCATACAACATTCAGTATTGGGAAAGATGTGCGCTTACCATACACTCCTTTAGGTGAAGAAAAGCTTAATTCTTTACGTACAAAATATAGTGATTTACAGCTTTTGATAATAGACGAGATTTCCATGGTAGATCAAAATCTATTCTCATACATTCATGGTAGGTTGAGACAAATAAAACAAACTGGTAATTTTGCACCATTTGGAAATGTTAGTGTGATTGCAGTCGGAGATTTTTTCCAGTTGCCTCCAGTAAAAGGTAAACCTCTATATGTTGACGGAGCACAAAATACTTTGTGGTCTCCTTTATTCAAGGTAGCAGAATTAACAAAAATAGTTCGACAGAAAGATAATACGTTTGCTGAGTTGTTGAATCGAGTTAGAACTCATTCAAAGGGGACATCCATGTTGGACAGTGATGTGGAAATATTAAAAAACTGTGATACTGGTGAGGTCAGCTCAGCCTTGCATATATTTGCAACAAATCGACAAGTAAATGAGCACAATTTAAAAGAGTTGATCAGAATTTGTCCCGACTATGTAGAAATTAAGGCACAGGATTATGTTAATGATAGGAAAACCGGCAAGCTGAGATTGTTAGATGGTCATCATACCAAAGCAACAAACACATGCTTATCAGACACGTTGTGTTTAGGTAAAAATGCACGTGTAATGTTGTGCAAAAACGTGGACATTGAAGATGGCTTAGTTAATGGTGTTTGTGGCATTGTTACAGACATAGTCATTTCCATAAAGAACAAGTTTCCTCAGAAAATATACATCAAATTTGATGACAGTCGTGTAGGTGCACAAAGGAGGAGAAGACAGCAAATGTCTTCATTAGATTTAGTAGGTTCCACTGCTATTGAGCCAGAAGAAGAGAGGGCAACAAGTAAGGGTGGATTGCGCAGACAATTTCCACTGAAATTAGCCTGGGCCTGTACCGTTCATAAAGTACAAGGTATTAGTGTTGATCGCTCTGTGGTTTCTTTGAAAAAGATATTTGCAGCTGGTCAAGCATATGTTGCATTAAGTCGCGTCAGAACTTTGCCTGGGTTAGTCATTCAAGATTTTGATGAGACAAAAATATATTGTAGGGAAGATGTCAAAGATGCTATTAAGAATATGCCACCCTTTGTGGTAGAAACCATACCAACATACCAAATTCATCAACAAACCTTCAGTCTATTTCTAATGAATGTGCAATCCTTGGTTCATCATGTGTCAGATTTGGCTTCATGTACACAACAATTACAGCTTAACTGTATTGCTGTGACAGAAACATGGCTACCTGCAGCTGTCCCATTAGAAGCAGTGAAGATTGCTGGTTTTAGTTTCCACAACTCTCCAAGAAGTTCATCATACACTGGCAGTCATCCAATACTGAAGGCATTACAACAGCAGCAGCATGGCGGTGTTGGCATCTATTGTGCTAATGGTACGATATGTAACCTTTTGAGTGTACCAGATGTCAACATTGAATGTTTAGCATATGAATTTGTTAGTTATAACATCATAGTGATCATTGTTTACCGACCACCTTCTTATCCTCTTTCCTTGTTTAAAAAACATCTAGGTGAGATTCTTGATTGGCTCCATCCACTAGATAAAACCATTGTAGTGATGGGAGATTTCAATGATGATATTTTAAAATCATCAACAATTTCACAATTTGTGACTACTAGAGGATATTTACAAGTAGTGTCAGAACCCACCACTGAGAAAGGCACATTAATTGATCATGTCTATGTAAAGACTACACAGTATGAGGTGGCAGCAACTGTACTACAAACTTATTTCAGTGATCATGAGGCAGTTATTTGCACTTTTAAGTAGTTAGTTTGGAAGTGTTCTGTAGCTGTTTATTGAAAGATGAAATATTCTCTTGCATACATCAGTAAAAGAGCAAATGGGGAACAGATTAGTGAACAAGTTTTTGACACTTTAAACAAATTCTATGTGATTTGGAGAACAGTTTACAATTGTATAAAAATATTTCTGCATTTCTAGATATATTTCTCTAAATTGAAAGAAATAATTTATTCTGTTTAAGTGTTCATTGGAGAAGTAAGTTAAGGTTTCGTTTCCTGCATTAAGACAGCATTGTATGATAAATTGGAAATTATGATACAACACATGGCTCGGAATTACGTACCAGAAAACATATCATTAATTGTAAATTAATGACATTGGGTGATAAATATGCTGTTCTTGATGCAGGTTTTGCTTTACCTTGTCATGTCATACAAAAAAGCAAAAGGCACTGGTATGGTACTCTCAGCAATGGGATGGGGTTCAATTCCCTGCGGTGCCCTGCTTCACTTGACATTGACATAAAAATAAATACTTTTGAATAAAGTAAAATAGGGGTGTAAAGTATTAAACTCTTTCAGTAGCCATAAAATGGTAATATTATAACAAGTATTTCTACAAAGGATACAAACAGGTGTAGGCAGAGTATAAATTTAAAATACATGCAATGTTAGCTTCAGTAATGTCTTCCATATCTCAAACTTACTGACCACTACAGGACATTTACAAGTACAGTCAGAACCCACCAGTGAGAGACACATTCATTGATCATGTGTGTATATAAGGAGTACACAGTATGAGGTAGAAGCAGCATATCTCAAACTTAGTTAGAGATATGGGTGTATTGGTTCATGCCAGTTATAGTACACATGGGTGTTACTTTGTTAGTTACTAGTACTTCCTGTTTCATGGTGTCAGAATGCCATTCACCATTTTAACATTTACCCTTGTAACTTGAGATTTTTATTGTAACTTCATAAAACAGTTTTACATGTTCTGGAGTAGTTTAAAATGTTTGGGATTATTTACTGAGGAGGATAACCAACTGCTAACTTTTTGTCACCAAGGGGCAGAGTTTATTCATAATATGATTCTGGACATGCACATATGTTCAGCATGGAACTGGTATTATATATGTCAGTTTTGGTGCAAATGTCTTCTTTGTGGAGTGACATTTTTCTCTTTATAGCATTAACATGTATGTCTCCTGTCTCAGCAGGTCTCCCTGGCCGGGAGTAGCAGTTCCTGTTGTCTGTTGTCTTTCTGTCCTCTTCCCCCCACACAGCAGAGGCAGATGGCTGCCTGTCCTGAGCCGGGTTCTGCCGGAGGTTTCCTTCCTGTTAAAAGGGAGTTTTTTCCTTCCCACTGTTGCCAGTGTGCTTGCTCAGGATGGATTGAATTGGACCTCCAACTCAATCTGTTGGTTTCCTTATATAGGCTGTTATGAATTGGCTTTCATTATGTTTTCCCCTCTGTCTGTAAAGCGTCTTGAGATGGCACTGCTGTGATTTGATGCTATATAAATAAAGTTGAATTGAATTGAATGTTGTGTCCAACAAACTACTTTACTTTATGCTGTGTCCTTCATCAGGTCCAGAATTCAACACCAATCTTCTCTCTGTGTCAGGAAGATGTTAGACCTACGATGGCGATCAACACCCAGTGCAAAGCAAATGCAAAATCCACATCACAACAAATGCTGCATTAATTAACCTGTCAACCTTCTGCTTTGTTCCTCCTCTATTATGAAGACTCAGTGTCACTTGAACTCCAATACTTGAAACAGGACCTGATCCCAACCCAGAGCAAGTAATCTAAATTTCCCCACTGGGTATATGCTCTCAGATTTGGAGCTAATTTCCATCCCAGTAACTTCACACTAGACTGATCTGCTCCACTAAAAGCCAAAGGTTACTGTCAAGGTTTTCAAAAAGCAAAGATTGACCCCATCAACTCCCTTACTGCATCTTATAATTATTTCCACAACTGTAATGAACCAAAAAGGTTACAAATGTGTATGAAGTCAGCACAAGTGCAACAGATAAAACATGAACAGGAATTATTGACCTTCTGTTGTAGAATCTAAACTTAACATCTTTTGCATATAGTTGTGTCTTCTGTTTGTGGATCATAGACTTTTCTCTGTGGGATGTGTGGTGTGTTTATACACAAACTGTTACTGCTGTTAGATCTGTGTATTTATTTCAGTCATAAATTGTAATAAACTTTTATTTTGTTCCCGTGTGATCACATCCTACTGCAGTTATTTAAATTACTTGAATATATTGAATTAATGCATTTAAAGCATTTAAATTACTTTATTTTAAAAACGCTTCAAAATGTACAAAGTAGTTTAATTACTTAATTAGTAACACAAACTTTTAAGTAAGAAACAATACAATCAACGAACATGTAAACAATAGATTCCACAGAAAAGCTATTAAATTGTGGTTTACTAGAAAAAAAAAGAATCAAACACCAAAACCAAAACCAAAGTTGTGTCTGTGCAGATCAGGAAACTGCTCTTCAGTAGCCACACAGCAACTGGGAATCAAGCCTTGTTTCCTTCTGAGGAGCTGGGATGTGAGTCTTCTTAGGTCCTTCACATTTATGTCATCAAGACGTCTCTGCAAAATCATACAAAAGATTGGTTAGATAAATAGAGCCACATTTTACTAACTGATGGAAAACAAAGTGTAAAGTGAAAGATCAGATTTATTAGTGAAGGTCTGTGTCTACCAACTTTGTTCAGAGACTAAGTTAATATATTACTGTAATATCTAAAACTAATGTCTGGATGCCAAAGCAACAAGTAACATATGGAAGACAGAGCAGTAGGTAACAAGCTCAAATATAAAATTACATTTATGTTACATCAACAAATAATACATAACACAGTTAACATTGTTGGCTATTGGAATACTGTGGAATTCTTGTAATAAATATATTTTATCAGTAATATCTTGAGACAAAACATTTAACTTGATGCTGCATTTTACCTGTACTGCAGCCAGCCGGTCACAGCGTTGCTGCTTCATCTCTGGAAGCTGCAGATCGTCTTCCTCAGACTGACCCGCTTGTCCTCGGACCGTCCACCAGCCCTGCCTCGGCCTTCCTGGCAACCTTAGCAACATGTCATATTCATCACTGAAAACAAGTGTGCACTGTAACAACATTTAAACATGTAAATTCTGCGTCATGTCAGTGTCTGACTGCCTGTGTTAGGCTGATTCAGTCTAACATCAGCTGAATATGTGCAGAAATATTAATAAAGTTAGAATTGGCCTAACTATAGCTAGCTTAGCACGTAGCTTAGCCTCTTCTTACTAGCACCGTTTATTCCATACGCGATAGTTATTTTTACGTACTACTTTGCAAAAAAAACACCATAAGAGAGTATCATTTTCAGCATGACGAAGAGCCTGTTGTGTTAACAGTTACTTACCGGTTCATGTGGAGCTCAAATACTGGATGTCATCACACAGTTTGTAAATAAACTTTGAGTCTTGTGGACGGTGACGGTTCCGCTGTATTTAGAGGATGGGAGGGGTGAGGAGCAAGTTTAGCTCACTACTTCCGCCCTGTGGTGGTTTGTAGAGGCAGCAGTTGTGTGGTTTTGCTCACTACATGGTGTTTGCCACCTAGTGTTGGAAAGAATCGCTTTGAAATCTTACATACAATCTTCAATGAATTGAGAAAAAAATTTAAAAGTGGATCAAATATGCCACAGTGTTTAATAAAATTGAAAACAATCCCACCAGTTTTCCACAAATTGATTTTAAATTATTTTTACTTTATTCAGAACAAGAATTAACTGCTCATTCTCAGAACCAAAGCCTCAGATTTGATCTTTTTCAGGTAATCCCCCACAGTACAGACAAAGAGCAACAAGGAGGAATAATACATACATACTTCAAGTTTACTTTTAAGTCATTATGCTGATTAACATACCTGTGACATTTGTTAAAAATTGTTAACATCATTTACATAAATATAGTTTTCAGTAACTTATTGTAAGTATTAGCCGCACTGGATGTTTTAATCAATCCATCAACAGAGCTGATCCAACACCACTCTATCCAAGAATCCGAACAAATGTCTATAAATCAAAGAGCAATCAGTCTGCTTCTAAACAATAAAACACATATGAAACTGATTCACATAATTAATAATTCCTTCAGATGGACCTGCATGTTCATCTGTACATACATGTCTATAAATATGGTTGGTTGTTTTTTTGTGGGAGTTATCTCAGTTTTCCTTTTCATTGCATCACATCAACTTTGCTGCCCCACCTCTCCTAAACGATATACCCTATTAAAAGATATAACACACCTTTCAATCAGATATGCATCTTGAGCATCCTGACCTATTTGGGTTAAAGTTGAATAAGTATCTTAGGAGGAGTTCCTCAAAATGCATGGCAAAGAAAATGACAGAAATGACCCCAAAAATTGCACCTTTTTCAAAATGGCCGACTTCCTGTTTGATTTAGCCCATATGTCCAAGAGACTTTTTTGAAGGTGCTGGAATGGTCTATAAGTGTGCTGAATTTGATCCATGTCAGTCAATGTAGTGGGCGGGGCTGATTGATTGAAATATTGTAGGGGGCGCTATGGAGCCATTTACTATCTTTTCCACTATATTTTAATTTTACTCTATTAAGGGCATAACTGTCATGACTCATGGCAAGTATGGTGAAGATCAAAGGTTTCATGGATTTGTTACAGGTACTTCCTGGTTCACGATATCAGACACTTGTTGTTGCCAAGGGGTGGGGCTAATTCATAGTCGTATTATTGCATTGTATATTTTGTTCATCATGGGACTGGCATCAAATGTGTCAATTCCTGTGCTGATATATTGTTTTATGTGGGAGTTTTAGCAATAAGTCTTTGTTAATGAGACATCAAACTTTGAGGGCCCGCCCCTCCTAAACTAAATCTTCTATTAGAAGAAATAACACAACTTTAAATCACACATGCCTCCTGAGCATCCTGTGCAAGTTGGGTGTCAGTTGGACAATATCCCTAGGAGGAGTTGTTTAAAATGCATGGCAAAGAAATGACCCCAAAAATGGCACCTTTTTCAAAATGGCCGACTTCCTGTTGAATTTAGCCCATATGTCCAAGAGACTTTTTTGAAGGTACTGGTAGGTTCTCCAACTGTACTGAATTTTATCCATGTCGGTCCATGTAGTGGGCGGGGCTGATTGATTGAAATTTTGTAGGGGGCGCTATGGAGACATGCTCCATTTATTCCATAATGTTTCAATGGGGCTTAGTTCAGGGCCTTACTGTCATCAGTCATGGCAAGTATGGTGGCGGTCCAAGGTTCCATGGCTTGGTCACAGGTACTTCCTGTTTCATGGCGTTGGACCGCCATTCGCCATGTCCCGTTTAGCGTAGCGACTTGAGGTTTTTATTGTGGCATCATGAAAGGGTTTGACATGTTTTGGAGGAGGCTCAAGTGTTTTGGACCATTTGCTTAGAAGCATGACCCTCAAACGTGGAAAAAACCACTTCCTGTTGTAAGTGGGCGGAGCTTAGGTCTACACCAGCAATGGTCACATTAATCTGTTCAGGACTGATCCCTTATTAATCCCTATAAGTTTTAGGGTGATCAGATCAAAATTGAGAATTTTATAGTGATTTATGATGTCACGCCGCCGCATGGAACTTCGCCATGGCGTCACGGGCACGCCGTGCAGCGCAGAGCAACGTCCTTTATCAGATCTCTTCACCAACATGTTTTGTGATGCCTGAGTGAATTTGGGCCATGTGGTGTCCACCAAGCCAGAGTTATGGGTGTGTGAGCAAAAAACAACACTTTTGACCTCCAGGGGGCGTGGCTATTTCATAATCAAAATATTGACATATAGAACTCTGTAGGAGGGGACTGCCATCATATCTAGCAAATTTGGTGCAGAAATGTTGCTTTATGTGGGAGTTATATCCGTTTAATTTTTCATGGCGAGACATCAAACTTTGAGGCCCCGCCCCTCGTAAACAAAGTCTCCTATTAGAAGAAATAACACAACATTTAATCACACATGCCTCCTGAACATCCTGAGCAATTTGTGGCTCAGTGGGATAAAAGCTCTAGGACGAGTTCGTTAAAATGCGAGGTGCTAAAACGCCAAAATATTGACTTTGACCTTAAATGGCCGCCTTCCTGTCGACATTTCACCATGACATTAAGAGGATTTTTTTTTCGCGCTAGCATGTAGATCTAGTGTATGAATTTTCATAAAGATTAAGGACATGCAGTGGCGGGGCACCTAGAATAGGTGGCGCTCTCATTCCGTTTTGCCCAAACATTCTGGAGCACCTCAAAATATCAAATTTTTCGCATTCCCTTGGGGGGGTACGCAAAATTTGGTGAGTTTTTGAGCATGTTCAGGCCTCCAAAAAAGCAATTCATTTATTAGGAGAATAATAATAATAATAATAATTAAAACCGCAGGCGGTGATATAGGCCCTCGCACCATGGCGCCGCTCGGCATAATGCCACCGCCTCCCCTGCAAACATCCTTCCCATGCCTCTCTCAACCTAAAGTGCAGCCAGACTGCACTTCAGGCCATTTAGACCTTATGAACGGTCACTTCCTGTCACCAAGGGGCGGGGCTAACTAATAATCTAATTATTGACATGCAGAAATGTGAAGGATATGACTGACATCATCTGTAGCAAATTTGGTGCATGTTGGTTGTTTTTTGTGGGAGTTATGTCAGTTTTCCTTTTCATTGCATCACAGCTGCTTTGCTGCCCCGCCTCTCCTAAACGATATCCCCTATTAAAAGAAACAACACAACTTTTAATCACACATGCCTCTTGAGCATCCTGACTCATTTGGGTTAAAGTTAGATAAAATTCTTAGCAGGACTTCCTCAAAATGCATGGCAAAGCAAATGACAGAAATGACCCCGAAAATGACAACTTTTTCAAAATGGCTGACTTCCTGTTGGATTTAGGCCATATGTCCAAGAGACGTTTTTCAAGGTACTGGGAGGGTCTACAAGTTTCCCGAATCATATCCATGTCAGTCAATGCAATGGGCGGGGCTGATTGATTGAAATATTGTAGGGGGCGCTATGGAGCCATTTACGATCTTCTCCACTATATTGTAATTTTACTCTATTAAGGACATAACTGTCATGACTCATGGCAAGTATGGTGAAGATCAACAATTTCACGGCTTTGTCACAGATACTTCCTGGTTCATGATATCAGACACTTGTTGTTGCCAAGGGGTGGGGCTAGTTCAGAGTCATATTATTGCATTGTAGATTTTGTTCATCATAGGACTGGCATCAAATGTGTCGATTCCTGTGCTGATATGTTGTTTTATGTGGGAGTTTTAGCAATAAGTCTTTGTTAATGAGACATAAAACTTTGAGGGCCCGCCCCTCCTAAACTAAATCTTCTATTAGAAGAAATAACACAACTTTAAATCACACATGCCTCCTGAGCATCCTGTGCTCTGTGGGTGTCAGTTGGACAGTATCCCTAGGAGGAGTTGTTTAAAATGCATGGCAAAGAAATGACCCCAAAAATGGTACCTTTTTCAAAATGGCCGACTTCCTGTTGGATGTGGCCCATATGTCCAAGAGACTTTTTTGAAGGTACTGGAAGGTTCTCCAACTGTGCTGAATTTTATCCATGTCGGTCAATGTAGTGGGCGGGGCTGATTGATTGAAATTTTGTAGGGGGCGCTATGGAGACATGCTCCATTTATTCCATAATGTTTCAATGGGGCTTAGTTCAGGGCCTTACTGTCATCAGTCATGGCAAGTTTGGTGGCGGTCCAAGGTTCCATGGCTTGGTCACAGGTACTTCCTGTTTCATGGCGTTGGACCGCCATTCGCCATGTCCTGTTTAGCGTAGCAACTTGAGGTTTTTATTGTGGCATCATGAAAGGGTTTGACATGTTTTGGAGGAGGCTCAAGTGTTTTGGACCATTTGCTTAGAAGCATGACCCTCAAACGTGGAAAAAACCACTTCCTGTTGTAAGTGGGCGGAGCTTAGGTCTACACCAGCAATGGTCACATTAATCTGTTCAGGACTGATCCCTTATTAATGCCTATAAGTTTTAGGGTGATCAGATCAAAATTGACAATTTTATAGTGATTTATGATGCCACGCCGCCGCATGGAACTTTGCCATGGCGTCACGGGCACGCCGTGCAGCGTAGAGTAACGTCCTTTACCAGATCTCTTCACCAACATGTTTTGTGATGCCTGAGTGAATTTGGGCCATGTGGTGTCTACCAAGCCAGAGTTATGGGTGTGTGAGCAAAAAACAACACTTTTGACCTCCAGGGGGCGTGGCTATTTCATAATCAAAATATTGACATATAGAACTCTGTAGGAGGGGACTGCCATCATATCTAGCAAATTTGGTGCAGAAATGTTGCTTTATGTGGGAGTTATATCCGTTTAATTTTTCCTGGCGAGACATCAAACTTTGAGGCCCCGCCCCTCGTAAACTAAGTCTCCTATTAGAAGAAATAACACAACATTTAATCACACATGCCTCCTGAACATCCTCAGCAATTTGTGGCTCAGTGGGATAAAAGCTCTAGGACGAGTTCGTTAAAATGCGAGGTGCTAAAACGCCAAAATATTGACTTTGACCTAAAATGGCCGCCTTCCTGTCGACATTTCACCATGACATTAAGAGGATTTTTTGTTCGCCCTAGCATGTAGATCATGTGTATGAATTTTCATAAAGATTAACGACATGCACTGGCGGGGCACCTAAAATAGGTGGCGCTCTCATTCAGTTTCACCCAAACATTCTGGAGCACCTCAAAATATCAAATTTTTCACATTCCCTTGGGGGGGTACGCAAAATTTGGTGAGTTTTTGAGCATGTTCAGGCCTCCAAAAAAGCAATTCATTTATTAGGAGAATAATAATAATAATAATAATAATAATAATTAAAACCGCAGGCGGTGATATAGGCCCTCGCACCATGGCGCCGCTCGGCATCATGCCACCGCCTCCCCTGGCAACATCCTTCCCATGCCTCTCTCAACCTAAAGTGCAGCCAGACTGCACTTCAGACCATTTAGGTTTTATGAAGGGTCACTTCCTGTCACCAAGGGGCGGGGCTAACTTATCATCTAATTATTGACATGCACAAATGTGAAGGATATGACTGGCATCATCTGTAGCAAATTTGGTGCAGGTTGGTTGTTTTTTGGGGGATTTATGTCAGTTTTTCTTTTTGTTGCATCACATCTGCTTTGCTGCCCCGCCTCTCCTAAACGATATCCCCTATTAAAAGAAATAGCACAACTTCTAATCACACATGCCTCTTGAGCATCCTGACTCATTTGGGTTAAAGTTGGACAAAATTCTTAGGAGAAGTTCCTCAAAATGCATGGCAAAGAAAATGACAGAAATGACCCCAAAAATGGCACCTTTTTCAAAATGGCCGACTCCCTGTTTGATTTAGCCCATATGTCCAAGAGACTTTTTTGAAGGTACTGGGAGCGTCTACAAGTTTCCCGAATCATAACCATGTCAGTCAATGTAGTGGGCGGGGCTAATTAATTAAAATATTGTAGGGGGCGCTATGGAGCCATTTACTATCTTCTCCACTATATTGTAATTTTACTCTATTAAGGACTTTACTGTCATAAGTCATGGCAAGTATGGTGAAGATCAAAGGTTTCATGGCTTTGTTACAGGTACTTCCTGGTTCACGATATCAGACACTTGTTGTTGCCAAGGGGTGGGGCTAATTCATAGTCCCATTATTGCATTGTAGATTTTGTTCATCATGGGACTGGCATCAAATGTGGCGATTCCTGTGCTGATATGTTGTTTTATGTGGGAGGTTTAGCAATAAGTCTTTGTTAATAAGACATCAAACTTTGAGGGCCCGCCCCTCCTAAACTAAATCTTCTATTAGAAGAAATAACACAACTTTAAATCACACATGCCTCCTGAGCATCCTGTGCAAGTTGGGTGTCAGTTGGACAATATCCCTAGGAGGAGTTGTTTAAAATGCATGGCAAAGAAATGACCCCAAAAATGGCGCCTTTTTCAAAATGGCCGACTTCCTGTTGAATTTAGCCCATATGTCCAAGAGACTTTTTTGAAGGTACTGGAAGGTTCTCCAACTGTGCTGAATTTTATCCATGTCGGTCCATGTAGTGGGCGGGGCTGATTGATTGAAATTTTGTAGGGGGCGCTATAGAGACATGCTCCATGTATTCCATTATGTTTCAATGGGGCTTAGTTCAGGGCCTTACTGTCATCAGTCATGGCAAGTATGGTTGCGGTCCAAGGTTCCATGGCTTGGTCACAGGTACTTCCTGTTTCATGGCGTTGGACCGCCATTCGCCATGTCCCGTTTAGCGTAGCGACTTGAGGTTTTTATTGTGGCATCATGAAAGGGTTTGACATGTTTTGGAGGAGGCTCAAGTGTTTGGGACCATTTGCTTAGAAGCATGACCCTCAAACGTGGAAAAAACCACTTCCTGTTGTAAGTGGGCGGGGCTTAGGTCTAGACCAGCAATGGTCACATTAATCTGTTCAGGACTGATCCCTTATTAATCCCTATAAGTTTTAGGGTGCTCAGATCAAAATTGACAATTTTATAGTGATTTATGATGTCACGCCGCCGCATGGAACTTCGCCATGGCGTCACGGGCACGCCGTGCAGCGTAGAGCAACGTCCTTTATAAGATCTCTTCACCAACATGTTTTCTGATGCCTGAGTGAATTTGGGCCATGTGGTGTCCACCAAGCCAGAGTTATGGGTGTGTGAGCAAAAAACAACACTTTTGACCTCCAGGGGGCGTGGCTATTTCATAATCAAAATATTGACATATAGAACTCTGTAGGAGGGGACTGCCATCATATCTAGCAAATTTGGTGCAGAAATGTTGCTTTATGTGGGAGTTATATCCGTTTAATTTTTCATGGCGAGACATCAAATTTTGAGGCCCCGCCCCTCGTAAACTAAGTCTCCTATTAGAAGAAATAACACAACATTTAATCACACATGCCTCCTGAACATACTGAGCAATTTGTGGCTCAGTGGGATAAAAGCTCTAGGACGAGTTCGTTAAAATGCGAGGTGCTAAAACGCCAAAATATTGACTTTGACCTTAAATGGCCGCCTTCCTGTCGACATTTCACCATGACATTAAGAGGATTTTTTGTTCGCCCTAGCATGTAGATCATGTGTATGAATGTTCATAAAGATTAATGACATGCAGTGGCGGGGCACCTAAAATAGGTGGCGCTCTCATTCAGCTTCGCCCAAACATTCTGGAGCACCTCAAAATATCAAATTTTTCGTATTCCCTTGGGGGGGTACGCAAAATTTGGTGAGTTTTCGAGCACGTTCAGGCCTCCAAAAAAGCACGCGAAGTGTCCGAATAAAAATAATAATAATAATTAAAACCGCAGGCGGTGATATAGGCCCTCGCACCATGGCGCCGCTCGGCATAATGCCACCGCCTCCCCTGCAAACATCCTTCCCATGCCTCTCTCAACCTAAAGTGCAGCCAGACTGCACTTCAGGCTGTTAAGGCCTTATGAACGGTCACTTCCTGTCACCAAGGGACGGGGCTAACTAATAATCTAATTATTGACATACAGAAATGTGAAGGACATGACTGACATCATCTGTAGCAAATTTGGTGCAGGTTGGTTGTTTTTTGTGGGAGTTATGTCAGTTTTCCTTTTCATTGCATCACATCTGCTTTGCTGCCCCGCCTCTCCTAAACGATATCCCCTATTAAAAGAAATAACACAACTTTTAATCACACATGCCTCTTGAGCATCCTGACTCATTTGGGTTAAAGTTAGATAAAATTCTTAGAAGGAACTTCTCAAAATGCATGGCAAAGAAAATGACAGAAATGACCCCAAAAATGGCACCTTTTTCAAAATGGCCGACTTCCTGTTTGATTTAGCCCATATGTCCAAGAGACTTTTTTGAAGGTACTGGGATGGTCTACAATAGAGCTGAATTTGATCCATGTCAGTCAATGTAGTGGGCAGGGCTGATTGATTGAAATATTGTAGGGGGCGCTATGGAGCCATTTACTATCTTTTCCACTATATTTTAATTTTACTCTATTAAGGGCATAACTTTCATGACTCATGGCAAGTATGGTGAAGATCAACAATTTCATGGCTTTGTTACAGGTACTTCCTGGTTCATGATATCAGACACTTCTTGTTGCCAAGGGGTGGGGCTAGTTCAGAGTCATATTATTGCATTGTAGATTGTGTTCATCATGGGACTGGCATCAAATGGGTCGATTCCTGTGCTGATATGTTGTTTTATGTGGGAGTTTTAGCAATAAGTCTTTGTTAATGAGACATCAAACTTTGAGGGCCCGCCCCTCCTAAACTAAATCTTCTATTAGAAGAAATAACACAACTTTAAATCACACATGCCTCCTGAGCATCCTGTGCAAGTTGGGTGTCAGTTGGACAATATCCCTAGGAGGAGTTGTTTAAAATGCA
The DNA here is from genome assembly GCF_933228915.1 of Telmatherina bonti. Classification (NCBI taxonomy): domain Eukaryota; kingdom Metazoa; phylum Chordata; class Actinopteri; order Atheriniformes; family Telmatherinidae; genus Telmatherina; species Telmatherina bonti. The sequence continues at coordinate 8,961 of NC_136623.1, read as the reverse complement.
TGGCAAAGAAATGACCCCAAAAATGGCACCTTTTTCTAAATGCCCGACTTCCTGTTGGATTTAGCCCATATGTCCAAGAGACTTTTTTGAAGGTACTGGAAGGTTCTCCAACTGTGCTGAATTTTATTCATGTCGGTCCATGTAGTGGACGGGGCTGATTGATTGAAATTTTGTAGGGGGCGCTATGGAGACATGCTCCATTTATTCCATAATGTTTCAATGGGGCTTAGTTCAGGGCCTTACTGTCATCAGTCATGGCAAGTATGGTGGCGGTCCAAGGTTCCATGGCTTGGTCACAGGTACTTCCTGTTTCATGGCGTTGGACCGCCATTCGCCATGTCCCGTTTAGCGTAGCGACTTGAGGTTTTTATTGTGGCATCATGAAAGGGTTTGACATGTTTTGGAGGAGTCTCAAGTGTTTGGGACCATTTGCTTAGAAGCATGACCCTCAAACGTGGAAAAAAACACTTCCTGTTGTAAGTGGGCGGAGCTAAGGTCTACACCAGCAATGGTCACATTAATCTGTTCAGGACTGATCCCTTATTAATCCCTATAAGTTTTAGGGTGATCAGATCAAAATTGACAATTTTATAGTGATTTATGAAATCACGCCACCGCATGGAACTTCGCCATGGCGTCACGGGCACGCCGTGCAGCGCAGAGCAACGTCCTTTACCAGATCTCTTCACCAACATGTTTTGTGATGCCTGAGTGAATTTGGGCCATATGGTGTCCACCAAGCCAGAGTTCTGGGTGTGTGAGCAAAAAACAACACTTTTGACCTCCAGGGGGCGTGGCTATTTCATAATCAAAATATTGACATATAGAACTCTGTAGGAGGGGACTGCCATCATATCTAGAAAATTTGGTGCAGAAATGTTGCTTTATGTGGGAGTTATAGCTGTTTAATTTTTCATGGAGAGACATCAAACTTTGAGGCCCCGCCCCTCGTAAACTAAGTCTCCTATTAGAAGAAATAACACAACATGTAATCACACATGTCTCCTGAACATCCTGAGCAATTTGTGGCTCAGTGGGATAAAAGCCCTAGGACGAGTTTGTTAAAATGCGAGGTGCTAAAACGCCAAAATATTGACTTTGACCTAAAATGGCCGCCTTCCTGTCGACATTTCACCATGACATTAAGAGGATTTTTTGTTTGTCCTGTCATGTAGATCATGTGTATGAATTTTCATAAAGATTAATGACATGCAGTGGCGGGGCACCTAAAATAGGTGGCGCTCTCGTTCAGTTTCGCCCAAACATTCTGGAGCACCTCAAAATATCAAATTTTTCGTATTCCCTTGGGGGGGTTCGCAAAATTTGGTGAGTTTTCGAGCACGTTCAGGCCTCCAAAAAAGCACGCGAAGTGTCCGAATAAAAATAATAATAATAATAATAAACACTGCAATTACAATAGGCCTTCGCACCGCCAAGGTGCTCGGGCCTAATTAAAACCGCAAGCGGTGATATAGGCCCTCGCACCATGGCGCCACTCGGCATAATGCCACCGCCTCCCCTGGCAACATCCTTCCCATGCCTCTCTCTCTAAACTGCAGCCAGACTGCACTTCAGGCCATTTAGGCCTTATGAAGGGTCACTTTCTGTCACCAAGGGGCGGGGCTAATTCATAATCTAATTATTGACATGCACAAATGTGAAGGATATGACTGGCATCATCTGTAGCAAATTTGGTGCAGGTTGGTTGTTTTTTGTGGGAGTTATGTCAGTTTTCCTTTTCATTGCATCACATCTGCTTTGCTGCCCCGCCTCTCCTAAATGATATCCCCTATTAAAAGAAATAGCACAACTTTTAATCACACATGCCTCTTGAGCATCCTGACTCATTTGGGTTAAAGTTGGACAAAATTCTTAGGAGAAGTTCCTCAAAATGCATGGCAGAGAAAATGACAGAAATGACCCCAAAAATGGCACCTTTTTCAAAATGGCCGACTTCCTGTTTGATTTAGCCCATATGTCCAAGAGACTTTTTTGAAGGTACGGGAAGGGGCTACAAGTGTGCTGAATTTGATCCATGTCGATCAATGTAGTGGGCGGGGCTGATTGATTGAAATATTGGAGGGGGCGCTATGGAGCCATTTACTATCTTTTCCACTATATTGTAATTGTATTCTATTAAGGGCATAACTGTCATGACTCATGGCAAGTATGGTGAAGATCAAAGGTTTCATGGCTTTGTTACAGGTACTTCCTGGTTCATGATATCAGACACTTGTTGTTGCCAAGGGGTGGGGCTAGTTCATAGTCATATTATTGCATTGTATATTTTGTTCATCATGGAACCGGCATCAAATGTGTTGATTCCTGTGCTGATATGTTGTTTTATGTGGGAGTTTTAGCAATAAGTCTTTGTTAATGAGACATCAAACTTTGAGGGCCCGCCCCTCCTAAACTAAATCTTCTATTAGAAGAAATAACACAACTTTAAATCACACATGCCTCCTGAGCATCCTGTGCAAGTTGGGTGTCAGTTGGACAATATCCCTAGGAGGAGTTGTTTAAAATGCATGGCAAAGAAATGGCCCCAAAAATGGCACCTTTTTCAAAATGGCCGAATTCCTGTTGGATTCAGCCCATATGTCCAAGAGACTTTTTTGAAGGTAGTGGAAGGTTCTCCAACTGTGCTCAATTTTATCCATGTCGGTCCATGTAGTGGGCGGGGCTGATTGATTGAAATTTTGTAGGGGGCGCTGTGGAGACATGCTCCATGTATTCCATAATGTTTCAATGGGGCTTAGTTCAGGGCCTTACTGTCATCAGTCATGGCAAGTTTGATGGCGGTCCAAGGTTCCATGGCTTGGTCACAGGTACTTCCTGTTTCATGGCGTTGGACCGCTATTCGCCATGTCCCGTTTAGCGTAGCGACTTGAGGTTTTTATTGTGGCATCATGAAAGGGTTTGACATGTTTTGGAGGAGTCTCAAGTGTTTGGGACCATTTCCTTAGAAGCATGACCCTCAAACGTGGAAAAAACCACTTCCTGTTGTAAGTGGGCGGGGCTTAGGTCTAGACCAGCAATGGTCACATTAATCTGTTCAGGACTGATCCCTTATTAATCCCTATAAGTTTTAGGGTGATCAGATCAAAATTGACAATTTTATAGTGATTTATGATGTCACGCCGCCGCATGGAACTTTGCCATGGCGTCACGGGCACGCCGTGCAGCGTAGAGCAACGTCCTTTACCAGATCTCTTCACCAACATGTTTTGTGATGCCTGAGTGAATTTGGGCCACTGCATCTTGTAATTATTTCCATAAGTGTAATGAACAAAAAAGTTTACAAATGTGTATGAAGTCAGCAGCGAGGGTGCAACACATAAAACATGAACAGGAATTATTGACCTTCTATTGTGGAATCTAAACTTCACATCTTTTGTATATAGTTGTGTCTTCTGTTTGTGGATCATAGACTTTTCTCTGTGGGATTTGTGGTGTGTTTATACACTGTTAGATCTGTATTTATTACAGTCATAAATTGTAATAAACTTTTATCTTGTTCCTGTATGATCACATCCTACTGCAGTTATTTAGATGACTTGAATGTATTGAATAAATGGGGAAAAGCATTTAAATTTCTTTATTTTAAAAACGCTTCAAAGTGTACAAAGTAGCTCAAATTACTTAATTAGTAACACAAAGTTATAAGTAAGAAACAATACAATCAACGAACATGTAAACAATAGATTCCACAGAAATGCTATTAAATTGTGGTTTACTAGAAAAAAAAAAAAGAATCAAACACCAAAAATAAAACCAATGTTGTGTCTGTGCAGATCAGGAAACTGCTCTTCAGTAGCCACACAGCAACTGGGAATCAAGCCTTGTTTCCTTCTGAGGAGCTGGGATGTGAGTCTTCTTAGGTCCTTCACATTTATGTCATCAAGACGTCTCTGCAAAATTATACAAAAGATTGGTTAGATAAATAGAGCCACATTTTACTAACTGATGGAAAACAAAGTGAAAAGTGAAAGATCAGATTTTTTAGTGAAGGTCTGTGTCTACCAACTTTGTTCAGAGACTAAGTTAATATATTACTGTAATATCTAAAACTAATGTCTGGATGCCAAAGCAACAAGTAACATATGGAAGACAGAGCAGTAGGTAACAAGCTCAAATATAAAATTACATTTATGTTACAACAACAAATAATACATAAAACAGTTACCATTGACGAGGCTGAAGTTAGCTTCCGATCCGCAGCTTATGGCTGCAATATGTGTAAAGGGCAATTACACTGAATTTTTTGGAAACGCCACCACATTAGACCAGGTACTGACAAAAAACTGGTATAGTATGTGGAATATTTTAGCCCACATTTGAAGAGTCTAAGTGTTTTAGTTTTTTGTCAGGACCTGATGTAATGTGGTCCAGATGCCAAAAAAGTCATGAAATGACCCTTATTTGCATTTTCACAAATAGAATAAAGATTTCACAAATCAGACACTATGTTTTATTGAATCTGCATAGTATGTGGAATATTTTAACCCAGGTTTTAAGAGTCCAAGTGTTGTAGTTTTTTGTCAGGACCTGGTCTAATGTGGTGTTTCCGAAAAATTCAGTGGAATTGCCCTTTACACATATTGCGAATCGGAAGCTAACTTCAGCCTCGTTTACCATTGTTGGTTATTGGAATACTGTGGAATTCCTGTAATAAATGTTTTTTATCAGTAATATCTTGAGACAAAACAGTGAACATGAAACTGCATTTTACCTGTACTACAGCTAGCCAGTCACATCTCTGGAAGCTGCAGCTCGTCTTCCTCAGACTGACCCGCTTGTCCTCGGACCGTCCACCAGCCCTGCCTCGGCCTTCCTGGCAACCTTAACATGTCATATTCATCACTGAAAACAAGTGTGTACACGGATCATCGCTGTAACAACATTCAAACATGTAAATTCTGCATTATGTCAGTGTCTGACTGCCTGTGTTAGGCTGATTCAGTCTAACATCAGCTGAATATATGCAGAAATATTAATAAAGTTAGAATTAGCCTAACAACTATAGCTAGCTTAGCACGTAGCTTAGCCTCTTCTTAGTACCACCGTTTATTCCATACGCGATATTGTCATTTTTACGTACTACTTTGCAAAAAAAACACCATAAGAGAGTATCATTTTCAGCATGACGAAGAGCCTGTTGTGTTAACAGTTACTTACCGGTTCATGTGTAGCTGAAATACTGGATGTCATCACACAGTTTGTAAATAAACTTTGAGTCTTGTGGACGGTGACGGTTCCGCTGTATTTAGAGGATGGGAGGGGTGAGGAGCAAGTTTAGCTCACTACTTCCGCCCTGTGGTGGTTTGTAGAGGTAGCAGTTGTGTGGTTTTGCTCACTACATGGCGTTTGCCACCTAGTGTTGGAAAGAATCGCTTTGAAATCTTACATACTCTGGCTTCAATACATTGAAAAAAATAATCTAAAAGTGGATCAAATATGCCACAGTGTTTAATGAAATTGAAAAAAAAATCCCACCAGTTTTCCATAAATGGATGTTATATTATTTTTACTTTATTCAAAACAAGAATTAGCTGCTCATTCTCAGAACCAAAGCCTCAGATTTTTTCTTTTTCATGTAATCCCCCACAGTACAGACAAAGAGCAACAGGGAGGAATAATACATAAATGCTTCAAGTTTAGTTTTAATTCATTATGCTTATTAACATGCCTGTGACATTTGTTAAAAACTGTTAACATCATTTACATAAATATAGTTTTCAGTAACTTATTGTTGTAAGTATTAGCCGCACTGGATGTTTTAATCAATCCATCAACAGAGCTGATCCAATACCACTCTATCCAAGAATCCGAACAAATGTCTATAAATCAAAGAGCAATCAGTCTGCTTCTAAACAATAAAACACATATGAAACTGATTCACATAATTAATAATTCCTTCAGATGGACCTGCATGTTCATCTGTACATACATGTCTATAAATATGGTTGGTTGTTTTTTGTGGGAGTTATGTCAGTTTTCCTTTTCATTGGATCACATCTGCTTCGCTGCCCCGCCTCTCCTAAACGATATCCCCTATTAAAAGAAATAACACAACTTTTAATCAGATATGCAGCTTGAGCATCCTGACTCATTTGGGTTACAGTTGGAGAAAATTCTTAGGAGGACCTTCTCAAAATGCATGGCAAAGAAAATGACAGAAATGACCCCAAAAATGGCACCTTTTTCAACATGGCCGACTTCCTGTTTGATTTAGCCCATATGTCCAAGAGACTTTTTTGAAGGTACAGGAAGGGGCTACAAGTGTGCTGAATTTGATCCATGTCGATCAATGTAGTGGGCGGGGCTGATTGATTGAAATATTGGAGGGGGCGCTATGGAGCCATTTACTATCTTTTCCACTATATTGTAATTTTACTCTATTAAGGACATAACTGTCATGACTCATGGCAAGTATGGTGAAGATCAAAGGTTTCATGGCTTTGTTACAGGTACTTCCTGGTTCACGATATCAGACACTTGTTGTTGCCAAGGGGTGGGGCTAATTCATAGTCGTATTATTGCATTGTATATTTTGTTCATCATGGGACTGGCATCAAATGTGTCGATTCCTGTGCTGATATGTTGTTTTATGTGGGAGTTTTAGCAATAAGTCTTTGTTAATGAGACATAAAACTTTGAGGGCCCGCCCCTCCTAAACTAAATCTTCTATTAGAAGAAATAGCACAACTTTAAATCACACATGCCCCCTGAGCATCCTGTGCAAGTTGGGTGTCAGTTGGACAATATCCCTAGGAGGAGTTGTTTAAAATGCATGGCAAAGAAATGACCCCAAAAATGGCACCTTTTTCAAAATGGCCGACTTCCTGTTGGATTTAGCCCATATGTCCAAGAGACTTTTTTGAAGGTACTTGCAGGTTCTCAAACTGTGCTGAATTTCATCCATGTCGGTCCGTGTAGTGGGCGGGGCTGACTGATTGAAATTTTGTAGGGGGCGCTATGGAGACATGCTCCATTTATTCCATAATGTTTCAATGGGGCTTAGTTCAGGGCCTTCCTGTCATCAGTCATGGCAAGTATGGTGGAGGTCCAAGGTTCCATGGCTTGGTCACAGGTACTTCCTGTTTCATGGCGTTGGACCGCCATTCGCCATGTCCCGTTTAGCGTAGCTACTTGAGGTTTTTATTGTGGCATCATGAAAGGGTTTGACATGTTTTGGAGGAGTCTCAAGTGTTTGGGATCATTTGCTTAGAAGCATGACCCTCAAACGTGGAAAAAACCACTTCCTGTTGTAAGTGGGCGGGGCTTAGGTCTACACCAGCAATGGTCACATTAATCTGTTCAGGACTGATCCCTTATTAATCCCTATAAGTTTTAGGGTGATCAGATCAAAATTGACAATTTTATAGTGATTTATGATGTCACGCCGCCACATGGAACTTCGCCATGGCGTCACGGGCACGCCGTGCAGCGTAGAGCAATGTCCTTTACCAGATCTCTTCACCAACATGTTTTGTGATGCCTGAGTGAATTTGGGCCATGTGGTGTCCACCAAGCCAGAGTTATGGGTGTGTGAGCAAAAAACAACACTTTTGACCTCCAGGGGGCGTGACTATTTCATAATCAAAATATTGACATACAGAACTCTGTAGGAGGGGACTGCCATCATATCTAGCAAATTTGGTGCAGAAATGTTGCTTTATGTGGGAGTTATATCCGTTTAATTTTTCATGGCGAGACATCAAACTTTGAGGCCCCGCCCCTCGTAAACTAAGTCTCCTATTAGAAGAAATAACACAACATTTAATCACACATGCCTCCTGAACATCCTGAGCAATTTGTGGCTCAGTGGGATAAAAGCTCTAGGACGAGTTCGTTAAAATGCGAGGTGCTAAAACGCCAAAATATTGACTTTGACCTAAAATGGCCGGCTTCTTGTCGACATTTCACCATGACATTAAGAGGATTTTTTGTTCGCCCTAGCATGTAGATCATGTGTATGAATTTTCATAAAGATTAATGACATGCAGTGGCGGGGCACCTAAAATAGGTGGCGCTCTCGTTCACTTTCGCCCAAACATTCTGGAGCACCTCAAAATATCAAATTTTTCGTATTCCCTTGGGGGGGTACGCAAAATTTGGTGAGTTTTCGAGCACGTTCAGGCCTCCAAAAAAGCACGCGAAGTGTCCGAATAAAAATAATAATAATAATAATAATAATAATAATAATAATAATAATAATAATAATAATAATAAACACTGCAATTACAATAGGCCTTCGCACCGCCAAGGTGCTCGGGCCTAATAATTAAAACCGCAAGCGGTGATATAGGCCCTCGCACCATGGCGCCGCTCGGCATAATGCCACCGCCTCCCCTGCCAACATCCTTCCCATGCCTTTTTCAACCTAAAGTGCAGCCAGACTGCACTTCAGGCCATTTAGACCTTATGAAGAGTCACTTCCTGTCACCAAGGGGCGGGGCTAACTTATCATCTAATTATTGACATGCACAAATGTGAAGGATATGACTGGCATCATCTGTAGCAAATTTGGTGCAGGTTGGTTGTTTTTTGTGGGAGTTATGTCTGTTTTCCTTTTCGTTGCATCACATCTGCTTTGCTACCCCGCCTCTCCTAAATGATATCCCCTATTAAAAGAAATAGCACAACTTTTAATCACACATGTCTCTTGAGCATCCTGACTCATTTGGGTTAAAGTTGGATAAAATTCTTCGGAGTAGTTGCTCAAAATGCATGGCAAAGAAAATGACAGAAATTACCCCAAATATGTCACCTTTTTCAAAATGGCTGACTTCCTGTTTGATTTAGCCCATATGTCCAAGAGACTTTTTTGAAGGTACTGGAAGGTTCTAAAACTGTGCCGAATCATATCCATGTCAGTTAATGTAGTGGGCGGGGCTGATTGATTGAAATATTGTAGGGGGCGCTATGGAGCCATTTACTATCTTCTCCACTATATTG